>NC_077235.1:52665894-52965894 GCF_027887165.1 Monodelphis domestica | reverse complement strand
TCTAGCTCCCTTCTCTCCAGATCCAATGCCCCGTTCCCCCCCCCCCCAACAATTGTGCTTCTTTTCACTTAGCTCCTATTTAAATACTGGCTTAATTGAAAACTTCCAGCTTTCCAAAAAGTTGATATCAGAAAGTGTAAACTCCAGAAGAACAGAGGGAGAAACAGCTAAAAAGACTTATAAGGTGAGAGTTTCAATGTTTAAAAGGAGAGTTAGGAAGAAGGGATGATGAAAGAACCTGGAAAGGGAAGAGGCATGGTTAAAGGAGTGAGCAAGCAGGACAGATAACACCTGGAACCTGATCAATATGTTTTCTGTATTGAAAGAATTCGAAGAAAAGATACCAGAAGGAAAAAGAATGAATTAGCATCGACATTTGTCCCCAAAACAAGGAGCTGGTAAGTTCTATCATTAGCCAAGAAAGAAAGAAGATAGCTTGATAATGAAGATGACCGTGGAGAGTCCTGTGGAAAGCTGAGACAGAAATGAGGAGTTAATGTAAAAATGGAATTGTTCTTTCAGAAGACAAAAAGGACCAGAAAGTTACCTGCAGAGCAGCTTCAGGATACGAGAATAAAAAAGATGTTAGAGCCCAGAGGACAGACTGGAGAGACAAGTGGCGAACTATCACACTTCCTCAAAAATGTGAAGCAGGGAAGAGTCCAGATATAATCTTTTAGGAAATCATTTCTCACCTGGCTGTACTACCCTGGGACTTCCTAACTTTTCCACCATGCCATTTTGTATGATACCTTCCCTGGCTCCCCATTTCTCCCTTGCTTTTTAGCTTATTTTGTGTATTGTCATCCTCCATTAGATTGTAAGCTCCTTGAAGACAAGCGTTGTTGTCCACCTTCACCTCCCCACTCCCCTGGGCTTACTACAGTGCCCACTGCATAGTATGTACTTAATAAGTATTTCACTGACAAATAATATGAGAAAAATGTACAGAATTGTGGGGAGAACAAAGGACAGGCTATAAATAGGCAACACATGAGACACCAACAGAGATGAATGCCAGGTTCAATGCCCTTAAACACATCGATGTCAAACACTAGAGCTCCCCTGATAAAGAGCATATTTTATAAGTAGACAAGATGAAAAACGTCTCCTATCCAAGAACATCAATTATGCATTCAGATGAAAAATTACTGGCCAAAGTAAGCCTCAGGGAGGCCTTTGATATGCAAATCAACCATGAACTATGGCAAAGACTGGCCAATCTGAGCTGGGACCTTTGATGTGAAAATCAGTTATAAGCTTTGCCAGGGCTGGCTAAAAATAGGGCTTAGAGTTAAATGTTACAGGAAAGTCAGGGAGTCGTCATCTGTAGGTATCCCAAGGTGTAAAAAGACTTAGAAGAGGCACCGGGCTGACAGCTGGTAAAATGAACAGATACCAAGGCAGCAGCCATTTTTATCTTGATTGACAATTAAAGGCCACAAACAGGCCAAGGGGAAGGAAAGAAAATTATATGTATATATACATATGTGTATGTGTGTATACATATTTAAAAACACATCTATTACGAGAATTCCCAACAACAGCAAAGTAAAGGCAAGGAGGAGTGAGAAGATGGAATTATTCTAGTGCAGGTGTTACATAAAAATAGATAATTGAGGGAGAAGGAAGAACAGATAATCCCAAAGTGGCACCTCTATTTAGGAAATGGGAAAATTGAGAATGCTGAATTTAGGTTCCATCTTTGATGCCATGTGCGTTTGCCTGTGCCTATGTGTAAGACAGATTTTGGACTAATCCTAGTGAATGAAGGTAGGGCACATTCCTTATTGATAAAAATGTGATTTAGCAATTATAACTTGGAATATAAATGGTTTGACTTTTGCTATAAAGCAAAATAGGGGTACAGAAAGGATTTTTTACAAATCCAAGACTCAACCATACTTTGCATTTGGGAAACACACCAGACAGCTAGACAGAGATTAACATGAGAAATTAGGGCAGCAGCTAGGTGACACAGTAGATAGAACACCAGGTCTGGAGTTCAGAGTACCTGGGTTAAAATCTGATCTCAGATACTTCATAGCTGTTTGACCCTGGGCAAGTCACTTCATTGACCTAGAGTTGTTACTAAGTCAGAAAATAAAGGTTTAAAGAAATTAAAAAATGAAAAACTATTTACTGAACTTAGGTAAATCCTGCCTTTGACCCATACTAGCAGTGTAACCCTGGATGAGTAGTCATCTAAATTCTTAGTGCCTCCGAACAACCCCACCTTTTTTCTAAACCTTCACCTTCCGTCTTGGAGTCAATACTGTGTATTGGTTCTAAGGCAGAAGAGTGGTAAGGGCTAGGCAATGGGGGTCAAGTGACTTGCCCAGGGTCACACACCTAGGAAGTGTCTGAGGCCAGATTGGAACCTAGGACCTCTGGTCTCTGGGCCTGACTCTCAATCCACTGAGTCACCCAGCTGCCCTCCCCTCCAACAACCCCCTTAAGACTATTATAATTAGCAGAGCAGTTGCTGCTCTGCATTAGTAGATTCTTCCTGGCTCCAATCAGCCCCTTATGTTAAAGAAATCGCAAGCCTGGCCCAAAAAAGCATTCATACAATTTCAGACAAATCAGAACTTATAGTCATGATAATCAGGCAAAACTGAATTCAAATTACAAAACACTGGAGCCGCTAGGTAACATAGTGGATAGAGCGCCAGACCTGGAGTTGGGATCATCTGGGTTTAAATCTGGCCTCAGACTCTGCCTAGCTGTGTGACCCTGGGCAGATCACTTAACCCCAGTTGCCTAGCCCTTACACTCTTCTGTATCTTAGCATTCATTCTAAGACAGAAGGTAAGGGTTTTTAACAAATAGAAAAAGTTATGAGATGTAAACATGGGTACTACATCACACTTAAACATACCATACTGATATTAAATTACCCACCTAACAGCATAGCAACTACATTTTTAAAGGAGGCAACTGATGAACAGGAAAAGAATTCGAGTTAGGAATAGAATCCTGGAACGATTAGTTTGACAGGTAGAGGGAGAGAACTGAAAGAATTTACTTAACTCATGGAATGTTTTTTCAAAGTAGTCTATATTGGGGGATTGTACGTTTTAAAAATTAATATTGAATACTCCAAGTATTATATTTAATGATATTTATTAAATTTAACTTGAAGGAAGGGGAAAGAGTAAAAGCTAGAGAAATCGAGAGAGCTCCCCCAACCTCCACGTGGAACAGAGAGAGCCAGGGTTACCCTTGCAGTCATAGCATTCCAATCGAAGAAGAACCAGAACTAAATAATCAACCTAAGGACCATGTACACGAAATGGAAAAGGGAATTGTGGGAAGTGTAGTGTGAGGGTTCAAGTTTCAAATGAATACATTATTTAAAAAAACTTAGAAAAATTCAGGAAAACATTCTACTCCCTATACAGAAACATGATAAAAAAAAGCTACTGAAATATAGTCCAAAGATGGAATCCTAAATGGAAGAGCTGCAGCTGTAGTCTTCTCATGTCACTGGCCAGCTCATAGGCCTTCACCGGGCCCATTTAGCTTCTTGGATAAAATACAAAGCCTGAAATTTAAAGCCTTTCATAATCTAGCATGTTCCAAGTCTCATTTCATATTTCTTTTGCATGGGAGGATAGAAAGTAATGCTGAGAGCTGAAAAGGCCAAAGTGAGAATCAAACAATTTACACACCGATGACAACCATATGATTAGAAACAACCATAACAGAGACAGACTTCACATGAAGGAGAAAAGACTGTTCTAAAGGGATCGCAGAAATAAGATGACTTGCTCACTACAGGGCCAATGGCAATATGTGCCTTTCAATGTGGGCTTAATGACTAAAGAACCTAAAGGGAAGGACATCTGTATAATCATTTACAATCTCTCTTTTCTGGGAGTTCCCTTGTCCTTGATCTGATATTCTTTTCTCATGCTCTTGTTTACACATTTGAACACTTGTGCTTGTCACGGAAGGTCATAATAAACTTAATTTTAATAAATAAACTCATTTGTAAAATAAACTTAATTTGTTTTAAAAATCCATACCCTTCTGAAAGCATCTCTTGGTTGTATGAGTATGAGCTCATAGTTCTGTGTATCAGATAATGTGGAGGTTCCGAAGTCACATCTCTCACCTCTTCTTCCTGAAAAAAAAGTACAAGAAAAGCATCAAAGTACAATTTTAAGCAAGTTAAAAAAGCCCTAGAATAAACACTCTTATAACTGCCTCTATAGGCCCGGTACTCCTGAACACATCTAATGTCGGGTTTCATGAGAGAATGGTGGGGGCAGTGTGGAAAAGGTGAAAGAATGAGAGACCAAGGAAGGCACAGAATTGAAAAAAGCCAATGGTCTTGGGCATCGGATTGTGGGGAGGGCTTGGCTAGATTGACCCCAATCTTCTTGGCTCTTTCTTGCAGTCATGGCATTCCAATCCAAAAAACTCAGTACTCTGTACTTGCAGAATGAGAGCCAAGGTGTTGGGAGGCCCTCTTCTAGATGATTTTTTAATACTTGGCTCAGGGGTATCTCATTTTCTATTTTTCTGGTGCTTCTCAGAATCATGACAGGACTTTAGAGCTGGAAGGTATCTAAGAGGTCACTGAGCCCAACCTTATTTTACAGAGGAAGAAACTGAGGCACAGAGAAGCAAAATATCTGAGGGACAAACTTTAAACCCAGGTCTTCCTCATTCCCAAGTCTAGTGCTCTATCCACCAAAGCCTGCTGTCTCTTAAGGTCATGCTTTCCAATTTTCTCCCTAGCTAAGGTCAATGTTGCTTTATCTTGAGCATAGTTCAGCTCTTCACAAATATGGGATTTTGTTACGAGTAAAGAAAGGTAAGGGGCTCCTTTTGTCAACAAACCTCAATCTCTTTGGGAGATGCTGTGACTAAAACATTAATCTCTCTTTGACCAACTTGACTCTGAGCCTCTGGGAATTATTTAGCCTGGGCTTGTGCCAGAAGTCTCTATCTTCCAGACCAGATCTTGTGCTTTTGTGGTTATAGCCTTGGAAAGCTCAGAGTCACCTTCATGTCCTTCACTGAGGAGGATTTAGTGAAGAAATTAACAACATGGCACTGTGGGAATGTTGTGAAATCACTAAATTTCAGACATGGAAGGAATCTTGGAGATACTAAATTGGGGGAGACTGCCTAGGAACATTAATTTTTTCTGCCAATTCAGAGGTGCCCCTCTTAGTGTTGAGAGGGTTCCATTCTCCAAAATCAAAGAACCAACCACCATTATAATAAAAGAGCGAAAGTAACTTATGGATACTTTGTTTACACATTTGAGCACTTGTCCTTGTCACAGGTCATAATAAACTTAATTTTAATAAAGAAACTTACTTGTAAAATAAACTTAATTTTAAATAAATTTAATTGTCACTTACGGAGGACTGTGGCTTTTCTTCTACGTCCAAAGACTCGATCTTTGACAAAGATGATACCTGGGTAAGAACTTCACTTTCTGCAACAGCTATTGGCACTTCTGGGACTTCAGGCACTTCGGGCACATTGGGCTCCTCTTGTTCTTCTGGTACTTCTAGGACTTCTGACTCCCTGATTTTCATCGGACCGGGTCTAATGCTTTCTGATGGGGTAGTAGAAGTAGCCTGACAACACTTGCTTATGGACAGCAATTTCTTTAGGCTACTGGAACTCAGTGTAGATTTGGGGAAATTGATTTTACTTCCTTGACCTTTCCCTTCTCCCTCCTCCTTCATACACCTCTCCGTTAGCTCAATGACACCACTCTCTTCTTTTAAAACAACTTCTCGGGAACCAAATTCATCATCATCAGAGAGTAAACCATCCTCTCTCCTATTTTCTGTCTCTTCCTCATCAATGTCATGGGCGACTAGCCGAATGATAAGGTCCTTTTTGCTCCGGACATCTTTTAAGAGTTCCACCCTGGTGATATCGGGCTTTCTTACATTCTGAAATGAGTTCCTGCAAAAGGCCTGAAATTCGAGAGAGAGAGAGAGAGAGAGAGAATATATTTCAAATAGCTGTTGTCTCAAAGTAATTTTTCTCAGGCTTCTATTGTAATACAGGGATTTACATGTGATTTCTAGTTTTAATTTTGTAAAAACGTCACCAAATCACATTTACCGGTACATTGCAGTACTTTTAGGAAACACAAAACGTATAAGGAATGCTTGGTGTTGCTACATTTTTTCCATATTCAATGAACGTGCTAGTTTATGACAGTTTTTACATTACATTTTATAGTTTACATTTACAAAATTTACAATTACAAAATCATTACACAAAGAGAAGGGACTAATATGAATTTGGTTTCTTTTTTCCTCCTAATTTTTGCAGTTTGCATTTCCTCTGCCATAGGCAAGATGGGAAGATCACCTGGTTCTACCTTTGAGCCTCTAATTTTATTAGCTTGATGGGAATTCCTGGTGTGTATAGATAGTCCTGTCACCAGTGCAGACCTGGCAAGACCTACTGTCAGAGAGTTGCTTGAGTTAACTCGTAGAAGAGATAAAAATGACTTGACTGTGGTGTCAAGGAGTTAGTACCTTCAGGAGCGGGCTGTTAATCTAGGTCTTCCTAATTGTCTCTCTCTCCATCTTCATGCTATTCTTTCCCGCTTCTTTTTACAAAGGAGGAAAGTGAAGCCCAAAAAGTTCAAGGGATTTGCAGATCGTTGTTGCATAGGTAGTAAGCAGAGGAGCTGGGGTTCTAGTTCAGGTTTACTAGCCCCAGACCCAGGGCTCCATCAGCTATTGCTTCTCTTTAACTTCTCTGTAAATGCCAATACTTGATTCTTTTAAATTTTTTCATCATCTGCCCTGGCAGTCATATGACTTCACAAAACCTACAGAGAAGTCAAAATGCATAATTTCCCTAAAGGAAGACAAATGTTGGGTACTTTTGGATTCTTTTAAAAATGCAAATACAGGGGCAGCTGGGTGGCTCACTAGATATAGAGTTAGGTCTGGAGACAGGAGGTCCTAGGCTCAAATCTGGCCTCAGACAAGTACTTCCTAGCTGTGTGATTCTGGGCAAGTCACTTCACCCTTACCGTAACCTTAGAATCGAGTATCGATTCTGACAGAAGTCAAGAGTTTTTTTGTAAATGTGTCGCAGGTTAAGTCATGTGGATTAGTGGGTGAACTTTGAAGATTCTAGTGTAAAACAATACACAGGGTGACAATTTTTTAAGCCTTGCTTGGAGGGAACCAAGGTGCACTAATATCTAGCCAAGCTCTGCCTTGAGGCACTGTAAGATACTGCTATTCTTTTCAAAATTCTCAAAGAGCCAATTTTTTTCAGTCTTTTTTAGGGTTGTATCTTATTGTAACCTATTCATTCTTTGAAAATTAGAAGTTCACGCTATTTATGGCCTGATGCTACATCAATAACATTGAGCTTCTGGAAGCCACGTTGTTACTTTAGAGCCACACTTAGTTGTAGTAATTCTGGGTTAATCAGATTATTTAGAACACCTTATTCTCTGACTATACCAAGTTACACAGCTGACTCATTTATATATAAAAGCAATATTAGCGGAAATGTCTGATCATTTGATTTTTTTTTTTGCTTACCTCAAAGGGCCTTACATCCAACCGTCCTGTTTTGTCCAAAGAGATCCGTCGTTCTTTTCTCCTTGATTCTATGTCAATTGTTTCTGATGAGTAGTTCTTTCCACTTATTGAAGCTCTTCTTAGTTCTGCTAGACTGTGACCAGTTCTTGACAAACACTGCTTCTTTAGTTTCTCCAGTGGTAGAGTTTTGAGTGAAATCACTGCCAAATGTTCAGAGACAATGGCTGGATCTATTCTGATTGGCTTATTTCCAATGTGAGGAACAATTTTAACTTGCATGTCATCCTCCTCGGTTTCATCTTCTCTTGATGTCATCACAGAACTCATTTTCGAGACATGCTCACTGGCTTTTTCAACAATTCGTTCAACATCCAGATCACTGAAGACTTCACTGTTTAAACTGTGGGAGCTAACAGATTCTTGAGGACAATGTGAAATCTCACTGATTATTAAGCTAGCTACTTTTTTGGGGAACAGCTTGTTCATACTTTTTACATCATGAAAGAATTCCTCTTGGGTTCCAGACTGTCGCAAAACATTATCGTAAACAGAATCAACAACCTGGGAAATAATTTCAATACTTTCTGGGTTCATAAAGTGTGTTTCCGTGTCAGCAGCTACGAGACTAATGTTACTTTTGGAAATTTTTGCAGACACTGATTTTGTCAGTTGAGATGCAATTTTACTCAGTTCAGGTTTGGATAAGCTTTTTGCCTCTTTGGTTGCCTCACAGGGCAAATTGACTATTTTTGCTAGGAATAATGCCAATGTTTCCTCCAAAATGGAGGAGTCCAGCACTGGAATTATCGGGGGTGAAGGTTTCTCTTGTGACTTAATGTCTTCAACAATTTTTAGGACTTTTTCCATAACTTTGACAGCTTCTAATGCCAGTTGAGGAGTTGATGCCTCATCATCAAAAGTTAATTTTTCCTCATAAAGGATTCTTTCCTCGCTAGGGGTACTTTTCTCATAAGAGAATTTTTCTTCACGTGGGATTCTTTCCCCATGAGAGAATTTTTCCTCACGAGGGATTCTTTCCTCAGTAGTGATCCTTTTCTCATGAGAGAATTTTTCCTCACAAGGGAATCTGTCTTCACGGGAAAAGATTCTTTCTTCACGAGGGAGTCTTTCTTCACGAGAGAAGATTCTTTCCTCACGAGACATTCTTTCCTCACGAGGCATTCTTTCCTCACGAGAGAAGATTCTTTCTTCACGAGGGAGCCTTTCTTCACGAGAGAAGATTCTTTCCTCCCGAGGCATTCTTTCTTCACGAGAGAAGATTCTTTCTTCACGAGGGAGTCTTTCTTCACGTGAGAAGGTTCTTTCTTCACGTGAGAAGGTTCTTTCTTCACGAGGGAGTCTTTCCTCACGAGGGAATCTTTCCTCACTAGTGATTCTTTTCTCATGAGAGGATTTTTCCTCACGATGAATTCTTTCTTCACGAGAGAAGATTCTTTCCTCACGAGAGGATTTCTCTGGAGAAGGGATTTTTTTCCGAGATAACTTTTCCTCACAAGGAATTCTTTCCTGAGAGGATTTTTCCTCATGAGGGATTCTTTCCTGACGAGCAATTTTTTCTTCATGAGGGATTCTTTCCTCCCGAGCAGTTTTTTCCTCATGGGGGATTCTTTCCTCCCAAGAAAATTTTTCCTCACAAGGGATTTTTGCCTCCCACGAGAATTTTTCCTCAAGAGGGGCTTTTTTCACAAGGACCTGAAATTCAGGGCTGGAAACTTCTTTGACTATTAAGAAGGCTATTATGTCAGCTAGAACATTGCTCTTCCCTGATAACTCATTATACATGGATAAGTGAGAGCCAGAGTGTTTTAAAACAGTTTCATAAACATTATCAACTACTTTTTCAATAGCTGCATTTTCTTCTTTAGGCAATGTGGATGTTTCACTATCCTGCTGTATAAGTTGAATTGAGCTTTTTGATATAAAGTCTTTCAGTGACGATATTATTTTGTTAGTAATTTGTCCCATTTCAGCCTCCACAGACTTAGTTCTTTCCTTGTCCATCATAGGGATCACAGACAGAAGTTTGGTTAAAAACTGTACTGAGATTTCTTCTAGGACGTTCACAGGTAATTGGCGATCAGAGGTTCTTTGAGTTGGAAGATCTCTAGGGGTCTGGGAGATATCTTTGAGAATGTTTTCAACAACGTTGTCAACTTCTGCACATTGATGGGGTGTTAACTCTCCAGAAAAATATGTCTGTAGTTGATTGCCAGCAACCTCTCGGATGACTAGGTCGGCTATGCTTTCAGAAAGCATTCTGCATCCACTTGTTGCACAGCTCTGTATGACCTCTCTAGAGCCAAACTGGGGCAAAAGATTGCTATAAACAGACTGTACCACTACCTGAATTACTTCATCATCGTGGGGATGTAAGCACTCAACATACTGGATTAGCATATCTTCATCTTTGGATATCTCTGTCATAACCCTGCTGACTAATTTCATTTGAATGAAATTCAGTTCGTTAAAAAGACCGTCAACTGGTGCTTTTGTACCTAGTTTTGTTTCGGCTCCTCCTGGGAAAATTTTGGCTAGAAGAGATGCAATCATTTCTTCCAAAAATTCATGAGGCAACATGATGGTATATGGCGAGGAAGTCTGGCTCTCTTTCGTGTGTTTTTTGGCAACCTTTTCTACCTTTTTAACAACATCCTTAGATTCCAGAGGTATGAACACTTCAGTGGGCACTTCATCCTGTAGTAGTAGGTTGAGCTGATGATGAAACATTTCTTCGATTACAGCACTAGCTAGTCTTTTGGCTAACTTGTCACTCTCGTTGATGTCTCTGCAAATGGAGTCTTGAGATCTGTAGTCATGGAGAACATTACATAAAGAGGAGTGTACCACCTTACTGACCAGTGTTTTATCCACTGGTGGTGAATCATCATCATAAGGTGGTGTTTCTTTACCCGATGCCCTATCGACCAAGATTTTTTTGGACTCGGGTGCCATTTTAGTTGGTGAGGGTGTTTTGCGGCGAGTTGGTGAGGGTGTTTTGTGGCGAGTTGGTGAGGGTGTTTTGTGGCGAGTTGGTTCTTCCTGTGTAGCATCCTTTTGCTTGCCTGGCACTTTCTCCTTGGTCAGTTCCTTAGATTCCTGGGGCACAGGTTGCTTGTCCCTAGTGGGCCTAAACACCCTAATGCGGGCTTCAGAAAACTCTTTTAACAAAGACTCAATCAGTTTCATTGCTGTTTCATAGAGTTCAGCCTGATTTACATCCTCCTGTGCTTTACACTCTGGACAAGTTTCCGGTGAAGAAGAAAAGATCAGTTTGTTTACAATTTCAGTGACAACATCTTCTAAAAATCTAGCTGAGAAAATACCTGATCTCAATTCAGGTGAATAGGATGGTGTTTTGGCATCAGCACTAAGGCGTTTCTTCTTCCCCTCTTTGCCTTTGCCAGGAACATCTTTGTGAACTGGGGGCAAAGGAGACACTGATGAAGGTCGGCTTTGCTTCTCAGGGGATCGGCTTTGCTTCTCAGGGGATCGGCCTTGCTTCTCAGGGGATCGGCCTTGCTTCTCAGTGGGTCGGCCTTGCTTCTCAGGGGATCGGCCTTGCTTCTCAGTGGGTCGGCCTTGCTTCTCAGGGGATCGGCCTTGCTTCTCAGTGGGTCGGCCTTGCTTCTCAGGGGATCGGCCTTGCTTCTCAGCAGGTGGTACTTTGGCAGGAATGACAGCTTCATACCCGATATCATCTTGAGCTGTCTGAGTAGATGTTTCTAAAACATTACTATAAATATTATCGATCACATTTTCAACATTTTCATAATACATCACTGGGTCGTATTCAGTATCTGTTTGAACACCACTCTCTGTCTTGCTTTTCAAGATGGTTATGACACTGGGTTCATGTAAAGTCCTCGTACTATGTACCTTAGTGATTGTAGGAAGGGGCCTAACTGCCCTTTCATCATCCTCTGTCCCAACTGAACTGTCTTTTTTCTGTTGTTCAAACTTACTCTTTGGTAAATGGAAAAGGAGTTCTACCGATTTCTTACTTTTTACTGGAGAAGTACTTTGTATCGGTTCTTCATCATCCTTTTCGGTAGCCAAATGGTGTTCTTTCTTCTTTGTAACACTCTTCTTGGGTGCTTTTTTGAAATCTGGTTCTGGAGTAGTCTCCTTTCTGCTTTTCATAAATGCAATGACTTTTATTGACTCTTCCTCGTATTCATCCACCTCGTCTTCTTTGGCTGAACCCTCGTCGCTCTTTTGATCTGTTTTCCAACGGTCCTGGCGACTTCTGATACTACTTCTAGTACTGGTGGCCACAGAAATGAATTTTATTGAATCAGTGTCCTCATCTTTTATAGTTGGTATCTCACTTGCCTTTTCCTCACTTTCCCTTTTATCAATGAAATCCCAATCTGCAGATTCCAGGGCACACATTTTAGTTTTCATAGTGCTAGCTAAAGAAATGAACATTGCATCCTGGTCAACATCTCCAGGTAGAGTTTCAATCATCTCTTCAGCCCTCTTTCCAATTATTCTGCCCAGATTTGTGTCATCTTTTATAGTTCCACTTAGATTTATAAGTGTGAGGGAATCTGGCAGCAAAGAGTCTTTGATAGGCTCGTCCTTTATGTCTTTATCAAATGAGATCTTTGGTGGCAGATATTGGACTCTCTGGGTGATTTTATCTGGTTCAAGAAATGAAAAGAGAGGGGCAAACCAGTCTCCAGAAAAAAGGGGCTTAACTTTGAAACCTGAGATTGCCTTCTTGGCTAATTTAGTTATCATTTCAATATAAAAATTGCTCTCTTCCTCATCATGATGAATATCCTCATGTTTGTATTTTTTAGCAACCTCATCATACACAGAGTCAGACACTTTCTGAACAGTTTCTTTATCTACTGGTGGAAAAGAAAATAATTCTTCTGCATTGGGAAGAACTTTAATATCACTTTTTCGAAATTCACCTATTAGAGAATTTACTAACTTGATAGCCATGCCCACGAGGTTGGTCTCTTTTATACCTTCTTCCTCATTATACTCTGGAGTTTTGGGGACAGGGTATAGTTTTCGAACAAGATCAAAAATAACATCTTCTAAAAATGTAGCTGAATAAAGGGAAGGCTGGGGTGTGCGTGGTTGCTCCTTTTCTTGATCAGGAACTTCAACAATAGACTCTTTATCAGAAACTTCAGCAGCCTCAGCGTCCTCTTCATGTAAGAATGGCTGGAGATGGTGATCTACAATTTCCTTCATAATGAAGCCTGCTATTTTGGTGAGGAATGTGCCTCCCTTTTCGGTCTCCTCTTTCTGGACTTCAGCTTGGAATTCAGCTTTCCTCAGAATATTTCTGCAAATTGAGTCGACTATGCTTTCAATGGTTTCCAAATTCATACTTGAGGCATTCTCCTCTGCAGCTGTCAGTCGAATTTCATGCTCAGAAATTTCAGCTATAATAGCTTCAGTCAGCTTTGAAGCTGCACTCATAAAAGCATCATCTGGTGGCTCCTCTTCTTTTTTTCTTTTAATCTGAGCTTCAGAAAAAGGAAAAATATGACCTAAAAGTTTAGAAACCATATCTTCCAAAAGAGAACGAGGTAACACAGTAACGAAGGATGGCAAATAATGACTTTCCTTACTAATAACGTTTAGTACGTTTCGAATAATGTTATCAGTTCTAAGTGAAGAATAGGTAGTCGAAGTTAATGATCCAGAAATTAGTGCTTGGACTTGATATTCATAAATTTCTCCCAAAAGTAAATTATATATTTTCCTTCCAAAATTATGGGTATCTTGTTCTATGTCCACATACATGACAGCCAGAGATTTATAATCATCAGTTAATTTTTTATAAATTAAGTTGACTATTTTGCTAACCATTTCTTTATAGCCTTCAGAGAAACACAGATTTTCATCAAAATTTTCTGCAACCAAAATTTGGGATGCGGCAAACTCATTCACAATTGACTTGACTAATTTTGTAACAATGTCAGTAACTTTGGCCTTTGACTTACATGGATCCTCCTCAGCTGAGGAGAAACTATGTGAGACAGCATAAAGGATTTTGCATAAAAGCTCAGAAATTACTTCCTCCAAAAATATAGCTGAGTTAACAATGAGAGCCATTTCTTTTGGTTCAATATCTGCATCTTTGGAAGCTTGTATCCTAGTTAAATTGGGTGTAAATTGAGGAAAGGGTTGCTCTTGAGATAAAAATGTCTGAAGGTGATGGTTAAAAATTTCTTTGATAATGAAACTTGCTATTTTGGAAACTGGTATATTACTGATGTCTGTTTTATCTTTTGAAATAGCCTGGTATAGATTTGAATGTAAAATATCAGCATAAATGGATTCCACCATATTCTCAATATCTGTTTCTGAAATCATGCTTTGCTTTTCATTGCCGTGCTTTGTAATCCAGATAGCATGTTTGGAAATGATGGCCATGATTTCATTGATCAATTTCACAACCGCTTTACTTAAATCGGGCTTCGAAGTCATTGAGTCTTCTATTTCAGAGTCTGAAGACATCTGCGATAAAAGCTGGGTGACTATCTTTTCTAAATGAGTATGTGATAACATGGTTGTATATATTGTTGAAGTTTGTCTCTGAGGCTTTGTTCGGGTAATTGCAAATTGAACTTTCTTAAGCAAAACATCAGGACTGAGATTTGACAGAGATTTGAATGGTAGCCTTGCAACCAAATCTGGTTGGAGCTGAAAATCAAATATTTCTGCGAGAATGATTTTGGCGATCCTTTCTGCCAAAGCCGTTGTGTCATTTAAAAAGTCTTTATCAGCTGTTGGGTCTGAGTCATATTCTTGCAAAAATTTGTGGTAAACGGTGTCAATTATCTTAGCGATGCTATCCCTATCTACATGTGGCAAACCTAATTCCTCTTCAGCATTTTTCAGAATGCTAACTTGTGCATTTCTAAACTCCTCTGTTACTGAATTTATGAGTTGAATAGCTGTTTCCTCCAGTTCAATTTCAGATTCTCTTCCTATTTTGGCATATGCAACACCCATTACCTTGTAAAGGATTTTGGATAAAACTCCAGAGACTACTTCCTCCAAAAATGATGAAGAGTAAACACCAGCATAAAACTGTAACAACTGCTTTCGCCCACCAACGTGGTATGTCTGAGGTGGAGGGATTGCTTTTCCGGACACAAATGGCTGAAGGTGTTGCTGACAGATATTTTTAATGATAAAACCAGCTACTTGATCAATGAAAGTATTGCTACTGCTTGTTATATCTAGTTCAATTGCTTCTTGAGAGCCAGAGTTTTGCAAGATGCTTTTGAAAACAGAGTCAACGAGATTTTGTACGTCGTCTTCTGAATAAATATATTGTGGTTCTTCATCATCTTTGGAAAATCGAATTTCATGTTTTGAAATTTTCCTCCGGATATCACCGATTAGCTTTGAAGCAATTTCATTGAAATTAACCCCAGATGCATCTTCTTCATCTTCTTTATATGGAACCATCCCAGGTGCTGAAGGAAAGATTCGAGATAGAAGCACTCTTATCATGTCTTCTAAGAAAGTATAAGGTAATAAGGTATTATATGGAGACAGGCTCTGGCTTTGTTTGCTGGTTTTGTTCATCCCATTTAGGACTTCTTGCACAATGTTCTCTGCTGTTAGAGAAGAATAGGAAGAAGCAGAGAGTTCTCCAGAAAAAAGGGGATGAAGAAGATAATCAGAAATTGCTGCTACAATTAAACTGGTAATATTCTCAACAAAAACGTCAGTCTTTATTGATCCTTCTTGCTGCTCTTCAGGCTCTAGTCCATGCTGTTTCAGGACATTGGAGTAGACAGAGTCCACCAGTTCATCCACGATATCAATATTAAGAGGTGGAAAAGGCTGTGTCTCATCATGTCGTACCACTCGGACTTTGGCTCGATCAAAGTGAGCATTTATGGAATCAACAATTTTGTGTGTCACGTTGTTTAGTTCTTCCCCCGTTTTGACTTTGGGGCTAAAGATCTTTGATAAGAGTCTGGCAACAATTTCTTCCACAAATTCAGCAGGGTAAACTCCCATGCTTAGGGAGGCTGATGCTGTAGGTGATTTGTGCAGCCCTGTCACTTCATTGAGAACATTCTTAACCATGTTGGCCACTTCATCAGTGGCTGTTGATTGAGGGGCACTGTCCCCAAACAAAAAGGGTTGAAGGTGACTTTCAGTAATCTCTTGAATAATAAAGCTGGCTATTCTGTCAACAATGATGGGACTTCGGCTTGTTATACTTTTCTGTATTGATGAGTGTGATCCTGAGGTTTTCAAAATATTATTGTAAACGGAGTCAACCATTGTTTGGAGATTTCTTTCTGAATATAAATATTGATGATCATATTTGGTGAGCCAAATTTTGTGTTTAGAAATGGCTGACATAACCTTGTTTATTATGCAAGCAGACATTTCATTAAAATCTGAGCTCATTAAATATTTCTTTTCCATAGACCAACCATCATTCGATGATGGAGGGATGATCTGTGATAACAGCCTTCTAATGACATCCTCTAAAAATGAGTGAGGTAGCATGGTAGTATAGCCTGCTAAAGGCTGAATTTGGGAAGTGAACTCCTTTAGGTTTTCTTGGAACTTCTGAAGGACATTTTCAACTTTGAGGGGGAAGTACGAATCAGGAGTGAGTCTTTCCACAAAGCACGATGGGAGTTGGTACTCTAAAATCTCAGTTAACACAGCATCAGTTGTCCGCTCGGCTAGTTGGTTGAGGTCATCAGTTCCATCGCTGACATCAGCCATTTTTGATTCATATTCCTGCAAAACTTCATTATAAACAGAGTCAACAATTTTGTTCACGGCTTCTTTCTGTACAGGTGGGAAACACAACCTTTCTTCAGCATTCCGGAGCACGGTGACTTGAGCCTTATTAAATGCATTCACTACAGAGTTGACAAATAATGTATTCATATCATCGAGCTGTTCCTCTGGGATATCTTCATCTCGGTCACACAATGCAGTATAGATGTAAAAAAACAGGTCTGAAATAATGTCCTCTAGAAATGTGGCTGAGTAAACACCTGTACTGAGTTGACCTGACTGCAGCATTTTGGGAACTATTCTGTCTTTTAATTCTTTCCTGTCTGGTTTTTTCATGGAGGAAGTAGAAATGGGGGGCATATCTGAAAACTGTTTAAAGGGTGGTTTGATTTTGGAGCCAATAATTCGGAGTTCATTGAGAGTCCCAGATGTTAATTTGTCCCTAGACCGTGTAAGGCTTTTTGCTGGTCGAGCTCCTTTGGCGTTGGACAGTTTATCCCTTGCGTTGTACTTTGAAAGCTTATTGGCATATTGGGCTTTGGGGGCCGCTCCCTGTATGCTGCTTGATAGCTTTTCCATCAGGGATTTTACCAAGCCATGGGAAATGACGCTGAGCATTGATTCTGAGGAAATCAACTCTTGCTCAGTTTCAGCCAGCTGTTCTAACACAAAGTCTGACACATCGTCCTCTGCTTGAAATGGCTCAGCATGCTCTGGGATCATTTTTCCCATTCCAGAACTAAATTCCTCTTCCTCCACACTTTGGATTACATTGAAAAGCTGCTGTTCTGTATTCGACAATTCCTCAGAAAGAGAGCTGCCTGCCATTGTTTCTGTGGTACATTTTTCCAAAAGCGTCCTTATAAGTTTTTCACATACAACATTAAGGAGGAAAACCGATTTGGGAGATAAGCCTAGGTTATTAGGCTGCTTCTCTGAAGAGTCAAAAAAATTTCTTGTTGATGTTTTGACAGAGTCCAAAGCCCCACTTTGGCATTCATCTGGCAAAAATAAATCTAGGACAATGTTAAAAACTTTATTCACCATGTCTTTAGATTCACTACATTTTAGGCTCCCTATTAGACTATCTAATTTGGTTGCCACATTATTGGTTTTATCTTTCTGGACGAGTTGATCTGTTCTGTTATCTGCTGAGTTCCAGGTTGCCTCTTTTTCTATGGGTATCTCTTTCTGGAAAAGGGGAGCACTACGGCTTTTAACCACAGGAATTGGCTTCCCTTTAGTATCACTATGGTTATTGATTCCTATTTCTCTTGTCAGCACATGAATCACTCCTATTAGCAGATCTTGAAAGATATCGTTAATGTTTTTGATGTTATTAAGATTTGGAGAATAAGTGTATTTTGTTTGTGGGGAAATGACAAAATCCATAGGATCTGCCTTCAAAATGTTACTATTAGATAGGATTCGAATAATAATTTCAGAAACACTGAAAGCAATGTCACTAATAGGAATGGAGCGACTCCTGGGTCCTTGGCCTCCCAATGTTTCAGAATTAATTGAAATGAATTTGTCAAATGCGGAAATTTTGTTTTCAAAAGATTTCATCTTTGCTTTGCCTTCTTCAGTACCATCTGAAATACGTGAAGTTATGTAGGAAATAACAGAGTCAGTGAGATATTCACAAAACTCATTTAGAGAAGATTCACTTTGCGTATTTCTTGAAGGCCTCTTTAAATCTAGTTTTGTCTTCGATAATGAAGAAACATCAAGGTAACCTTAAACAGAAAGCATTATGATTTTTAGTAGGTAGCCAGAATTGTATAACATTCAAAATATTGGTAATTTTTAAACATATAAACAATTTACTATATTATATGTTCTTTTTAAAAAACCCAAACGTTAGCAAAGAGATGAATGGATTTTCTTCCATTTTCTATTTCTCTTCTTACCTCCTGCTCCTCTATTTTTGTGCCTTCTTATCTTTTAGCTGAGAGAGTAATGAAAAAGGCCAAAAGAGAAATATTTCTCTAATTCAAGAAGTGGTACTGTTCATGATTAGCTATGGACACTAAGTAACTAGCTATCCCGAAAATGTCAGGGCTAGAGGAGATGTTGTAGATCAGAGCACCGAGAGTAGACAGGGACCTCAGAGGCCAGGAGACTTCTTCATTTTACAAAAAAAGAATCTGAGGCCCTGAGGACAATGAAGTGACTTTCCCAGGGTTACACAATGGATCCTTGCTCTAGAGCTGGAAGGAACCACCTAGTCTATTCCCTTCAGTTTATAGAGGAGGAAACTCAGGCCCAGGTATAGTAAGGCAAATTGTCCAAATAATAAACACCAGAGGCAGGATTTGAACCCAGATCTGGTTCACCTTCTAGATATGATATTCTATGATCTCCAGTTAAATAGTGAAATATAATTGCTTAGTGTCTCCAGTTTTTTTTTCATCTACAGAATATGAATGGTAAGGTCTAATATAGACATGATACAACCATCGAATTTAGAGCAGGTAAGGAGGGCCTTTGACATCACAGGATCTTCATGTCCTTATTGCTTAGCACAGTGCCTAGTAAATAGTAAATACTAAGTAAATGCATCGTGATGACCATGGCGATGAGAGCAGACCCTATGAAGGTTAGGGAAATCATTTCACGTAATCAGGAGCCACAAGTCAATGTCTCTATAAATAAGAAGCAGGGGGTAGAGAAGAATGGCGGACACTTGAACCTTATTCTTATCTGAACTGGTCAAAAGAAGGAAGAATACACAGATGCAAACATTCGGTTACAGAAATATCTTTTACTCAATAAGGAAATTGGAGAGAAACAAAAAAAACTATTAAAGTATGTATGAGATATGTACAATTTTGATCTACTGATACTAGATCCTTTCCCTAAAGATATCAAAGAAGGAGGAAAAGACCCATAGGACAGAAATATTCATAGCAGCTCTTTTTGTGGTAGCAAAGAGTTAGAAACTGAGAGGATACTCATCAGTTGGAAAATGGTTGAAGAAATTATGGTATATGAATGTGATGGAATACTATTGTGCTGTAAGAAGTTAAGAAGGGAATGGTTTTCGGAAAACCTAAGAAGACTACTATGAACTGATGTAAAGTGAGGTTAGCAGAACCAGAACAATTTATATGGTAACAGCAACAATATAAAAGATTATCAAGTAACTGGTTACTATAATGACCAAACATAATTCCAAAGAACTCACAAACATACCCCCAGAAAGAGAACCAATGGACGTGAGTGCAGATTGAAGCATATTTTATTCTATTTCTTCTTTTTTTTTTTATTCTTTCCCTTGGAACATGGCTAATGTGGGGGTTTGTTATACACATCAATATATATTTATTAAGGGGTTTTATTTTTCTTCTCAATGGGTGGAGGAAGGGAAGAATAGAGTTTGATGTTGAAAAAAGTTGAATTATAGGAAAAGAGGAGAAGGGAGAATTAGGAGTAGAGATGATTAAGGATTAACCCTAAGCAAAATGAACTCTAAGGATACACAAAAATGTTTAAGGAGGCAAAGAATACCTGCAGTAGTACCCAAAAATTGGGGAATGGATGAACAAGTTATGGAACATAAACATGTGTTGTGATGAGTAGTGTTGTGATTAATTCTTATTAGTATAATGACAGACCAGAATCCCAGAGGATTGACATACCACCTACCTTCTTGAGGAGAGGTGAAGGACCCAGTGCAGCATGAAATAATTTTTTTACATGGGCCAATTTGGAAATTTGTTTTGATATGCCATACATGCTCTTTTGGTTTTGCTTTTCTTGTGTCCTCAATTGGAAATGGGGTAGGGTAGGAGTGTGAAATGGCAGAACTTGGCTGATTTTTAAAATACAAAAGAAAGGTAAATGGATAAGCCAAGATGATGGAATAACAGGAAGAGGTATAGCAAGCTTCCTCTCTACTGTACCAAAAAATCCAAATAAATAGAAAATGCATCAGACAGAATCCTGATTGGAAAATCTAAGGGAAAAAATCATAATAAGTCATTTTTCTAGCCTAGGTCAGCTTAGGGAGACAGATGGAGAAGGCTGAAAACACTGGGGACAAGGAGTGACCAGGAGTGTGAAGCAGAGCCCATGGAGAGGCCATGCACTAGGGCTAAAAGGTCCTGGGGGGGTGGTAAACTTGTGTACAGTGCAGGAACAGTCTGGCAGCTTTGTTGTCCACTTTCCAATTCAGGGTCATATATCTAGGGTAGACTGAAGAGGGGACATGGCCTAGGGATGATATTCTAGGATGAGGAGGGGTAAGAGGCCCTAGGCTGTAGACCAAGAGAGCAAAATCTGAAACAAGCAGCAGTCTGGGGCTCAGGCCCAGGGGTACAGTCAAATATTATTGCTAGCCTCCATTCAAGTCTGAAGGCATCTGTGAAATAACCAGGACAGGAATCTCAGACCAATTTTTTGTCACTGAACTTTCCAGCTGGTTGATAGTGGTTGAGCTTAGCAGAAGTCTACTGAAAATTTCAGATTTCAGGATAAGCTGACAGTCCTGTTGCTTTGGCTCAAATCCATAGCAGGAACTTGCAGAGCTCACACTACGGGAGAAAGCAATAAGACTTTGCCCTGAATCAGACCACTTTGGGAGCACTGAAAGCGTGAAAGTACCTGGCTTTAGCTGTCCATAGATCCTGGAATAATACAATGCTTTATACCCCAAGGAAACAATTGCAGGACCAGCCTAGACATTCCCTTCAGAAGTGTGTAGAGCCTGGCACTAACAAATACTGAAGTATTCTGGAAGAATGAAGAAATAAAAAAAGAATCCCATATAAAAAACTATTATAGTGCCCGGGATGCTTAAGACACAGATCTAAAAGGAAGGAATGGTTCCAAAACATTGACAAGAAAAGTTTCAGAGAAAAACACAGTCTGGGCACAAATTCAACTAGAATTCTTAGAGGAGAGGAAGAGTTTTTTAAAATAATTTAACATTTTTATGAATAGAATGAGAGTACAAGAAGAAAAATTAGAAATTGTCAAGGAAGAAGAATCGGAAAAGCTTGGCACATGAAGCACAAAACCTTACCTAAGAAAAAACCTCCCTGAAAATTAGAATAAGCTAAATAGAAGACAATAGGAAATACATAAAATAGAAAGACTGAAAAATAGAAGAAAATATAAGGTATTGTATAGCAAAAACAACTCACCTGAAAAACAAATTGAGGAGAAAAAAATTAAGAATCATGCAAACTATGACCCCCAAATGACTTATGTATATAATATTTCAAGCAATCTTTAAAGAAAACTGCTTTGATCTCTTAGAACCAGAGAGCAAGGGGTTAGTGAGGTGGCTCAGTGAATTGAGAGCTGGGCCTAGAGCCAGGAGATGCAGGGTTCAAATCTGTCGTCAGATACTTCCTAGCTGTGTTACCCTGGGCAAGTCACTTAACTCCCATTGCCTAGCCCCATGTTGGCAAACCTATAGCATGCATGCTTCCTTCCCACTTTTCCATGTGAACCTGAGGACCCACCCTTATGCCTAGCAGCCCAATGGAAGTGCTTCCTCCCTCCCCTGTTTTGGGCAAGGTAGGGGGCTTACATGTAGTATGGGGGTTGCAGTTTGGGCACTTGGTCTCTAAAAGGTCTGTCATCACTATCCTAGCTGTTATTGCTCTTCTGCTTTGGATCCAATACGTAGTATTGATTCTAAGACAGAAAGTAAGGGTTAAAAAAAGAACCAGAGGACAAAGTGGAAATAGAAAGCATCTGTTGATCATCTCCTGAAAGAAACTCAAAATGAAAACACCCCACAACAGTATAACCAAACCTGAAGCTTTCAGGTGAAAGAAAAACTATTGCAAAATCATCCAGAAAGAAAGAATTAAAGTACTTAGGAATCACAGGACCACGCATGTAATAGCCAAAAAGTAAAGAGCTTGGATTTTGATATTCTAGAAAACAAAGGATGCAGGCTTATAGGCAAGAAGATCTTACCCAGAAAATTGAGTATAAAAAGAGAAAAAAAAACTTTTCACGAAATAAAGGATTTCCAAGTATTCCTGATGGAAAGGCCATGGTGGTGTAGAAACTCTTGAGTGCCAATACAGGAGTCAGGAGAAATATAAAAAGGCAAATACGAACAATCAGAGGGGACTAAAGAAGGATAAATTGCTTATATTATGGAGATGACATTTGTGCCCAGATAGCTAGCATTGATAGATCATCAGGGATCACAGAGGGAGTCGAATTTTGACAGGAGGCTTAGGAGTGGTTTGGTTATGTCTTGATTGTCATAGAAAGTTGAACAGGGAGGGCAAAGGAAATACAGTAGAGGAGGAAAGGGACAGCAAGGTTAGGGAATTGTATCATAACAAAGGTGCACAAGTTGAAGCCTAAAAAGGAGCGGGAAGAGAAGCTGACACTTGAACCTCACTCATCTGAGCTGGTCAAAGGATGAAAGACCACCTATACACACACACACGCACACACCCCACACACGCTTGTAGAGAAATACCTTTTTCACTCAACAAAGAAACAGGAGGGAAAGAGAAGAGAGAATTAAAAGGAAGGTAGATTAAGGTATAGGGGCAGCTTCAGTGATACAATGGATAGAGTGCTGGGCATGGAGTCAGGAAGAACAGTTTAAATCCAGCTTCAGACACTTGCTGTGTGACCCTGGTCAATTCACTTCACCCTGATTGCCTCAGTTTCTTCATCTTTAAAATGAGCCGGAGAGAGAAATAGCAAACCACTCTAGTATTTTTGCCAACGAAACCACAAAGGGGATACAATCAAACAGGATTGAAAACAACTAAATAACAAAAAATTAAGGAACCAAGATTATTCTTAAGCAAGACAAACTCTAAATATAAATATGCAAAAATATTCACAGCTCTTTTTTTTGAGGTGGTGAAGAACTGGAAATTGAAGAGTGCTCATCAATTTGGGAAGAGCTGAACAAGTTACAGTATATTTATACAAGTATAAATTTTTTCAAAAACCTTACCTTCTGTCTTAAAACCAGTATTAATTCTAGTATTAGTTCTAAGGCAGGATGATAAGGGCTAAGCAATTTGTGTTAAGTGACTTGCCCAGGGCCATATAGCTAGGAAATGACTAAGCCCTGATTTGAACCCAGGACCTCCTATCTCCATCCATTGGCTCTCTATCCACTGAGCCACCTAGTTCTCCTGTAACATAAAATTTGATGCAGTAACATTGTGCTATAAAAAAGATACAAAGTGAAAGTTTTTAAAGGAGAGAATATAAAGAAAATAAATGTGAAGACTTTGAGATAGGTTAGAGTAACAGGAGGAAAGTGAAAGGAGTTTGGAAGAAGGTTGGAATTAATTTAGGCAAAACTAATCTCAGAGCTTAAATGTAAACTTAAAAGAGGTACAGAAAGAGTGGGGGAAATTAGTATAAAAGAACAAACTGACAGAAAACAAAAATCTACTACGTGTAATCCTAAATGCAACTGGCTTAAACTTCTTTGTAAAAATGAAAAAGAATGGAACGATACAAAACTCAGCAGTATGCTGCGTATGAGAAATACATTGAAAACATAACGACAGAGTAAGCATGAAGGACTGGAACAAAAAAGCAGCTGTTTTTTTGGAACAAAAAAAAAACCAAGTAGTATAGCATTTAAGTACTTAAAGGAAAAACTGACTGAAATGCAAAAACCCTCCAAACTAGTAATTCAACTATGAGATAATATTCCTTTTTCAGAGCTGGATAACTATCAGGACGAAAAACAAAGGGGGAAACAGTTGAACACACTTATCAGGAAACAGATTTGAAAGACTCCTTGTCTTTTAGGTGGGAATATTAAATAATGTTTCACATCATCATTTAGTATGCTTGCAACTGATCATGCGCTATGATTCAAGGAAATTATAAGTAAATATTAAAGGGTAACACAATAAATACATTATGATCACAACACAATAAAATTGTAATTGATAGAGGGGGTATAAGCAAAAGAGAAAGATCTAAGTGGAGACTAAGGTCCAACAGTTTGAATAATGGGTGGATTAAAATCATATTAACAATAAATTATCATTGAAGAAGATTATAACAGTGAGGCAACACAAGAATTTTTTTGGATGTAATTAAATCAGTCTTTAAAAGAGAACTTATATTGCTAATAACAAAACCAACTAACAGTTATTAAAAGTTAGTATGTGCCAGGCCTTGTGCTAAGTGTTGAGGATACAAAGAAAATGTAAAAATGGTCCCCACCATCAAAGATCTTATGTTCTAATTAAGGTGGTAATTTATAGACAAATTGGTATATTGGAGAAATTGTAAATTGGAGAAAAATATAGAGTACATGGAAGGTAGCCTTAGAGGGGAAAGCATGGCTAGAAGAACCAGGAAAGACTAAGAGGTAGAGGTAGCACTTGAGCTAAGTCTTAAAGGAAGTAGGGATTCCAAGAGGTGGTAATTATAGGGAAAGCATTCCAGGCAAAGGAGTCAGCCAGTTAAAAAGTACATGGCCAGGAGATGGAGGAAATAGATTATAGAGGACCTAGAGAGTATAATTACACAAGAACACTGAAAATAAAGGAAGGACCCGGTTATGAAGAGCTTTAAATGCTAAAAGATTTTATATTTGGCCTTAGAGGAAAGAGGGACCAACAGAGTTCATTGAGTAGGGGAGTGACATGGTCTGACCTATGCTTTAAGAAAATAACTTTGGCTGCTGGAGAAACTTGAGACAGGATGACCAACCAGTAGGCTAGTAAAATGTTTCTGATGAGGTAATTAGAGTAGTGCTTGTGTGAATGGTGTGAGGGACATAGATGCATGTGAAAGATGTTGAGAAGAAAATTTTGAAATAGCACATACAGGTATGGGCCTTTTAAAATATCACCAAAATTATCAAGTCAAACTAACGGAAATCATATGATTCCCTCAATAAATGCAGGAAACACCTTTGGCAAAATACACTACCCATTCCTTTTGAAAACACTAGAAAGCATAGGAATAGAAGCTCCTTTCCTCAAAATAATAAACAGTATATATCTAAAACCATCAGCCAACATCATCTGCAATGGGGATAAACTAGAAGCCTTTCCAGTAAGATCAGGAGTAAAACAAGGATGTCCACTATCACCACTATTATTTAAAATTGTACTAGAAATGCTAGCTTTAGCAATTAGAGAAGAAAAAGAAATTGATGGAATTAAAGTAGGCAATGAGGTAAACTATCACTTTTTGCAGATGACATGATGCTATACTTAAAGAATCCTAGAAAATCATCTAAAAACTAATTGAAATAATTAATAACCTTAGCAAAACTGCAGGATACAAAATAAACCCCCATAAGTCATCAGCATTTCTATATATTTCCAACAAAACTCAGCTGCAAGAGTTAGAAAGAAAAACTCCATTTAAAATTCCTCTAGACAATATAAAATATTTGGAAATCTATTTGCCAAGACAAATGCAGGAACTATATGAACACAATTTCAAAGCACTTTTCACACAAATAAAATTATATCTAAACAATTGGAAAAACATTAATTGCTCATGGATAGGCTGAGCTAATACAATAAAAAATTACCATCCTACTTAATTTACTTATTCAGTACCATACCTATCAAACTACCAAGAAACTGTTTCATAGAACTAGAAAAAATAATAGCAAAGTTAATCTGGAAGAACAAGAGGTCAAGAATATCAAGGGAACTAATGAAAAAAGTGTGAAGGATTGTGGCTTAGCTGTACGAGATCTTAAACTGCACTATAAAGCAGTAATCCTCAAAACAATCTGGTACTGGCTAAGAAATAGAAGGGTGGATCAGTGGAATAAACTAGGGGTAAGTGACCTCAGCAATCTAGTGTTTGATAAACCCAAAGAACCCAGCTTTTGGGATAAAAAGCCACTATTTGATAAAAACTTCTGGGAAAATTGGAAAACAGTATGGCAAAAATTAGGTTTAGATCAATATCTCACAGCCTATACCAAGATAAGGTCAAAATGGGTATATGATCTAAACATAAAGAGTGATATTATAAGAAAATTAGGGGAATGTAGAATAGTTTACCTGTCAGATCTATGAAGAAGGGAAGAATTTATTAACAAACAAGAGATAGAGAACATTATAAGATGAATATGAAATGAATAATTTTGATTATATAAAATATTTTTTGTATAAACAAAACCAATGCAACCAAGATTAAAAAGGAAGAAACAAAGTGTGAAAAAAATTGTTATAACAAATTTTTCTGATAAAGGTCTCATTTCTCAACTATATCAAGAACTAAGTCAAATTTATAAGAATTCAAGTCATTTCCCCAATTGATAAATGGTCAAAGAATATGAATAGGCAGTTTTCAGATAGAGAAATCAAAGCTATTAATAATTATATGAAAATGTTCAAAAATAATAAATGCTGGAGGGAATATAGCAAAATTGGGACACTAATACATTGTTGATGGATTTGTGAATTGATTCAACCATTTTGAAGGGCAATTTGGATTTATGACCAAAGGGATATAAAAGAATGCATACCTGTAATACTACTACTAGGTTTGTATCCCAAAGAGATACGAAAAAATGTAAAGGACCTCTTTGTACAAAAATATTAATACATGCACTTTTTGTGGTGGCAAAGAATTGGAAACTAAAAGGATGTTCCTCAATTGGGGAATGGCTGAACAAAATGTGGTATATGATTGAGATGGAATACCTATAAGGTATTATATACTATAAGGAATGATGAACAGGATGATTTCAGAGAGAACTGGAAAGACCTACATGAACTGATGTAGAGTGAAATAAGCAGCACCAGGAGAACATTATACATAGTAACTGAAATATTGTGGAATGATCAGATATGATAGACTTTGCTACTAGCAGCAATATAGTGATCCAGGACAATTATGATGGACTTTTGAAAAAGAATGCTCTCTACTCCTAGAGAAAGAACTGCTGGAGTATAAATGCAAATGAAGACATGATTTATCACTTGTATATTTGGTTATGTGATTTGGGGTTTTGGTTTTATAAGATTATTTGCTTACAAAAATGAATAATATGGAAATGTTTGTGATAATGCATGTATAATCCAGAAAAAATTATTTTAAAAATTACCAAAAGCTTATATTTTAAACCATAGACTAGTATTATTTGCAATGAGTAATAAGCACTTAAAGCTTTTCTCGATAAATACAAGGTTGTCAAACCAAGGCTGTCCTGACTTCTTTTTCTTTTTGGCATTGTTCTAGAAAGGCTAGCTATAGTAATATGACAAGAGGGAGAAACAAAAAGCATAAATGTCGCCAAAAAGGAGACAAAATTATCCTTTACATATGACATAATATTTTATTTCAATAACCCCAGAGAATCAGTGAAGAAACTAATCAAAATGATTAATAGCCTCAGTGAAATAGGTTACAAAATAAATCTGTAAAAATCATCAGCATTGCTTCATAGTACTAACAAAAAACTAGGAGAAAATGCTAGAAAATCCATTCACCATATCTATAAAATGCATACTCTATCTGAGTGTTAACTTACCAAGATACTTGGGATTTATATGTAAATACAACTCTAAAACACTTAGTGTAGGCATAAAGGAAGATGAATGGAGAGATACTAGTTTTTTTAATATCTGGACAATATAATAAAATGTAATATATAATAAAAATGACACTACCTAAATTATTTTACAAGTTTAGTGCTAAACCAACCAAATTACCAATTTTTGTCAAAGATGATCAAAATGATAACAAAATTCATTGGAAGGGGAAAAAAGTCTAGATTAAGGGAAGCAATGAAGAAAAGTAGAAAAAAGTGGGCATGGAATCACCAAATCTTAAAATCAAGCAATAATCATCAAAGTGATTTTGAACTCATTAGAAACAGAAAAGTACAACAGGTTAAGCAACACCAAACTAAATCATTACAAGAAGCATCTCCTGGGCACCAATTACAACAAGGGCATTGTGCTACATAAAGGGAACACAAAGACCAAATGAAAAATAGTCCCTGGACAGAAGGAATTTATAGTCTACTGAAGGAAAGGAGGGGGAATTCAGCATTTAAACAGATAAAAACATATACCTAGTAATTGGAGGAGTAGGGAGGGAGTAGTAACAAATAAAGGGATTGAGAAAAGCTTCCCTTAGGAGATGACATATGAGCTGAACCCTGAAAGAAGCTAGAAATTGATTCTAAGAGATGGAGGTGTTGAGGGAGTGCATTTTAGGAATGGGGAACAGCCTATATAAGGGTCTACAGGTGAAAGATAAAGTTCCAAGTTTGGGAAACTGCAGGGTAGGTTTATTGGGCTAGATTGTGGATTGTATGAAGGGTAGGTAACATTGAGTTTGGAAAGGTAGACTAGAACCATCGCCCTAAGTGTTCTTGAACTCTGGAAATCCTTTTTCTGATCACAATCCTTTATCATCCCATCTTTCCCTATTCCTCAAGGCCATAATCTTGTTCTTTATCCTCATCATGACCACCAGTCCCACCACCTCTCAGTTCTTTCCCAGGCTATTTCCCCTGCTCTGGCTATGCTCTCTTCCCTTTCCTATTTTAAATTAATGGTGGACCAATTTAGCTCTATAGTATCCTCTACTTTTGAATCTCTTATTGTTAATTGTGTCTTGTACCTTTGATATATCCATTCATGTTTGGAATGCTCTCTTCATCCATGGAGGAATTTACTTCCATTTCTTAGTTTATCTGTTTTCCTTTGAGACTTGGCTCAAATTTTACTTTTTTAAGGAGCCTTCCCCAGCCCTACCAGCTGCTAGTACCTTCCTTTCTTAAGATTATCTTCCCTGGAGGGGATGTGGCAATGTAGGGACATTAATTCATTGCTGGTGGAGTTGTGAATTGATCCAACCATTCTGGAGGGCAATTTGGAACTATGCCCAAAGGGCGACAAAAGAATATCTACCCTTTGACCCAGCCATAGCACTGCTGGGTCTGTACCCCAAAGAGATAATGGACACAAAGACTTGTACAAAAATATTCATAGCTGCGCTCTTTGTGGTGGCCCAAAACTGGAAAACGAGGGGATGCCCATCAATTGGGGAATGGCTGAGCAAACTGTGGTATATGTTGGTGATGGAGTACTATTGTGCTAAAAGGAATAATAAAGTGGAGAAGTTCCATGGAGACTGGAACAACCTCCAGGAAGTGATGCAGAGCGAGAGGAGCAGAACCAGGAGAACATTGTACACAGAGACTAATACACTGTGGTATAATCGAACGTAATGGACTTCTCCATTAGTGGCGGTGTAATGTCCCTGAACAACTTGCAGGGATCCAGGAGAAAAAAACACCATTCATAAGCAAAGGATAAACTATGGGAGTGGAAACACCGAGAAAAAGCAACTGCCTGAATACAGAGGTTGAGGGGACATGACAGAGGATAGACTAAATGAACACTCTAATGCAAATACTATCAACAAAGCAATGGGTTCAAATCAAGAAAACATCTAATGCCCAGTGGACTTACGCGTCGGCTATGGGGGGTGGAGGGGAGGAAAAGAAAATGATCTATGTCTTTAACGAATAATGCTTGGAAATGATCAAATAAAATATATTTTAAAAAAAAAGATTATCTTCCCTCTTTCTATAACTAGTTACACACACACACACACACATATACATATATATGGGTTTTTTTATTATCAAAATGTGACCTCCTTCAGGGCAGGAGTTGCATTTGCCTTTCTTACTTCAGTGCTCAGCAAATGCCTAGGACAGTGATGGCAAACCTTTTAGAGATGGAATGCTGGGACCTGCCCCTCCCACCAAGTGCCATGCCCCTTTCCCCCTGGCCCCCTCCTTACCCCAGACAGGGGAGGGGGGAAGTACTCCTATTGGGCTGCTGAGCAGAGGGGCAGGTGATGAGAGGCATATGGAGAGGGGGAAGGGAGTAACCCAAGCACTCAGCTCCCCTCCAGGTATGTGCCATGCTGTGAGCTATGCTCCCCTCAAATCTAGCTCCTCTCCAACCCCACTATGGGAATCACCTTTGCCATAGGCTGTCATCTGCACCACACTCTCATGTAGCATGTGAGCCCCCCCCACCCCCACCTTACTCCAGACAGGAGAGGGAGGAATCACTCCCATTGGGCTGCTGGGCAGAGGGGTGGTTGATGTGAGAAATGTCCTCAGGTGCATGGAGAGGGGGAGGGGAACAGCTCTGCCCTAAGTCCCTCTGGCTTTCTAGTAGCACACTTGGCATACCATTTTGGCATACATGCCATATGTTCACCGTCTCAGGCCTAAGACACATGAAATGTTTAATAAATCATTTTTTAAAATTTAGTTACTTTTCTCTAATGTGGTTATGATTCTTTTGTGAGTTTGTTGGAATAAAATGATAACTTACCTCCACTTTGGAGATTCTTGAAATATGTGACCACAGCAATGGTGACATTTTTTGCTATCTGGTAGATTTCAGATGGACCCAGTTCATAATCAGCAAGAGAAATTACTTCAAATGTTTTCAGAATTTCGATTTTCTCCCCCCTTGGAAGTGATTTATTTTCCCACTTTTCAAGTAAAGTATAATCTTCATTTCCATGAGACATCAGATTATCCTCGGTTTTGAGTTCTCTGTCGATGGCACACTGTAGTCTCTTTTCCCACATTCTAAGCAAATTTCTTTCCTCATCCTTTTGGTCTGGAGTTGATTGTAAGGGAAAAGCAGATATTGATTGTGGCTTTGATATAAAAAATGGTTTGATCATCTCTACATCCCTCTCTGTTACATGTGCCTGGGGCTTCAGGCCAAAACAAGACAGAACAGTGTTGACAATATTTTCAGCAGCAAGACATATTTTCAATGGAGTAACAGTTGTTTGCATATTCTTTGGCTCCATATCTGATTTTAGTGGCTCACGGCGAAATGTACTTGGTTCCCCTTCATTCTCTTCTGGGTTCACAAATGGAACAATATCTTTAAATACCACATCAGCAGGGTCATTGTTTTTCTTAAACAGTTTTTGTAATACACTCCCTTCTGGAACAGAACTTTCTTGTCGCACACGATCTTCTTCAAAATAGTCAAAATTGCCTCTCCTTGAGGAACTACTTCGCCCTTCTCTTCTACTAGATCTTGGTTCTAGTTCTAAGTCAGGCCTGCCTGATGTGCCTGCAGTGTCTCCCGCAGAGTATCTGACATATGAGGGAATGTTAGATAAATTCCTTTCATATTTTCCTGGGGTTTCCTCTGAAAAAACCATTGAACCAGGCATTTGGAAAGGTGGAAGGCTTTCCCGAAGAGTCATGTCTTTTAACTTGGAATTGGACATTTTCATGGTAGTTGCCACTTCAACACGGTGAACAGTGTAAGTATTTTCAGCTCCTCGAATGGGGCTTTCCTTGGGTATATTTTCAAGCACAGAATCAGTGAAATGAACACAATGATCCATTAGGTTACTGATGATTTCACTTGCTACCATGTTTTCTTCTAAGATGTTACTTGAAGATGGTTCCATTTGGTTGATTTCTTTGTCTAGCTTGCCCTTAATTATACGTAGCATATCATTAACAGCATTAATTGCATAAGTACGTAGATCTGAATGGAATGAATGAACTTGAAAAAGGGTTTTTTGTATGTTTTCCTTTGTGATCATATTACTTAACTTCGATTCATCAGGAAAATCATTCAGTGGTTGTAATTTTGGCAGTATTCGCCTACTCAATGGTCTCTGTTGGGCAGGATAAAAGTTTTCAATGGGTATTTTCATAATTTCAGAAAATTCATATTTTGAGATGTGCTTAAATTGCAAATCTACAAATGCTTCCAGGGTACGTAACACATTCTCAACAATCTCTCTAGCAATTCTGCTATTAGAACTCAAAGAGATCTGATCCTTCAGTTTTGTACTGTACGAAGGTACTTTGCTCAATAGCTGTCCAGTTGCCGAAAAATATTTAGTCCTTGAATTAATCTGCTCTTTTTTTCTTGCTAGAGTTTCCTTACTATCAGGGATGGGCATCTCATTCAAAAAACACAATTGTAACTTTTCAAATAGAATTTCAACAATTTCTCTGCCAAACAAATTAATTTGTGCGTTGGAATCATCAACGCTAGCAGATGTTCTTTTAAAAGTATTACAGAAAATGCTTTCACAAGCCTCAATAGGGGGCATCTTTAGAAGGGAAACAGAACATTCCAACTCTTTCACTTTTATTAAGATTTCACTCAAGACATTTTCGGCAATCATTAGTAGCTTATATTTTTCATTCTCCATGTCACTTGACTCTGTTTGCCACTTATCAAACATTTTCTTAAAAATACCTTCTTTAGGAAAAATTTGTTCTAGCTGTGAAGAAACATTCTCCAAGAAAAAACAAGCCTGAGGTTTAGAAAACGATTCTGCACCTAACTTCCTTTCAGTAAATTTGACATCTTCTATGTGTGCAGATTTAATCTGATAAGTGAAGTTATTTGAATCAGAGGAATACAATCCTTGCAAAACTGTATTAACTAGTTCGCTTGCTACTGTGATTTGGTCAGAGTTTGGTAAACTTCCTATGTTGACCATCGCTTTATTGCATTTCACCTTCTGGAAATCATTTACAATGGTTTCCAGGATGTTACTCACTATATCTTTGGCATAGTTTTTCAGCTCACATACAGGCAACTTGGTTTGCAGAGGGGAACTTTTGGCATCTCCTGTTGATAAGACATGTGAAAATCCAAGGAGAGACTTGGAACGACTTCCTCGCAATGCAATCTTTTCTTCTGTGACGATTTTGGCTTTGCCCTTCCCCTTAGAACTACCAGATATTGGCTGGGATCTTGCCTTACATTTCTGCACTGAGCTGAGTTTCAAGCTTGTTTTTAAACTGCTCCTAAGACTTGTCTTGGGACTGGTTTTAGCCACATGTTGCCGGGAAGATGAGACACCATCAGATGGAACATCAGTAGGATAATACTCTTCCGGGTTCAAGGAAGCAAAAGATGCAATCTTACTAAAAACCATTTGCACCAGATCTTCACCTACTCTCACTGGTGAACAGCGCAATAAAATGTTTTCTAATAGAATCTTTTTAACACCTGAATGAGGATAAGTTTGAGGCATTAAGACCAGAGAAGGGTCACTTCTTTTTTCTGACAGCTTGGATACACTGAAACATGGTGTTTTTGCCATCAGTATATCTTTACTGCCAGTTGCAGTCATTTCACTCTCTATGTCACCATTCTCATATATGGCTGTCACAATGACAGAGTACATTTTGCCAAATACACTGTCAACAATGTCATTTGCGACGATACTAATATTGGACCGAAATGATTTTTTAGGAGCCATAGTTGATGTTTTCATTTTTGGTTCAGACATAAAGTGAGAGAATTCGTTAAAAGATGGTAAATGGCCAATGTCTTCCACTGTTCGTTGATATACCTTATTTAAAACATCTTCAACTGTGCTGAATATCGGGGCATTTTCTTCTTGTCTTGACTCGCCATTTCTCATAAATATTTCCTCCAAAACTGTTCTCTGATTTTCATTTTCAGAACTCAGTGAGCTTTGTTTTAATGGATATTTTGAAAGAAGAGAGATTTCAGTGTTTTTATCCTCTCTTTCTTCCAATGGCATTTCATTTTGCATAGCTATTTGAAGCTTTGATAAATATGCTCCTTCTTTTAAAGATTTTTTCTCACCTAACGTCTTTAATATATTGTTTATAATTTCACTTGCTATGATGTTTTCTTGAAATGAGACATTATTTGGATAAGAATACTTCTTTTGCATCTCTATATCCAAATCATTTTTGATAATTTTTAAGACAGTACTAGCAATTATATCAGCATACTCCCTAAGATTGGATTGTGACCCATGACTTGTAGATGCTATGTTTTCCTTGAAATCAGCTAGTGAAGCATCTCTGAGATTCTGGCCAAGAAGAGCTTTGGTTGTGGCTATTTTCAAGGCCTTCATATTTGACTGGACATGGCTTGTTGCAAGAAAGAGGCCTTCATCCTGTAGGTGACTGGAAGATTCAGTGATTTCAAAGGATTTTTCTTTAGTCTGTGAATCTGTGCTAATTAGGGAGTCTACTTTTTCTGTGGCAAAAGATTCTAATCTATTTAGAATGTTTTCAGTAATATAGTCAGCATTTTCGACATGTGGGTCCAAAAGAGATTGATTGGCATCATCTACCTCCTCTATTGGCATCTGTTCGTCATCATCATGAGGAGATTTCACTCTCAGGACCTTGATATTTTCCTTTCCTACTTCCGATAGGCTGCTTCCTAGTTTTTCTTCTATTATGTCCCTGAGAGTGGGAGGCTCATCTTCTGTTTTTGTGATCACATCACAAAGGGATTTCACTGGTAAGGGTGCTGAAATGGGCTCCTTTGTATTTCTGCCAATTGTAACAGCAGAACTGAGGTTCTGAAGCACTATGTTCACCATGTCCTTGGTCATTGTGATAACATCTGATTTAGGAATTGGGTGTTTGGGGGTGCTGTCACTTGTACATTCAGCTGCCACTTCAGGGCTTGCTACTGGTTGTTCATCTTCTAGATTATGCTGATAAAGAGTGGTGGGAGAAGGTGGGATTTGATTTTGATCCAATGATTTTTCACAAATGTCCCTTAAAATATTTTCCATAATACCTTGTATTTGAAATTGAAGTTCTTTTCGATATTCTGTTTTATTAAACATTTTTTCTACAATGCCTTCTTGCAGGTCTGAAGTATTTTCTTTCTCTAATTTGTTTTTATCAGATTTTCCTTTGGTAGATACAATATCTAAAACAGTGTTAACAATCTGACTTGCGATATTTTCAGACACGATGATGTTTTGAGTTACTACGGGACTTTCTAATTCTTTGTCTAGCTCTTGTTTGATTCCTTGCAAGATTTTTCTAGCCACTTCTGTTGCATAGTTGTTTAGCTTAGAGACAGACAAGTGATGTGTTGAGGCCAAATTTTCTGGCCTACTAAGATCTACTGAGGGATAAGAAATTTGCTCCCTAGGAGAATGGACATCTTTTGTAGGTAACATCTCTTTGCTTAATGAAATAGGTTCTGGGGGTGTGGGTAAAGCCCTTGTGGTGGTAAAGCTAACTGGAGGATAAAAGAGAGATTTGACTTTAGAAGTAGCAAAAGTTTCCAAGTTGCCTATGACTGTTTGTAAAATATCCGCAAGTATGTTGACCCTCGTCAGTCTCTCCACACTTAAGGAGGGATGCAGGTGATGTGATTCTCTCTTTGGTGCTGCTGGATACCCAGATGACTTTCTCAGATTACTTTGTCCCTGAAAAGGAGCATTGGCTGAAAATTTGATAGTTCTGTACTTACTTCTGCTTGTATTTCTGTCAGCCATAGCAGCAGAATAAAGCTTTTGAAATACAGTCCTAACAACATTATCTGCAACAATAGTTACATCTGCTTCAGACACCAAAGGTGCCATAGTTTTATCCATCAGATGAATGAATGTTTCAGTGACAGTTTGCTCTTCAGAGTGAGGAATGCCATACAAATGGGAATGAGGGAGAGGAAGCATGTTGAGTTGATTAACTAAAGCTTTCTGGAAAATTTCATTTAAAACATTTCGTATGATGGGCACTACGGGTGATGTTTGTGGTTCTTTCAGTTCTACTTCAATCTTTTGTAAGGTTTTTTCTAAAGCACGTTGCTTCCCAGTGTCCTCCTGATCCTTATCATCTGGTGGCTTTTCCTTTTCCTCTGTTTGTTCAGACTCATCCAAAGTTGCATCCGGTTCAGCACCCCCAGGAAGAAAATTGCCATAGACTGGCTTATATCGGTAATATTCGATATCTTTCTCTTCAGACTCAGATTCGTGAAATATTTCTGGAGACACAGCATCTAAAATTAGATTGACCAGATTTTTGATCACCACTTTTTCTTCAGTTGGAGGGCTGTTTTTTGTCATGGAACCAGTTGGGCTTTCCTTTAGTTCTCCCTGAATAGCCTTCAAGATGGCACTTGATACCTTTTTGGCATGTATGTGTAGAGTAGACTGCAGTTGATCTCCACAAGTTCCTCCTTTGGCCGATGTACTGGCTTGTGGTGATAGCTGTGTATTGTTTTCACTTCTTTTAGTATCTCTAGACCATAAATTTAAATTGGCAAAGCCCTCTAATTTATTAAAAACAGTTTTAAGAATATCTGTAGCCACCATTTTCAGATTATTTCGACGACAGACTCTTGGTGTGCTGGGTTTTTTAGAAGGTTCAATACTTTTCATCTTATGACTAGACATCTCTTTACTGCCTTCTTGGATAGCATTGGATACCATATAAGATATTATATCTGTGCACTTGGCCACTTCCTCTACCACTATAGGAGGACATAGGCTGGTGCTATCTAGGTCAGTTGAGGTCTTCTTAGTTTCAACACTGGATAGTTTGTGTTCCATCTCACAACATAGTTTTGCAAGGATGTCTTCAAGAATGCCATTAGAAACTAGCCGAATATTAGAATGCAAAACTGGAGCAGCTTTCAAACTTTCATCAGTATGCTCTTCGTGAGCAGATGAATGACTTAAACAAGGGAGCAGTGGTTCTCCCATTATTTTGTTCAACATTTCGAATACTGTATTACCAATTCTTTCTAACAGTTGAGTTCTAGCTGCCTCATTGAGATCTTTCCCACTAAATACACTGTGCAGAGCACACGGAGTAATTGTACATCTTTGAGGTTCAAAAAGCATCCTCGGTTCACTACCAGAGGAATGACAGGAAATTGTCTTTTTACATGGCCAATTTGTTGACCATCTTTGTATATCCTTATTATCGATTCCATCAAGAGTATCAGGCATGTCTAGTGGGTCTGATGGAAGGACTGATTCATTTTTATCGGCAGTTACACCAGATAACATCTCACAAATGCATGTTACTAATGAACTTGCCATAACATCATCATTGAGATTTGTTACCACACATTCTAGTTCTTTATCAGAGAGGGGAAAATTTTCTCCCTCTCCCTTTGTTTTTTTGGGTTCAAGCTCTCTGGTATCTTTCTTCTTCTTGTTGACTTCCAACTGACTGCGAATAGCACCTAGGACAATGTTTACAACTTTGGTTGTATAAGCACTAAGTTGTGATCGAATGTTCGAGGGTGAAAAGAGCCTTTTGCGTGCAGGGGCAGTTTTTTGGTCTCTATTTGAAACTCTCCGGAAAAGTGAAGCCATTTCATAGTTTTCTGGCCTTAAATACATTTTCAGTTTTGGAAAAACAAATAATTTCAGCTTTTTAAAGATTGTGCGGATGATCTCATCACTAACATCATCAGCTTCAGGGATTTCTTCAGTTGCTGGAGATTCAAGCCAGGGAGGTTGGACTGGGTCTATATTGAAGAGCGATTTCATCTTCTTGTCACTCTCAAACCATATTTTCAGTGGCTCTTTGGATACCAAGGGAGCAATCTGATCAGTTTCATATGATTCTTTTGTCTCTGAGGAAGTATCTGGAGCTTCTACAGAAGACTGATAAAGTGAGGTAGCACTGGAATCTTTTTTAACATCTAACATTTGACACGATGAAGCTGTATGAAGTATTCTTAATACTGCATCTGTCATGTCATTAGCCACCATATTGATTTCTGATGTTGAGAACATCTCACTTTTAGTTTGGTCCATCCATTCCTCAGGGGCCACGTCAGAGGCAAAAGATGAAGTTTCGTTAACATCTGTATAGGTCAACTCACTAACGGGCATGGTCATCATTTCTTTGAGCATGTCAGTTAAAATATCTGTAACGATATTTTCTGATGCTTTCTGTATTTGATATTTTTCATCTTGGCTGAATGTTTCTCTTTTTGGTCTTACTTCTATCAATCTGTCTTCACTAGAAGTTTGTGATTCAGACTTTATTCCCCAGTCCTGAAATGCTACTCTGCCACGGGAAACAGACTTTACAGGTGGTTTGAATTGTGTCATGTATTCAAGACATTCGGCTTCCCTCCTCAGCTGTTCTTGCCTAGCCTGTTCTTGCATTAGTGCTTTCTGATCTCTGACAGATGACACGAGTACACTTTCCACCATTTTGTCTATTTCTTCATTTTCATCTTCTGAATAAAAGACCATACCAGGAACGTTAACAGGTGGAAATGGTTTTCCAGACCTGAAACCAAGGTTTGACACTGTTGTGCCTGTGAGCCTGTACTCTTCGGTATTAAGAATAGGACTTTTCAGCCTGGGGCGTTTACTTTGACAAGTGTCCATTCTCACTTCTTCTTCCTCATTCAGGTCAGTGAAAATATCATCGAGTAGTTGCAGGACTACTATAGTTTCTTCGGATGCAATTAGTCTCTCATGGTCAAGTTCAGTTTGTATATAACCCAGTATGGTGCTAATGGCTTCTTCAACATAACTAACCACAGAAGACTGGGAAAAAATGTTTGACACCAGGTGCTGGATTTCTTCTTTGACAATGACATTAGCAACTTCAGATTCGATACTATGAGCCGGCGTTAGCATAGGCACTGGCAAGGACATTGTGCTGGTCCTGATTTGAGTGGATACTTCACTGTATGTCTTAGGTGACTGTCTAACCTGTTTTTTCTCGACAGTAACTTCTGCTGTTGTTGTTGCTGCTGTTGCTGTTGCTGCTGTTGATGTTGCTGCTGTTGCTGTTGCTGTTGCTGCTGTTGATGTTGCTGCTGTTGCTGTTGCTGCTGTTGATGTTGCTGCTGTTGCTGTCATTGTCGATGTTGATGTTGATGCTGATGCCATTGTTGCCGTAGATGTCACCGTTGCTGTCGATGCCACTGACACTGTCGATGCTACTGTTGCCATAGATGTCATTGTTGCCATTGATGTCACTGTCGCCATCGACGTCACTGTTGCTGTTGATGTCACTATTGTTTCTTTCTGCAGAGACAAACTACTTTTCTGAGAAGTTGCAAATGTCATCAACTTTTCTAAAATTACATGGACCATGTCCTCTGCAATGTCACACATTGGTTCCAGAGAACCAGTGACCATTGTTCTAAAAGGTGCCTCTGGTTGGGTAATAAAATGTTCTTCACTGACTGTTAAACCTGGCTTGAAGGTGATTGACAGGTCTTCTTGTGAAAAGATCTCAATGCATTTTTTTTCAACTGCAGATTGTAGCTTTTCAAGCATATTTTCAACAATATCTGCAGCTGCCGAGCAGATGTCCACATTGGAGAGCACGCTGTCTTTGCCAGTTTCGAGATGGTCAACGAAAACTTCAGCTGTAACAGCAGAGAGGGAGGGAATTGCTTGGGTTAAATCACACAGAATTTCTTGAAAAATGTTTTCCAAAATCAATTCTGTTTCTTCTTTTAGGTGACATTTGAAATTAACAAAAACATTTTTAAAATCCTTCATTTCAACAACAGTCTTTTCTTTTTCTTCTGGGGAATCAGGAGGCAATTCTTCTGTTTCGGTAGTAGCATCCTTCTTCCCACATGGCTCAATTGGAGATAACAGTTGACTGTCAGATTTAGAACTCCTTGCCTTGGGGACATCATATGTCATCCCCATCTTGTTATACTTAAATTGAGTTACTGTCTGTCCTCCCTTCTTGGAATATGTTCCTTTAAGGATGGTGGTGGTTTCAATTTGGGTGGGTCTCGATATTTTTGTTACCATGGGCTGTCCTTCTGGCACTGTAGCCAAATTTGTTACCGTCTTTGAGCTGATGTCTGTACAGCTGATCTTTTTTGCTGTCGTTGCATTATAAGCTCTGTATGCAAAATCATCACTGCAAGTACTACAGAAACTTGAGCTACCTGATGAGAGAACTGAATCATCAGATAGTGGGTAAATATTTGAACGCAACCTTTCTTCATACATCGTGATGGCTGGATATAAAATGCTGGTCACTGTGGCTACAACCCAGGTCATGACATTCTGAAGTATGTTGTTCAACTCTTCAGCAGATACCTGCAAAGGAAGCAGATGAAAATGGACAGAGGATTAAAACACTCTTGGCCTTCATATGTATGGAGTGACTTACCTTGTATGTTCTTGATCACAGAAGGGATACCAGAAGAAGCTAGAATAAATTTGCATTCTAGAAAAAGATGCAGCCTGAAGATAATCATGGAAGGGGACCTCTAGAACCTGCATCCAAGTTAGTTCCACTTGCGTTTTATAAAATGAGTCTCTATTAAGTAATCTATGATTTACATTCTGTGGCAAAGTGGAAAGACTACTGGACTTGAGAGTCTGATGAACTGGCTTTGAGTCCTGGTCCTGCCATCTACTAGCTGTCTAACTTCTTTGAGCCTCAGTTTCCTTATTTTCAAAATGGGGATGATTGTACTTAAACCACTTATCTTGCAGGGTAGTTTTAATGAAATAACTTTTAATGTATAAATAAATATATTTCTAATATTTTAAGCAAATGTTAGTGTACAAATAAATAAATAATGCATGCAGAAATGCTTTCTAAGCTTCAAGGTACCACAACAAAATGGTTGTGACTCAGAGTGCCTCCACAAAAGCCCTCCTTTCTGGTGTATAGGTAATAACTCTGGGTCCTCAAAGGCTCAGACAAGTCCTACTACTGCGTTGGAAGACTTCAAGGACTGGCTAGTGATGGATCATTTTTGGCTGTTGTCTAAGAACCAGCCTGGCCCAAGTTCAGAGATACACATCACCAAAAGATCAACAACCTGATGATGGATTTGGACTACGAGCAACACAGCATGAGAAAGCTATAAACTGTGTGAAGAGAGGACTCAAACAGGTGAAATCACAATTCCCTCAAATTACTGAATAAACACTATTACAAGTATCATGCACTTAGTAGACACAATGTTTACCAATTCATAATTGTGGTATTATGAGGTGGCTGGTAGCATGGTAGATAGAACATTAGACCTGGAGTCAGGAAGACCCAAGTTCAAATATGGTCAAACGACTTACAGTTAAGAGCCTGCTCAGCTGATACTAGACAAGAGGGTCTAGACAAGAGGCACACACATCTGTATCTATAGTTCTGCTCATATGTATTGATAGACATGTCTGAACCAGTCTGAATGCCTCTCAGTCAACCAATAGATGAAAAGGATAATCCAAGTGTTTCTGAATGAATGGTAGGAGTAGTTTGTGATGAAAGAAGATTCAGTTGGTAGGGATTGGGGACTAAGAGCCTTTCTTGGAAGCTAAGGCAGGATTGCATTAGTTTGCCCTGGAGTAGTAGTTGGGAGAGCAAACACTTGCTCAGTGGCCAATGAGGCTCAGTAGGGGCAAAGCAGAAAGAAATACAAAATGCTTGACTATCAAGGAAAAGAAAGATCTAGTGTAGACACCGATAGTTGGATAATCACACCTAAAACCAACAAATCCCCAGATAAAACAACTTCCCCAGCTGGATGAAGCTAAACTTTGTCTCTGCTCTATGTAGATTTTAAATTTATGTTCATAAATCCTCATGCTGAAAGTCCATTTGGGTGGGGTGCTTTTAAGTCTCCCAAATCTTATAGTTATTTGGAATGAGACTTCCCTTTTTATTATTTCCTCTTGGATTTTGTTATTTTTTTGTTATTATTTGTGGAAATATTGATTCTCATGGGCTTATTTTGTAACTTCAGCAACTTTGCCGAAGCTATTAATTGCCTTGATTGGTTTCTTTGCTGATTCCCTAGGATTTTCTAAGTATCATGTCATCACCAAAGAGTGATCCATTTTGTCTCCTCTCTGCCTAGCATTAAGCTTTTGATTTCTTTCTTTTACCTTCTTGTTTTCCTAGCGTTTCTAGAACCAAGTCAGATAACAGTGGAGAGATTGGGCATCTGAGAACATCTTACCATTCATGGCTTACTTTGACTGTGGAAGAGAGGAGAGAGTTAAGCTTCAAGAAAGGCTTGAAAGCCCAGGAATGGAGACTTTTGGCTACAAAGGGAAGTGAATTACTGCCTCAAATGTGACCATAGGTACTTTAAGGAATCCCATCACTCCTACAGGTACCAAAATCAGTTTCTTCATCTATAAAATGTGGGTCACTCCATTTGTAATATAGACCTCACTGGGTTGTTGTAAGGTCCAAATGAGGTAAAGAATGGAAGCACTATGTATACCATAAACTGGCCTAGAATGGGGCTACGTGGTTCAGCCCTGGACCAGAAGCTTCCTTTGGCATTTTCTTATCCACCATGCCAATGGATGTTATTGGTATGGAAGAACCATGTGGGCTGATATATTTGTCTTGTACAGCTGTGCCCTAACATTCTTGAAGTAAATCTGAAAAATGCATAGAGAAAGCCATGTGTTTATAGGAATCTACCCTTACCAGGGCTAGAGGATTATAGATTGATTTCCAGAGGCAGCAGAAGGCACTGAGTTTTTAGACTGGCTATATAGATAGCAATATAAAACAGATATACTCCTTCACAGTGGTGGGGGAAATGAAATGTGGTAAATAGAATTCTATTTTGCCACTGACTACCATAAATTACGAAATGGAATTGTCATGCATTCCCACAAAGCAGAAAGCTAAGCATTTGGCACCAGCACATGTCATTGCGTAAGGATGTTTTGTGTATTTATATCAGGGGTGTGTGTGTGTGTGTGTGTGTGTGTGTGTGGATGAGAGTATATATATAAAGATGTCTGAGTAGATGCTCTTTCCTGACCCACGATTTAGGGCCTTCTGGCATTTCCTGATCCCAGGTCCAACCTCAAGTAACAGTAGCTCAAGTTTATAGAAAGCATTAAAGGTTACAAAGTGATTTCCTCCCAGCAGTCCTGAGTGGTGGGCAGTATAAATATCTTCATTCCTTTTTCTCAAACTGAGGCTTACATCGTCTAGGTTAATAGTCTACCTTGTCACACAAGACATGGCAGAGATGAGCCTGGAACCTAGGGCTTCTGACTACAAGTCAGAAGTTCTCTTTCCATTATTAGATGCTCCCTCATCTAGATAATCTTGTCCATAACCCTCCGAAACTTTGAGACCAGAGCAGATCCAGGCATACTGGCCCACTTGGCAGGGAATTAATTGTCCAGGATGAACTGAGTAGCCACCAAGGAACTTGTTGCAGTTCACCAAGACATTGTTGGCTTCCTGGCAAGAGGTCAAGGTGGGCTTTGGACATCGGGGGGTTGCCACCATGGTTTCTCTTAGGGAGTGGCATGTCTCTTTCCTAGACATACCATTGGCTTTCTGCAAACAAACCTTTCGAGTAGCCATAGTTGCTCTGGGAAGAGGGGAAGACGCTAGGGTGAGATCTGGACAGGGGAGACCCAATGCTCATTGTGGAGAGGTAATCTGCTGTATTACTTTTTATCATATAACCCAATTGAAAATATAATTGCCATCTTGTTTTCTCCACCCGCCTTTTCATACATACTTTTTCTTGTAGGCCATTTTGCAGGAACTGATTGTGCCTGAAAAGCAAATGAAGGATTACTAGTGAGGTCTTTTTTTTGCCTCAGTGACAGAAAGCTAGACATCTTCCTTCCAAAGTTCTCATTGTTGAATCTAAGGCTGGACTTTTTATTTGTGAGAGTATCAAATTCACAAGGAAGAGAACAATCTTCTTTCTCAGGGTCTCTCCTGCCCTGTCAGGTAGATTTTGGTCTCTGTGGTAGATTAACTAGTTCAGGCCACTGCATAAGCAGTATGGGGAAGGCAGCAGCCTTGCTTGCTACTGCTGTGCTCTGGCTCCCCATAACAAGATCTGCTGTGGGGAGCTGGAACACAACAGAAACGATTTGCCATCGGGATGAGATAGTTCGTTAAATTCCATGAAGTTCCACCATAGCACTTAATGAATGCAATGACTTTTACTTGGTATCCAAATTTGAACCAGACTCAGAAAATCATGGAATTCTTGAATCTCCCGAGCTGGAAGGGACTTCTGAGCCCCATCATGTTCGATCTGTACAGATCCACGTTTATTGGACTGAATGGGATTGGGTTGCTATAAAGTGTATAAAGCTGTAAAGTGTCCAGTAGAGAACCAAGAGGATGATGAATAGCCTAAGATCGTACCATCTGAGGAAAGATGGAAGGAACTGGCAATCTTTAGTCTGGGAAAGGGAAGGAAGGACATGGTAGCAGTCTTCAAATATTTGAAGTGCCGCAGTGTGAAATTTGGATTCGATTTCTTCTGCCTGTCTCCACTGGGTGGTAGCTACCGAGAAACGTTTCGGTAGAGACCACCACCAGCTTTCCAGTTGATTTGCAGCCTCTGAATTATGATCTGCCTATTGGCTTTCCCTTGCTCCATTCACACCCAGATCCAAGAGGTTGCCCAATCTTATCAGTTTTACTTCCACAGTATTGCCAGGTACCTCATTGTGTCCTAGGCCTGGTTCAGGCTCTTATCCACCTCTCCCTCCTGGACCTCTGTTTGGTGCCTTTGCCTTGTCTACTCCCTCTCCACGCCCCAAATTCCCCTTTTTGGATTTGGATGTAAGTCACTTCCTCCTTTAGACTCACGACCACTTACAAAACCCTCCACGATGCTCTCAGAGTATCTCAGTGAGTTGCTTCATTAATCATAGACATTTGGCCAGTGAGAAAGAAAGCTGAGCTTTGACTTAAAGTCACACAGAATTGAGAACACCTACCGTCCTAACCTTGGAAGCTGATTTACGAATAGGCCTCAATCTCATGAGTATATATTACTAATGAGCTTGAATTTTATCAGTTCCTCTCCGTTAACTCTAAAAATGTTCTCTGTGAACCCGTCCCTTTATCCTTGGCTGCTGAGAAACCTTGGATCCCTTTCATTGGTGATCACTAGACTTATTAGCAGATCGATTTTCCCTAGAGCCCTGTGCCTCAGTTTCTTTTTATTGCAGATTTATCATAACATCCTCAGGACCCCAAAGAAAGGGGAAAGGGATTTCCTTGTAGTCTTTACCCCTACATATGTATATATGATAATGAACCAACTTTTGTACTTGCCTTCCCCAATTCCCACTTCAGCATATGTCCTCATTTCTCATTGTCTGAAGGCTACCTCACCCTGATTTTTTAAACAAGGATTTATTAAGCATCTACTAAGTGCCATGTAGCTAGGTGACTGCAATAGAGTTCTAGGCCTCAAGTCAGAAAGACTCATCTTCCTGAGTTCAAATCTAGCCTCAGACACTAACTAGCTGTGTGACCCTGGGCAAGTCACTTCACCCTGTTGGCCTCAGTCTCAGCATCTGTAAAATGTACTGGAGAAGGAAATGGCAAACCACTTTTTGCCAAGAAGTCCCCAAATCGAGTTACCAAGAGTCAGACATGACTGAAACATCTGGACAAAACAAGTGCCAGGTACTGTGCGAAGTAAGCACTTTACCAATATTATCTCATTTGACCCTCACAACCCTGGGAGGCAGGTGCTATTATTATCCCCAGTTAAAGATGAGAAAACAAACTGTTTGGCAAAGACCAAACCGTTGTGCTTCTTGCTAACCTACCTTCTGCTAAGGAGCCAGTGCGGTCTAGTTAAAAAACACTGGGCCTGGTGTCAGAGGATCCGGGCTCAAACTGAAACTGCTGCTTATTACGTGTGGGATCTTGGGCAAATCTCTTCTCCTTGGACCTTGGGAAAATGAGGAGCTTGGACTAAATTACTTCTAGGGTCCTTTCCTGCTCAAGATTTAAGAGCCTGCCATCTAGTCTTCCTATTCCTAATGGCAGCACCACAGTCTTGCTTTTCCTCAGGTCCACCCATTTAAAGTAACACTAGAGCCCCCACTTCTTGTCCAGTCTCACTACCCTTTACTAGTTGAATCTTTTGGAGGTGCCCATCCCTCCCTGTGCCCACCATTGTGCGGGTTACTCTATCTTTTAAACCCTTACCTTCCATCTTAGAATCAATACTGTGTACTGGTTCCAAGGCTAGGCAATGGGGTTAAGTGACTTGCCCAAGGTCATCTAGCTAGGAAGTGTCTGAGACCAGTTTTGAACCCAGGACCTCCCATCTCTGGACCTGGCTCTTGAACCACTGAGCCACCTAGCTGCCCCCTTGTGTGGGCTACTCTTAATTCACCCCCGACCCTCCTTATGGAGCTCTTTGTTTGCTGCTGCCTCTTCAGCCTCCTAATCTGCCTCCCTACTGCTATTCGATCACTTCTTGTCTTTCCTTGAAATTGTAGCTTTGTTGTCACTTAACAGACCAAATAATGGTTTTCTGACCAGGGATTTCAAACTACTCCACCCTTGTTCTAGGTTCTTTCTTTTTTTTTCTTTTTTTTTAGAACCCTCACCTTCCATCTTGGAGTCAATACTGTGTATTGGCTCCAAGGCAGAAGAGTGGTAAGGGATAGGCAATGGGGGTCAAATGACTTGCCCAGGGTCACACAGTCTAGGTTTTCTTACTAAGCTCCTAAGCATTCCACAGAAGGGGCTCACAACTCATAACTGCACACTACACAGTGGTCTACATCCTGTGGGCTCTCACCGCTGGGGAGCTGCTGTTCACTTGGCAGTTCAGCTTACCATTAATCCTTTCAAACTAAGCTCTGGATTCTTCTGTTGGAAGGTTTGCCCTCCAGCCCTCACCCACCACTTCCCAACAATTTCCATAGTGATTTTGTTTATAATCATAGTCCAAGTTTCCCTTATTTGGGGGCGGGTCACTGGGTTTTTGTTTGTTGGTAGGTTACATTTTCTCTAGATGACAGGGAAGCTGTAAGGTTCTGCAGCGGTTACCTGGTGTAGCCCATACTTTTTAACTTCTACAATTAGAGGACTGAGATTCATTAAAGCAAAAATGCAATTTCCCCTCAGAAGATAGCACTTTAAAGCATTACCACCTCAAATTCATCTGAAATCTCCAAAGGAAAGGGTGGTGGGGATTGAGACCCAAGAGAAGTAACTTTTAATGAACCTGAGGGAATAGATCCTGGTCTTGGTGTGCTACCTGGGGAGCCCAAGCCTAGGCCCTGCTAGTGGGCTGCAATGAGAGTCAAGGCCGAAGAGGGTGAGTCATTGGAGATAAAATCCACCTTCTCCACCACTCCGCCAGGAACCAGCTCTGAGAGAATGCAGACAAATGAAAAGACAACTACTATGCATTATGAAGGTATTGATTGTTAAGGTGAGAGAATTCTAGGAATTATGTGAGTCAGAATGACTCCATCTTGTAAAATGCCGACATTTTGAGATCTTGGAAATTCTATCTGCTTGCTAATTGTGAACTGGGAACTGAGTGACATCATATTTCACTCTTGGAAAAGTTCACCTACTCACTCTCCCCGTTCCATCTATTGAAACTTCATCATCCCCCTCCCAACTCAGATAACCCCTAATCTTTCCTTCAATTAGAAATCAAATTACCTAATATTGTATCCTGGTTTGCATCCTGTTAATTGCTTTTTTAAATGCATAAAAATCTGTCTCCCCCAGCATTCAGGGTTCAATGCCAAACTGAGGAGGCCTGGCCCCGATTCGTTATGCAGTTTGCATGCATTGCTTAATAAATCAATATGCTCAGAAGCTTGAACCTTTGTTTGCTTAGTTATTTCATATTTCACCAATCACAAAAGTCACACTGATTTTGTTTTATACTTACGTATTTGAGAGAACTTGAGAAAGGAAGGTTCCCTGGGATGGTTGCCCTAAAAAAAAAAAGTCATTGTTTGCTTGTCACATTCTCTATTCAGAGAGAAAGAGTCAGAGAATCCCTCTTGGTCCCAGGCCATTTGAAAATATGAGAGCAATCTCCAAATTAAGTGTTTATTTTTCTGCTGGGAGGCAGTGTGAATGTGTAAAATTTTGGATGTTTGGATGGTTGTCTGTGTGTTTCCCTTCTGTCTTCCCACTCGTACTTTACTTAGCTTATGCTATAAACTGCCAGTGGGTAAGAAATAGCCTCTGTCAATTCGCTTAGGACATCAGCTTGCAAAACAAAAAAGCAGATAGATAGGGACTGAATAGTTTGGCATAATGATGGTGATAATATTAGCCTTTACAAAGACATGTATGTAGATGATGGATGCAACATTCTGTTCATGCTCAGTGGAATAATATTTCTGCTGAAATACACTTAAAAAACGCCCTTATCTTCTGTCTTAGAGTCAATACTAAGTATTAGTTCCAAAGAAGAAGAGTGGTAAGGGCTAGGCCAGTGTTGGCAAACCTTTTAGAGATCACATGTACAAAATGCATTTTCAAGCTGTCTGTGAGCCTCCTGCATTACCCCACACAGTAGAGGGAGGATTGTGCTGTTGGACAGAGGGATGGGTCATGTGAGAAATGTCCCCAGGAAAGGTGGACAAAGGGAACAGAGCAGCCCCTTTGGGCACGCTGGGGCACATGTGCCATGTCTTCGCCAACACAGGGCTAGGCAGTTGGGGCTAGGTGACTTTCTCAGGGACACAGAGTTAGTCAAATATCTGAGGTCAAATTTGAACCCAGGACCTCCTATCTCCAGGCCTGACTCTCTAGCCATCAATCCACCTAGCTACCCTATTATACTTAAAAAAAAATAGAATTCTATTAGAAGGACTTTCAATGACTTTTATCCCTTTTTTGAGTCTTGTGTCTCTTGGGCAGATTGGTGAAGCCCATGGATCCCTTCTCAGAATTTTTAACAGAAGTCCAAAGGAAACCAATTATCCAAATATTTTTTAAAAGCAGCTTATAAGTCCAGGGTTAAGAACCGCTGTTCTAGTGCAAATTACTTCCCCTTTGAGTTTGGCATTTATAGGATCAGAGAATGAGATCTAGGAGGGACCTCTGAGGCCATTGAATCCACTCTCATCTCCATTTTTCCCATAAGGAGATTGAGTCACGCAGGGTGATTTGCCTGAGGTCCCAGAAAGAGTAATGTCTGAGAACGGATCTGAACCCAGGTTCTCCTGATTCCAAGCCTGGTGCCCCTATGCATCTCCGCTTTGAGTTAGTTCAAAGTGGAAGGCAAGTTCTGAGTAAAGGTTAACTGCTTACTGTTTCATTTCTCTCAGTACTTTACTACTTCAGGGAGTTTCTTATGAGTTCCTTGGTCATGGTGCTCCTTGTTCTGATACAGATCACCACTTGTCTTCAACCTGGGTAGACCATCTTCATTAATTGCTATGCCCAATGGCCAATACCTAAAAATGAGCCTTGCCAACTTTGGTTCAGCTGGTCCCTGGATGGCAGACCAGGACTCCATAACGGAGTCTTTTCTAGCTTGGAAGGGTTGGTTAGAGCTCAGCTTCCCACCATTGTCTCAACCTTCCAGCATCCAAGGTTTAGCTTCCAGTTGCCCATAAGGCATCGGAGGAGTTCTTTGAAGAAAATTGGTTCTCTCTCTAAACTAAAATAAATGAATGGCTGAGAGAAACTCCTTGCAAAGGGAGCCTTCCATCAATCCTCTGCACTGCAATGGGATTTGCAGGCCTGTTGAGAATGCATTCATGTTCTATTTGGGAAGGGAGCAAAATTGAGAATATGAGAATATGTCCAGGGCTCCTGAACCATGAGCCTGAAGAAATGGCTGTTAAAATTCTGCTTCTTCGGGAATGAATGAGCCCAAAGGCCAAAAGCTCACTCTTTCTTTTTCCTTTGCTAAAGCATCCTGGGAAATGTTTAAAAAGAAAAAAATGCAGCAAGACATGCTGCAACAAGGTCTCCCAGACTACAGTGAAGATGGCATCAGAAGGCCTGGATGTTGGTCCTCTTCTGTGTGACGTGGGAATCATGGAATCATCCTTTTGAGCCTTGGGCTCCTGCTTTGGAAAGTAGGTTATGGGTTCATAGCAGATTATGAGTTCACATGTGAAACAAGATGATGTATCGGGGCATGTTAAAAGTTGGAAAGCTCTAGATCAATATCAGCTACAGATATTATTGTTATTATTATTAGAAAGTATGGGAAAGAGAAACAAGCCTCCTTGTGTGCCTTATACCTTCCAAGTTCCCCAGATTTAGGATGAATGTGCTCAGATCAAGGAGCCAATGAAGTGACCAGCACGCTATGCTCATCTCTTCTAGTCCCCTCTCTGTGTTCCTATGACCTCTAGAGGGCAAGGATGCCCCTGGAAATGATGCCATGTTGGTGGTGTTTGACATGCTGGACCTCTTCCTGCAGTCAAAATCATCCAGGTCTTTTCCCTTTTTTCTTTCTAAATTCATTTTTACTTTTCATTATTTCTAACTTGTCCAACACCAACAAACAAGAACATTCTTATATAAGGGGATTGCATATGGAACTGCAAATTTCTCTTATGTACAACAAGCTTCAAAAGAGTATATAATGAATTCAGCACATTAGTTTTCCTTTGCATATCACCTCCAAGCAGGGTGCCCAGTTTATCTTATGTTGCAGAATTGCTTGGGGAAAAAAGCAGACCTTTGTCTTGAAACTTCCTTTAACTTCCGAGTAGAGGGGTACCTCTCTCTGGTGGTGTCAGCTTGGATCTGTTACTCTCTGATGTTTCCCTTGATATCTCCCTTCTTTACCACAGCTCAGGCCTACTTTCTCTTTTTTCTATTGCTAGTTGCTCCTGGGCTTCCAGTTCTTCTAGACTCAGCTCCACAGAACCCCACTCTTTAGAATCTCTATCTAGATCTGAGATATAGCTCCCCCTTTTAATAAAAAGGTTGTCCTCAGGGTGCAATCAAGTCTCTGAATCAAATCTGATTCCAGGTAGCGTCTATTTCAACTCTGTTCTGAGAGAGTGATTCAGTCAAAAAATGTTCTAATCCAAGTAAGGTTAATGAATCACCTTCTAGTGGAACAGCTAGGTGACACTGTAGTGAATAGAATACCAAACTTGGAATCAGAGATTCAAACTTCCTGAGTTGAAATCTTGCCTTAGACACTTACTAGCCATGTGACCTTGAGCAAGTCACTTAACCCTGTTTGCCTTAGTTTCCTCATCTGCCAAATGAAGTGGAGAAGGAAATGACAGCCCATTCTAATATCTTTGCCAAGAGAACTTCAAATGAGTCATTGATTAATAGCCCCATTTTGAAACAGAACAAAGGAGGGGACAGCTAAGCTATCCCCCTAGGCCAGTGAGGGTGAACCTTTTAGAGATGGAGTACCAGGTCTTGCTCCCACCCTACTCCCCCCCAGAGACCTAGTGTCCCACCTTGCCCCTCTGCCCTCCTTACCCCAAACAGAGGAGGGAGGAAGTTCTCCCATTGGGCTGCTGGGTGGAGGGGTGGGTGAATTGTGGAATGTCCTCAGCAAGTGTAGAGAAGGAGAGGGGAGTGACCCAAGAGCTTTGCTCCCCTCCAGCTCTGCTACCTGTGAGCTTCTACCTTAACCCCCTGTGCACTCCCATTGGGCTGCTGGGCAGAGGGGCAGGGGATGTGAAAAAATGTCATCAGACATTGGGGAGGGGAGCAGTTCTGCCCCAGTCCCTCTACTTTTCTAGTAAGGAACAGTGGGGAGGGTGTAGGGGGGTGACTTGTGTGCCCACAGAGAGTGCTCTGCCATAGGTTCGCCATCACTGCCCTAGGCAGACCACAGCTAGAATGCTGTATTCAATTCTGGTTGCTTCATTTTAGGAAGGATATTAGGGTACAATTTTTCCATCATAATACAAACTGAATATTTTCACTCAAAGCCTGTCACTCATTTAGCCCTAAGTCTCTAATGAGAATCTAATTCAGTTCCTGCAATGCCCTAGAGCATTTGCTTTTTTGTTGTTTGTAATGTATGTGGAACTCCTCATCCCCTGCACATGCCATACACAACCCCTCCTCATGTTTGCTCACACTATTCCCCTCACCTAAAGTATTTTACCTATCCTTCTCTATGTTCCTTCCTTGTAGGCTTTACCAAGTCTTCATGACCCAGTTCAAGCTCCACCCTTCTGTGGGAAGCCTTTCCTGAGAAGACGGGGAGCACAGCTGGCCTGAAACAACAAAGGCTCAAAGTAATAGGGAGGCTTTCTAGTTTACAAAGTACTTCGCACGTGTTGTCTCATCTGGTCCACCTCTTTGTGTCTGGCATTTATATTGTGATATGCTGAGCCTGCTTCCCCAACTATAATAAGAATAAGAAGAAGAAGGTGCTTTAAGGTTCTGCTGAGTGTGTGGCAAAGATTCTCTCATTTGATGTTCTAGACTGTAACCCCCCAGAGGAGTTTGTCTTGGGGCCCGTGTCTCCTCAGTACCTGGCGTGGGAGCCAGCATATTTTAGGCACACAGTGAATGAAGATAACAATTTACCTATCTCAAAGGGACAGCTTGGCTTCTTGGTGGTGGGTCTGTCATACAGGGTTGTGGGTAGTTCTCTCTGTATGTACCACGTGCAAAAAAGAGAGAGAGAAAGAGAGAGAGATAGATATATATATATAGAGAGAGATATATAGAGATAGAGAGAGAGAGAGAGAGAGAGAGAGAGAGAGAGAGAGAGAGAGAGAGAGAGAGGGTTCTTAAAACTTGAACATCTGCTCAAGCTTGTTTTTAAATTTTTTACAATGAAGGAATTAAAAAGATTCAAGATCTTATTTTGAAAGTGAACCAATATTCCCCTTATCATAAGAAATGTACAAGCAGAGTTTATTAAAAGGAAGAGAAAACTCTTCATCTAATTTATCATGACCCTTGGATAATTAACTGAAATCCAGAGAAGTCAGTTAGCCCAGAGAAACACAAAGAAACCTCAAGGATTTTCCATCAAGGACAATTAATCCATGGAGGCAAATTTTGGGGAAGGGTGAAATGCGATACCTGGCTTTGGTAATGGCCCTTGTGGCATAAGCTCTCTTGTTTATGTTGGGTTTTTTTTGTTTTGACTCTTCATGACCCCATTTGGGATTTTTTTGGCAAAGATACTGGAGTGGTTTGTCATTTTCTTTTCCAGATTATTTTACAGATGAGAAAACTGAGGCAAACAGGGTTAAGTATCTTGCCCAGGGTCACACAGCTAGTAAGTGTCTGAGTACCTGTAGGTACTCAGGAGGGCCGTCCCTTCACATTGGTTTCTAGGCTTAACAACCAAGCATCATCATTCTTATCATATTGATAATATGATATGTATTATCACATATATAATGAGATAATAACTGATGGCATCATAGTGGACATTGTTTTAAGGGTTGCAAAGAGCTTTGCCAATGTTTTCTCATTTGACATTCACACCAACTCTGGCAGGTAGGTACTATTATCACCCTTCTTTTACCAACGAAGAAACTGAAGTAGAAAGAGGTGAAGTGACTTGCCCAGAGTTACTTAGCAAATAGTGCCTGAGGTTGGATTTGAACTCAGGTCTTCCTGACTCCAGGCCCAGCACTTCAGCCACTTTCAGGAAGAAATTTGGGGCTGAAGGATTTTGCTTAATGGCCTTCTTAAAGGATAGAACAATGTAAGCAGAAGCTCTAATGTGAGAACCCTTTAATAAAAAGGGGTTTGGTACTTTGCACATTTTTGCTCAATATAGAATAAAGTGAATTAACAGGGCACTTGGCTTCCTTTTCCATATCCTTGGTCAAAGTATGTATTTTCAAGTTTATTCTCCATATTGTTCCTCAGGGGCCTGGCCTTTGGCTATTTTGTGGAAGAAGCAGGCCACTGTGGCTCGAGTGCTGGCCTAGAGGATCTGCATTCAAGTCCTGCCTCTGCATCTACTGGATGGCCCAAGGTAAGCCATTTCATTGTATTCTCCATAAAATGAGAGGTTAAATGACTTTTCCAAGGATCTAAAGTGAGTTAGTGAGAGATCCAGGAAGAGACATCATTTAGATCCATAGCAAATGACGTGATAATTACTTTCCCCCTTGATGGTGAAGAATTTCTTTCAAATGCCGTGGGCCACCTATTTCTGATTCCCAGAGTTCATAGAGCCTCTGAGACCTAAGTTGTTTTTCAGTCACTGTAAAGATCTGTGGATGCTACATGTAGGAAACATCCTCCATCATCTCTCAGCTTAAGCTGGCCTCTTGGGAATTACCTGCCATTTATCACAAGGGGATGAGGCAGTACAGTATGGAGGGCCCAGTACAGTCATCTACCATTCGAAAAAGAATTCAAAAGCTCATGGAAAATGTGTGGCCAATTTCTCGGCTTGGGGACTACGAACTCTTCCTCTTTGGTTTGACTCAGCTAAGGTACCAGGGAGAATGTGGGCCCCTGAAACTCCGATCTCTTGACTTCTATAATATTTTATTGCCTTGCATGGAGCCTATTCAAACCAAGTCTGTGATTTCATTGGTGGGAGTACCCTCTCTGCCAACAAGTAGCTGATGGCATCTCCCAGGATGGCTGGCTTTCATGAGATGCTGTGGCTGAAACAGTGGTCAAGCTTCATGCAATGAGCCCCTCTCCCTTAACTAGGTGGGCTGGCCTTTGAAGGACAGATATTGGTTCTGTTGCTGGGCTCAGCCTTGATGCCTTTCTGCCATGGCAGAGCTTGAATTCTTTTGATACAGCCTTTGAGAACCTAGCATCCCTCCTTGCCACAGTGACAGCTTGGGAGAAGTGAGTGGACCACTGATACCTAAGGCACATCGAAAATATCTATATTTCAAACCCCTTACCGTCCTGTCCTAGTGTCAGTTCTAAGACAGAAGAGCAGCAAGGGCTAGGCAAATGGGGTTGTTGTTTCTTGGTTGGGGTAACATAGTTAGAAAGTATCTGAGGCCAGATTTGAATCTCTCAATTCCAGGTCTGATACTCTAGCTACTGTGTTACCTAGTTGCCCCTATCTAATATGTATATTTTAAAAATCTGTATCTTCTGTCTTAGAATCAATTCTGACTTGGCTCAAAGGCAGAAGAGCAGTCACACAGCTAGGAAATGTCAGAGGCCAGATTTGGACCCAGGACCTCCCATTTCCAAGCCTGACTCTCTATCCACTTAGCCATCTAGCTGCTTTTCCCTAATATATTTTTTAAAACCCTCACATCCATCATTTTTTGGTAAGCCTACAAACTTTCCACCGGCCTTCTGTATCCATTTAGTGCCCTAGTAATGACAACTTTTATGGCAACAAGCCAGAGGAGATTTTCAGTAATACTCTGAGATGACATAAATTTTCAAATGTCTTCCTCTGGCCCGACTCTATTCAGGAAATTGGCCTGTAGAACCCAGGCTGAGCTGTTTGGCTCAATAATTAATCAAGGTGAGGGCAACACATATTGCTGCCATGCCATTTTTGCACAAACAATAACACCTCCTTACCTTGGGTGATCTCTTTATATCTGGGGCAAATGTAATATTATAATTAAATATCTCTTCCTTTTGAAGACCGGTTGACAGTGATGATGAAGGCTTGATAATATTCTTTATGGGTATAGTTGAAGCTGAAAAGAAGAAAGTTGTTGAGAGGCTTGCCATTCTTGTGAGGACAATACCTTTAAACGTGAAGGATTTGTATAGCCTTATGAAGAAGCCACCACTGAAAGCCCTTTTCAGACAGCTGTCCAGTGGCTTATTGCAGGACCAATAATTCCTACAGTTGAACTGAACTACTATCTCCAAGTGTCCCCTTTGAAAGTGCAAGTGTTCCTGGAGGCAAGAAACGCACAACATGAGCTAGCTAAAAATCTTGAGAGGAATGAAATATATCTGAAATATTACTATCAATCATCTGTCAAAATAATTAATTCATATACTAAAAGAATGTCTGTCTTGGGTTCAAATCAAGAAAACATCTAATGCCCAGTGGACTTACGCGTCGGCTATGGGGGGTGGGGGGGAGGAAAAGAAAATGATCTATGTCTTTAACGAATAATGCTTGGAAATGATCAAATAAAATATATTAAAAAAAAAAAAACAAGAATGTCTGTCTTGAAAAGGGATACTGAAAAAACCAACAACTTATTAAGATGGAAGATAACAAAGAAAATGCTGAAATGGATAACAAGCATTTCCCTGGCACTTTATGGTTCTCAAGCTGCTTGGCAAATTCGATCTCATTGGATCCTGACAACCCTGGGAGGTAGGTATTATTATTATCTCCATTTTCCAGATGAGAAAAGAAAAAAGGAAAGTGACTTGTCCATGCTAAGGGTCATACAGCTAGTAAGGACATACAAGTAGCATTTGAACTCAGATCTTCCTGACTCTCAAATCCAAAATTCTAGCCACCATATCATCAACTAGTGACCTTGGGCAGAATGAATGTAGTAAAGCAAAGACAGAGGATAATGCAGCCAAAGTAGAAGAAGTGGGGCAGCTAGGTAACTCAGTGGAGAGAATACTGGGCCTGAATTCAGGTGGACCTTTGTTCAAATGTGATCTCAGACACTTCCTAGCTCTGTGACCCTGGGCAAGTCACTTAACCCCCATTGCCTAGCCCTTACTGCTCAGTATCAATACTACGCAGTATTGATTCTAAGATGGAAGGTCAGGGTTTATTTTTAAAAAATAAAAACAAAGTAGAAGAAGCAACTCTCAAAACAACTGAAGCAGTGCAAAGGGTTGGTTTCCCAGAAGTGCAGAGTTTTCAAGTTGAAAGGGACACAAGCAGCCCCCTAGTCCATCATATACCCCCAACAGAATGCCCCACCTTTAGAGGAATAAGAGAAGAAGGACCATTGAAAATGTAGAGCTCTGAAACAGCTGGGAAGCCCTTCATGAAGAGGACAGGACTCAATATTCTGAGCAGAAAGCAACTACTTGTCCTTTAAGAAATGAGGACATGTTCTAAATCTCTTATATTAGAGATGCAAATTAGAGAGATGCAAATCAAAGCAATTCTGAGGTACCACCTCACACCTAGGAGATTGACCAATATGGCAGCAAAGGAAAGTAATAAATGTTGGAGGGGATGTGGCAAAGTCGGGACATTAATGCATTACTGGTGGAGTTGTGAATTGATCCAACCATTCTGGAGGGCAATTTGGAACTATGCCCAAAGGGCGACAAAAGACTGTCTGCCCTTTGATCCAGCCATAGCACTGCTGGGTTTGTACCCCAAAGAGATAATAAGGAAAAAGACTTGTACAAGAATATTCATTCCTGCGCTCTTTGTGGTGGCCAAAAATTGGAAAATGAGGGGATGCCCATCAATTGGGGAATGGCTGAAAACATTGTAGTATCTGTTGATGATGGAATACTATTGTGCTAAAAGGAATAATAAAGTGGAGGAATTCCATGGAGACTGGAACGACCTCCAGGAAGTGATACAAAGTGAAAGGAGCAGAACTGGAGAACATTGTACACAGAGACTGAAACACTGTGGCACAATCAAATGTAATGGACTTCTCTACTAGCAGCAATGCAGTGATCCAGGACAATTCTGAGGAACTTGTGAGAAAGATGCTATTCACATCCAGAGAAAGAACTGTGGGAGCAGAAACACAGAAGAAAAACATAGGATCGATCATGTAGTTCGATGGGGACATGATTGGGGATGTAGACTCCAAATGATCACCCCAGTACAAATATCAATAATAAGGAAATGGGTCTTGATCAACAACACATGTAAAACCCAGGGGAATTGCATGTTGGTTATGGGAGGGAGGTGGGGGTAGGGGAGGGAAAGAACATGAATCTTTTAACAATGGAAAATATTATAAATTAATTAATTAAATACAATTTTCCAAATAAAAAAAAAGAAATGAGGACAACGTAATCCAGAGGTCCTATTACAGGGCAGAAGCCCTCTAGTATGGCTGAAGGGACTAAGGGCAGGGAAGGGTAGCCCACACAGGACTACTGAGATGGGGCTTCCTCTCATCATTTCTGAGCCTCTCTCAGTATCAGTTTCTTCTTTTGTAAGATAAGGCAGAATAATTCTCACCCTATACTCCTCACAGCAACCAGAAAACACCAACCAAATGATTATGATTGTTATTATAAATTTAAATAAATGAAGTAATAGGACAGCCCATAAACCCAGATTCTTTTTGGTAGGTCTGCCTTACCTCTAGTTTCCATTGTGCTTGCCTTTTTAGTCAAATCGTCATCTCGCTGTATGATTTAACATGGAAGACAGAAACAAAGTCTATTAGTAATTCAAATCCTGATAAAGGTTTTGGCCTTTCACCACGATGAAGCAGTTTCCTAGCAGTGTGAGTCCGTGATTGGGGTGGGGATGCCTTCCTTTGCAGAAGCTGAGGTGGGGCTGACCTTTCAGGTGTTCTGCAGGGCAGGCCACCCTAAATTTGCTGCTGGAGCTTAAGGGCAGATCACAGAACCATATAGAACAGAGCCCACTCTGTTCTTTTAGGAGTATACACAAATAGTACAGTGTTAGGCCCTTTCATGGAGGGAGAGAGGGAGGGGGACAGGCAAAGAGGTGAGGTGGAAAGAACACCCCATTTACAAGATGTGGGTTTGTGTTCTGGCTGGCCCTGCTACTTCCTGGTTGTGAGTCTTGGGGTGAATTGTTTGACCCTTCTGAAGTTCAGTTTCTTCTAAAAATATATATACACTAATATATAAGCAGGTAGTCTGGGAGAACAGAAAGAGTCCTAACTTGGGAGTCAGAAGACCTGGGTTCAGATCTTAGCTCTGCTCCCTTTGTGACCTTGGGCAAGTCACTTCCCCTCCCTGGGCCTTTAGTTCTTCCTGTCAGATGCCCCAGGAGTTGGAGTAGGCAGCCTCTGCCAGCTCTATGTCCTATGACATTAATGCATTGACATCCCTTGCTCACAGGGCTATTGAGGGACAATGACTTGTAAAACCACCAGACCTTTGTGAAATGGGAGTGGTTAGCACTGAGATGCTAGGATGTGGTGAGTGTGCAGAGCAGTCCTGATTCTGTCACTTAGTAGCTATGTGGTCTCAGCTCAGTTTCTTTTTTTGTAAAATGGGATTAAAAAGATGGCATTCTCTAAGACTCTGATCTGTGCCAGGAGGAAGAGCTTCCTTACACATGGGAGATTTCCACACACTAATGAAGTCAGGGGAAGAGGACATCATGAACCACAGATATAGATATTGTGACAAGGCTACAGAGAGATGTCAGCAGCTCTATATAGGTCATCACCTACCTCATAGGGCTGGTCACAAACATTTCTGGACCGCAGCAGATATTTTTAAAGCATCTGTTAATATGCATTGCATTGTGGGGTACAGGGACAAAAACACAACTCGCCCTGTTGTCCTGGGGTTGGGAGAGAGAGGGGAGGGAGAACATAACGTGGATATAGATAATTGTGCACCGTAATCCACAATAATTTGAAGAGAAAGTATTGGCAGCTGGAGAAGCTTTAGGAAGCTGTAGCCTCTGAAGAAATTTCGTTCAGAGTTCTGGGAGGTAGAAATGAGGCAAGGAGTGTTTTGTGAAATTGAGTTGGAGAGGCAGATGCCAGGGGTCTTGAATAGCAGAATCAGGAGCTGATATTTTAATCGGAAAGCAAAGAGGAGCCCCTGTAGGTCTCTAAATAGAAAGCAGATGTGATTAGAGCAATGTCTTTAGCAACCAACATATGTGAAACTCAGAAACTTCATACCCTCATGCCAATACCATCGTCATCAACATCACCCTGGGAATACATGGATGTCATTGACTTCTTGGTCCCACTCTTTGTACTACTACGAGAAGGTCGAACAGAAAGTGTTGTATGCCCTGAAGACACCAAAGAGAAATCCCATCAAATTTCAGAAAATGACAATGCCAAGGAGGCTGTAAATTCTTGACTTATTTTTCTATTGTCTTTGATAAGCATCCATCAGATTGACCAGATGAACAGAGGGTTCAAGGAGCACCGATGGAAAGAGTTCCCACCACCTGTGTGAGATCATGAACTCAGAGCATTTTTGGGGGGAATCTCTCCACCATTTGCTCTTAGGATCATGATATACAGCTTGAATATGCTCTAACACTGTCATTCTATTGTTATACGGGGGCAGTTAGCTAGGCAGCACAGTGGATAGAGCAACAGGCTTGGAGTTGGGATTCAAATCCGAGTTCAAATCTGGCCTCAGGCACTTCCTAGTTGTGTGACCCTGGGCAAGTCCCTTAACCCCATTGCCTAGCCCCTGCCACTCTTCTGTCCTAGAACTGATACTAAGACAGAAGGTAAAAGTTTAAAGAGAAAAAAGACCATAATATATGAGATAGGGAGAAGGATGGATTTGTGATTTCAGTGGTTTAGGGAAACTCCTTCTACTAGTGCAAGTTGGCACCTTCCTTGCAGCTTTGAATCTAGAATATCAAGAGACTGTCACCCAGTCAATCCATGATAGAGGTAGGAATTGAATCTAGGTCTTTTCTCTCTAAGAGATCACTATCTGCCACAACACACTGCTTGTCACATTGATTCCTACTAACACAAGAAAATTAGCAAATGAACATTCCATTATATTCTGAAGGATCTGGGGCTTGATTATAGAGGCTGGTTCAACTGTGGTCTAAGAGGGATTTTTCTAACCCTTACTTTCTGAATTAGTAACAATCTGAGACAGAAGGGCAAGGGCTAGGCAATTGGTATTAAGTGACTTGCCCAAGGACACACAGTTAGGAAGTGTCTGAGTCCAAATTTGAACCCAGGTCCTCCTGACCCCAGGACTGGTGTTCGATCCACTGAGCAACCTAGCTGCCCTGGTCTAAGAGGGATTTGGTAAACTAGACTACTACCAGAACACAAAATACTCAAATGGATCTGTATTCTCTTTCGGTTATTTAGTTTCAGGTCAAAAGAAATGAGGGAGATGATTGGTTGAGGCAGATTTCTTCCCCAGTTCAGAGTTTGGGACTTACCCAACATATTTGGTAGGATTCTATGAGTACTTCTCTTTAAATGTGAATCATTCAATAAAAAACATTCACATGGAAATATTCATATAGTGAGGATATTAAATTATCTTTCAAAACATGGTTGAAAGAGATTTTTATTGACTTGGGAAAGTAATCTCTTTAAAATCTGATAGATTTTTTAATAACCATTTGGCACATCACCTGTCTTTTGCATAAATGCAAACAAAAACTTTCCCTGAAAGGCAGAAAAGGTAGGATGGTTGGAAAATAAAAAAGAGCCTTCATTTGGGACCCAAGAGACCAGTCCTGAAATTCCACCTAAGATGTCACCTTAGGCAAGACACTTCCCCTCTGAGCCAAGGTACCATCATTTGTAAAATGGACGACATATTGCACTACCTACCTCTCATCTGGAAGAATTCAGGGAAGTTACTGGCAGGGTGAAGTGACTTTGTAAACTCTAGGGCATTCTATCTATCATCTATCTATCTATCTATCTATCTATCTATCTATCTATCTATCTATCTATCTCTATCACATTTTATACTGTCATATATTATTATTTTAATGTATACTATATATAGTAGTATATATGTGTATTTATATATATATATATATATATATATATATATATATATATATATATTCCCTTATGTATACCAGATATGTAAGGTAAGTCCCAAACTCTGAATATATAGCAGGAAGTAAAGTCAGGAGGAATGTAACCGAGGTTGCAGTCCAACTTGGTCTGGCATGGCCTTCAGAGGCCATGGCTGCTCTACAGCGGCCATCTGAGAATACCATGAGGAGTAAGATTTCCATCCTCAGAATTTGCTCAAACTACCTCTGAGTCATTTTAGTATTTCTTTGACAAGAGATTTCAATTACTTTTAAATCCACGAGATGTTTTCGATTCAGGTGGTTTCATTTCTTCATTCTTTTTCTTTTTCTTCTTTGGCGAAATAGCTTATAGAAAGATAATGAGAAAAGTTCTTTTATAAAGGTGAAGGCCAAGGAATCTATTCTCTAGTTTACTTTTATACCTAAGCAGACATTGGCTATATCTATTTTATATCTATATGCCCATGGAGGAGGAGGAAGAAGCAGAGAAAGAAGGGTGATGGAAAGAGAAACAGAAAGCAAATGAGAGAGAAAAGGAGAGAGACAGAGACAGAGACAGAGACAGAGAGAGATGAAATGAAAGATTGAGAGATAGGTGGAGAGATTGAGGTAGAAAGATTAAAAGAGAAAAAAGATAAAGAATGAGAAACACAATGAGAAAGGAATAAGAGTTCAAGAAAGAGAGACAGAGAGCAAGTGAACAAAAGAGTGATAAAGAGAAAATAAGGCAGGTTGAGAGACAAAACGAGAGAAGAGACAGTTATAAAGGAAGAAAGAACAAGAGACAAAGACAGAGAATGAGAGAGAGAATGAGTGACTGAGAGGGAATGAGAGACACTGAAGGAAGGAGAGATGGAGAATTCAAGAGACAGACAGGAAGAGATAGAGGAATATAGTGAGAGAGAGAATCAGGGAGCAAGACAAAGAATGAAAGTGAGAATGAAGGAGAATAAGAAAGAGACAAAATCAGAGAGGAGAATAAGAGAAAAGAAAATGAAAGAGACAGAATGAGATGGAGAGAAAGCCAGAATGAGAAAGAGGAGAGCCAGAAAATGGAAATGAAGTAGAAAGAAAAGGAGAGAGACAGAATAAGAGAAGAATGAGAGAGAGCTAAAAAGAGGAAAGAGAATACAAGAGATACAGGAAACGAGAGATAGTGTGATAGAGACAGTGAGCATGAGACAGTAAGAGAGAGTAGAGAGAGACAGAGAATGAGATAAAAGGTAGGAGATAAATAATGAAAAAGAGGAGAGACAGAAAATGGGAGACAGCGAACAAGAAAGAGGAGAAAGCAAATGACAAAGTACATGAGAGAGAGTAGGAATGAGAGACAGAATGAGAGAATGAGAAAGAGAACCATGATAATATGAGAGAAACAGGAAGCAAAAGAAGCAGAGTTAGGGAGAGATGGGTGACACAATGAGCCTGAGAGTCAGAGATGGAGAATGGCTAAGAGATTGAAGAGACAGAATGAGAGAGATATAAAAGAGAGACAGCAAATAAGAAAGACAGAGTGATGGAGAATCAATCCATAAGCACAAGAGACAGAGAACCACTGCATGAGATAGAGTATGAGTGACAGAGAGGCAGGCAGACAGACCAAAAAGTGAGATGAAATAAATGAGAACAAGAGAGACAGAATCATAGATAGAATGAGGGAGAGAGAGAAAAGAGATGGAAAATGAAGGACAAAAAAAAGTTAGAGACAGAGAAAATGAAGGAGAGAGACAATGGGGGAGGAAGAGTGGAGGCAGAGAGAAAAAGGGGACATGGCAAACAAGAGGGAGGCTGAGAGCTCGGAACAGACCAAGAGACTGAGAGAGACCTAGAATGAGATAGTCAGACAATGAGAGAAAATTGGAGAGGTGGAAATCGATAGAGGACAGAAAATGAGAATAATAGAGACCGCAGAGAGTGAAAATGGAAGAGCCAGAGAATACAATTGAAAAAAGAATGAGAGAATCAGAAAATGAAAGACAGAATGAGAGACAGAGTGAGTACAAGAGACAACTGGAAAGAGGTAGAGTATGAGAAAGAGAAAGAAAGTAAGAGAAAAAGAGATAATAGGATGAGAGAGTGTTAGAGACCAAGAAAGAGGGAGTGAGAGAGGAAAGGAAGAAGGGAGAGGGGGAGGGTGGGAGAGAGAGAAAGAGATGGAGGGAGAAAGGGAGGGAAGGAGAGAAAGGAGATGGAAAGAGAAAGAAGAGGAAGGCAGAGATCAAATGAGAGACAGAGCAGTGGAGGAGATACTATGAATAAGAAAGACCCAGGAGTGAGAATGAAAGGCTTATGAGAATGACTTAGAGGCAGGAAGGGATAGATAGCTAAATAGCTTGTACTTGGCTACCTTGTCTTCTAATCTCATCACTTTCAAAGTATGTCCCATCTCCTGCTTTAAATTCCAATGATGTTTTCTCTGTTTCTTCTTTTCTATAGCCATTCCCTTGCATTTTTCGCAAGTGATAGGCCATTTTTTTCTCAAGAAGTGCTTGTTTCTAAAATATTTAAGAACATTTGTAAGGTCAGTTTTACATTTCCTGATACAAAGTCCCTTTTATCAAAAAAATGGTATTGGTTTGTTATGCTTTTATTCCTGAATTCCCTAAACTTCACCTAGGACAAGGACAAAAATAACATGCTGGATATGTAGGGAAGCATTTCTTCTCCTGCTTCAACATGGATGAGAGAATATATGTAACAGCGAAATACATATTGACATATTACTCCATCCCAGAGGCTGGGCCAGCACTGGGGAAATAGTTTCAGTTCTAGATAGGGGTGGAAGGAGGAGAGGTGGTACTGTTAGTGGTCTTGGTCAATCTAGATTAGTTTTAGGCAACAGTAAAACAACCTAGAAGTGCCCTTAGAGATGACCTCCTCCAGCCAATTTACATTTGAGAAATTGAGATCTGAAGGACTTAAGTGACTAAAGCAAGGTCATATTCCATGTCTCTGGAATCTGCGCACTGGGATTTGAACCCAGGTCCTCTTACTCTGAACCCAATGCTCTTTCCACTAAGCCATGCTACATTTGTTGTCTTCCCTGGGCTGTAAACCATCCTTTGAAAGCTACTCTAAGACTTGGCCCTTGTGATATTTAGAGCAAAGTTTTGAGCCAAGTCATCCTTCTAGGGTCCCACCAGAGTGGGATGCAGATCCTGGTACATAGAATAGGAAGAGATTGCCTTCTGGGGGTGGCAGGGGCAAGATGGATGTATCTGGGCATTAGCATGTCAAGTTGTTTCCCCCTTTTTCTTCCTCCTTTGCTCCTGAAATGTGCAAATCTGGAAAGTATCTGAAATTTTAGCCTAATATTAGTACCAAAGGAGACGTTTGGGAGGACAGTTTTGTGAATGTTTCTCTTAAAAATCTCTGGGCCTAAGAAAAGCAGCTGGGTTCTTTTCTTTGGAGACTTTTCAGATTCTGGTCTTTGTGCACATCATTCATTTACATTTGGGAAAGTCCAAAGCAATCCTGTTATAAATGGGGAAGAGCGGAGAGAGAGCCAGCATCTGACTCATATGGTAGAGTAAGCTTTGGCGACTACCTATCTTTGGGGACCCATCGGGACAAAGGATGTGGTGGCTCAGGACTAACAGCAGAGGCCTCCCTGTAGAGAGTCACCCTTAGAGGCAACAATCCCTCTGTACCTTTCTGTCACTCTCCTCTCGACTTTTCCTTCGTTGTTCCTCCACTCGAGCTTCTCTTTTAACTTCTTCACCAATTCGGGTCAGAAGTAACATCTCCTTTGTTTTCCATTCCTAGAGAGTGGAGTTTATTTTATACAACACAGCTTCTCCTTTTTCACTATCACTGGGCTTTTGCAATATGGACCCCTCCTCCTCTGCCCCACCCTCTACTGGGCAAAGGAGCAGGCATTCCCAGATTAGGCCTAAAGGCTATCAGCTCAGCCCAGAGGAGCTCATCCAAAAGAAAAGGAGTTAATCAGCTTCTTGGGATTCAGGAATGAGTCCTGAATTTGAAGTTAGAAGTCCTGAGTTCAAATTCAAATTCTGCTACTGCTGAATGCGATAGATTATTAGAAGTAAAACAATGGCATATGTTATCATTTCCCCAGCATCCCTTGCTTGTGGCCAGGTCTCTCCATTTCCACTGCCATTGCCATGAGTGCCTTTATCATCATTTGTTTGCACTAGTGCAGTATCCCAACAGGTTTTGATGTTTCTCCCCCCAATTCAAACCTAACTCCATATTGCTGCCAGATTGAGTCTTATGCATCCATGTAACTATCATTCTTCTGCTCCAAACCCTTCTGTGATTCCCTGTGTGTCTGCTAAGCCAACTTTTCATCTCATTCATCAAGGCTCCTCTCTCCACCCACTTGCCCCTATCTTTTGCCACTCTTTCCTTTGCAGCCTTATCTCATTTGACATTCCACCAAAGCTTCCTGTTCCCCTCCCCATGAACATGCTCTGTATCCCTTCTGCCTCTGCCCTTGTTCTCAGTGTTTATTCTATATGGAATACCTTTCCCCAATGGCTTATCCTTTAAAGTCCAACTGAAATGCTGGCCCCTCTGGGAACCCATTAACGACCTTTCTCCCTCAGATCCCATGTAGTACTTTTCTCACGCTTAACATGCATTATTTCCTATTGTAGCTATTTGTCTCATTCCTCCATGAGGGAAGGGACCAGATTCCATGGCGCCACGTGGGAACAGGATGATCATAGAATGAAAGGACCTCAGATTCCATCTAGTTGAATTCTTTAATTTTACAAGAGAGGAAACTGAAACCCAGGGAGGAGAAGTAATTTGCCCAAAGTCACACAGGTAGTGGGTGGCAGAGGCATGATTGCTTACCGGAGGGCTAGAGCTCTTTCCACTGTGACCCCACTGCCTTCTTACCTATGCTTTGCACTCCTTAGGACCTACCACAGTGCTTGCTCTGGGTGAAATGAATAACTATGTAGCGTTTGTTACCTTGAACTGAAAGCTCCTCCCGATTCAAGTGGCTCTTTTCTTACCTCTTCAATCTTCCTCCGAAGACTGAGTTTTCTCCTTGTGTGCTCCCTCTGCCTTTTCTCTTCTTCGTTCATGCGGATTAGATGCCGTTCTTCAGCAGAGCGCTCAAGCTTTTCCAGCTCCCTACTGATCATATCTAAATATCTTTAGGGTACAAATGCAGACAAAGAAAAGGTCAACAGCAATAGCCCTTAACCATCTCATTGGTTGGTTTCTGTTTCTTAAATGACCAGAAATGAACACTTAACTCTTATGATCCTCTTTCTTGTCCTTTTTATATATTATAATGTTTGATTTATTGACTATTGAGTTCACTAAAAGAGACAAACAGAAGTGGTGAGGGGCAGGGCCAAGATGGTGGAATAAGGCAGGATCTCTCCGAGCTCTTCCAAATTCACCTGCTGATAACTGTTAAAAATGCCTCAAATAGAATTCTGGAGCAGCAGAACCAACAAAAGTATGAGGTGAAACATTCTTCTATCACAAGACAACTTAGAAAGTTAGCAGAAAGGTCTGTCTCCCTGGGTTAAGAGGGGAGTACAGTGCAGTGCATATGGCATCTGGGCAAGCCAGCAACTGGCCCCCTGTTGCCCACAGCACAGTTCCATATGCAGCCAGCCCCCGAGGCCCCCAGCACAGGTTTCATGCCTTTGCTAATAATGCCTTCGAAAAACCTGTTTGGCTTTTGTTGTTGACATCGCTGTCCACAGGCCTGATCTGAAACCCAAGTAGAGGGAAGGCATACCTGTGCCTTATTAAGCGCTCTTGGTCTTGAATAGTTTGTGTGCCTTCGTGCAACAGCCATTCTCTAAACTGGGCAGCGTCTCTGCTGTCTGGGATTTGGTTGTGTTCCTGAAGTTTGGTGACTTGCTTTTCGAGCATTTTCTGAAAGAAAATGGACTCATGGGTTAAGAATTTCATGTGTGTCAGATATACTTGCTGTTTGTTTGTTGGCTTTGCTTATATTTGAGGGTTTTTATTTTAAAGATATTTTATTTTGCTAATTACATGTAATAACAAATTTCCACGTAAGTTTTCTAAAATTATATGTATATTTGGGTTTGAGAGAGAAAATGATCCCCTACATTTGGCTAAGAATTCAATCATATTACATTTGGCTCAACTAGCCCCCCCAAAGCCAGATGTCTCTATCCAGGCCGAAGAACTGAGCCCTTTCAAATGATTGAGCTCTAAAGGTAGCCGAGAAGGGGGGAGGGAGAAAGAATAAGCGATTAGGACAACCCTCACTCTGGGGACACTTTGCTTTGCATGATCAGCTTTCATACCACAGAGCAGTCCCTCTCATTTTCAGTCAACTTTATTGTCCCTAGGAGTGGCCAAGGAGTATAGATAGCAACTAGTCCAGTGTGGTTGGATGCGAGAGTGAGTGAAGAGGATATGAAAGCTAGAAAGAAAGGGCTACTCCAGATCCCGGAGGGCCTCTAATGCCAAGTTAAAGAAGTTAACCTTTACTTGGGAGCCAGTGTGGAACCACTGAAGGATTCTGAGCAGAGGGACATGGCTGGATCTCAGCAAATAAAGTCATCTTGAAGGATGGAGTGAAGATGGGGGCTATTTCACTAGTATGTGTGGGTGGCAATAAGGGCTTATATTAGGGGTGTGGCAGTGGGACTGGAATAAGAGGTTAATTAACCAAGGGAAGAGTCAAAGTTTATGATAAGTTTTCAGCTGTAGGAGACAGGATTAAAAGTTGGAAGGAGAAGCATGTTGGAGAGAAAGAAAGAATTTGAACTCCCCATAATTAGTGTTTGTCTGAATCCAGTCTTCTCAACCTTTGCCTGGGATGCCATGAGTCAGTCACATTGCTTGTATCTTTTCTTTTTCAAACTCTTCTCAAGGAAAATTTCTGAAAGCCCCGGAAGAAAAACAATTCGATGTTTTACTTACTTGTTCTCTTATATAATTTCTTTCAAAGTCTAACTTGAGGCTTGTCAGGTACTGTCGATATTTATTAAACTCTCTCAAAGTGCATACGATCTGGAGAAGAAAATATCCAAATTCAGGGTTATTACCCCATAATAGACACGTCCTGGAGTTATTACAGTAACAAGTTTGAGGGCCAATTGAGAAGGCAACCCTTTGAGACTGTATCAGCAAGAATAGGTTACTAAATGTCCTTGACCAAGAAGGCAGGTAAGGTGACAAGTCAACACGGGATGATTAGATAAATGAAACAAAATAACAATAAGAATCTAATGACATTCTATTCTGGAAACCTTTTCCTTCTAGGTTTTCAAAAGGATCCAGAAACTCTTCCTCTGAATAGTGGCAACCCTACGCACATTTATAACGATGGGAAAGCCCAGTTGTATGCAGTTGGAAGAAGATAGCCATGGAATAACAGACTCTTTGCTTTGAAACGGACCAGAGAAATCATCTAATCCAGCCTCTACTTAAGAGTGAAGGTTAGAGAACCAGGAGATCTGTGAGACTTGATAGGAAAAGGAGAAAAGAGGCAGGTAATTAGATGGAATTAGATAAAACCTTGCTTTTAATTGAATTCCTCCTTGAGACCCTCACAGGAAGGTAGTCCAGAGAAGTTTCTATTTGTGGCAAGGTTTGCCAGTCTCAAATACCAATCAAAAGATTAGTATCATCCTAGATGCTAGAAGAAAAGGCCAAAAGAAAGATAAAAATAAAGCGAGCTTTGTCCAGTGGCCGAGCTTCTAACATAAAAAAGCCATGTGGTAAGCCATAAAGAACTATAAAGGACTGAGCAACTGGATTCAAGCAGTCAGGGCAGCCAGGAGCATTGAGAAGTATCCTGTGGAAAGCATGCTATTCTATTTCTGCCTGGTTTCTGTCCTAGAACAGGTGACAGTTCATGAATACAGGTCTCCATTTCAGGTTAGCATATAATGAAATCTTTTAAGGATTGGAGAGCCATATGGAGAAATTGAAGAAAACTGCTCAGGAGAGGCAGCTGGAAATCCTAACCTGAGTGAGGAAGGTGGGAGGGGAGTAGTAGAAAGATGTGACCCAGAGAAGGAAATAAAGAAGAAAGATCTTTGAATGTTTGGAGCTAAGTGAATGGGGATGGGCTTCTTTCTGTAGAGGAGAGGGCTGATCCCTCACAGGAAGAAGCCTCTTCTTGAGTTCTAAGGCTTCACAGGGGCCATGAGGAGAGAAGCATCTGGGAATGGCCAGGAGGAGTATTGAGGGGCTCCATGGTGCTTCTTGGCCTCCTGGTGAGAACTGCAGTGCCTACCTTGTTGAGCTTGCTGGAACTATGGGTACATATCCTGGATGTAACTGAGATCCTCTGCAAAACTGTCAAACCTGACAACTCCCTCATTCCTGGTGAGTCCATCCCTGTACACTGATGAAGAGTTGCCAGAAGGTACCATTGCCAAGGATTGTGAAAGACTGGTCAAGAGACAGAAGATCTCAAAGACACCATTGCCTTTTTGGTCATCTCTGCTGATCGAAAAGTAGGGACTTCAAGAAGAGGAGGACAGATCTGGAAAGAGAACATCTCACTAAGAAGAAGCAAGATGTGGATTTCTGGAGCAAAACGTAAACGTCTACCTTACTTTGAAGGAACAAAATGGATAAAAGGCCTGGGGAAGTAGTAATGCGTAGTAAGAAGCTATATCCCAGTGCAGTAATCTGGGAACACAAGGGGGAAAGTCTGGCAGAGCACATTTGGTAGTGGCTCAGTGGAGTAGAGACAAGAGATTTACAATAAGTGAAGGTCCTTTAGTTCAAATGGGGGGAATAGAAGAGAAGTCTCAAGAAACCTGGCCCAGAAACAGGAAGAGTGATGAAGGTGGGGTTGAGGAAGGGGAGAACTTCATCTTTCCAGAACTCTGCCACCAGAAAAATCTGTTCAAGCCAGAATAGCTGACACATTTTAGACTTGCCTTCATGATCACTTAATTCCTTAGAAAGCATCGGCAGTTATGGGGGCAGGCTGATGTGCTCAAGCAGAAAGGGAACTACTGATTCTAATGAAAAAGAATTTGTTGGTTGCTGAAGTTGAAATGATGCCAGCTTTAGGAGCTTCAAATTCATAATTAAGAGGGAAGGAAAGCTGGGCATAGTAAACCTAGATTTTGGTGAAGTATTTGACAGAGTACCCCACGCTATACTTTTTGACTAGATGATGGAACATTTAGTTGGATTTGGAATAGCTTTAATGACTGGACTCAAACAATAGTTATTGTCAATGGACTGATGTCAACTTAAATTGAGTCCATAGTGGAACGGCCCAAGTATCAGTCCTTGGCCCTGTGCTTTAGTGACTAGGAGGAAGGCATAGATGACATAACCTAGGAAGGATAGCTAACACATTAGATGACAGGATTCAAAAAGATATCGGCATGTTAGAATGATGGGACAAGCCTCAGAAGGTGGAATCTAAGAGTGACAAAAGTAAAGTCCTAAACTTATATTTAAAACCCCCAACAAGTTAAGGTGCATCCAGAAAAGATGTCCAGGATTATTAGGGGACTGAAGAAGAGCAGATGAATGGAACAATTACGGCAGTGGAGATATTGATCTTGAAGAAAAGATATCTTCAAGTGTTTGATGGGATATCTTATGCAAGAGAGCCTAGACATTCCGCCCAGTCCCAAAGGGCAACATGAGTCAATCACAATGGATAGAAGTTGCCCGGAGGCAGATTCTATTACTGCTGCACTTAAGTGAAATGTGTCTTTTCAGAAGTTAGATTCCCCTTTTACTGGAAGTTTCCAGGCAGAATCTGAAAGACCTCTTGTTAGCAATGTTGTAGTTCTGTGGTTAGGTACAAGTTGGACTAGATCTCATGTGACTGTGAATTTAGCTCAACAAAATATTGAATAAAAGTGAATCTAATCTAAACACCCATCAGAGTCATCATCTAGCCTCAGGTGAGAAGAACAAAGTGCCTCTCAAGGTAGCCTTGACCCTTCTGGAATGGCTCTACATGGTTGAGAAGTTTTTCTTCTTTTTCAAATTGACAACTCTCTGCCTATCTCAGTGAAGCTCTCAGGGGTCAAGAAGAATAGGTCTAATTCCTCTTTTTGGTAAGAGCCTTTCAAATATTTGAAGACGACTAGCCTTTCCCTTGGCGCCATCTCTCTCCATTATGTGTTCTCTTTTCTAGCTTTAAATGATTGAGATTGCAGAAAGATTAATTCCTCAAAAGGAAAGGTAATATAAAAAAAAAACATGAAGTCATCTCAGTTTGAGGCAATAGGTCAGGACTTGTCTGCTTTCTCTTGACCCGAACACTGGGGGTAATCTATGGAGTCACCCACTGGCCACTTACTTAGATGAGTGAGTCCTGAGTGCCAAGTATCTACCATGCCAATAAAACATTTTCATGACTTAAAAATGACTGAACCCACTTTGTTATTGCTGGTGATGTAACCTCCTTTCTTTAATCTCTTCAGGATATCTTTGCGCTTGTAGTATGCACTTAGATGCGGATCATGCAGGCTTTTGTATCTGGTTTCCAGTAGCCGACCATAAGGATCGCTTAAGTTAAAACCATAAGAGGGCTGAAAAAGCTGGAAACAGATTTCAAAATAATAGAGACATAGTGAAATTAAACTTCCAAGTGACGGCACAATTGAAATGACTTTATGCTATGCACTGAGATAAATAAAACATGTGACAGAAAGACTTCAGAACTCTGATCCATGCAGTGAGCATGTCTTTTTCCATCTTTCTCAGTCTCCTCTATTTCTCTCTCCTGTCTCTTTCTGTCTCTCCTCTGTATCTCTCTCCTTTTTTGTTTCTATATGGGCTTCTGTCTCTGTCCATCTGTCACTGTGTCTCTCTCTGTCTCTTTTCTCCCTCTGTTTATCTTTTTCCATCTCTCTTTCTCTTATTCCTCTCTGTCTCTCTCCTCTCTCTCTGTCTCTCTCCTTCTCTCTGTCTCTGTCTCTGTCTCTCCCTCTCTCTCTATCCCTCTCTCTCTATCCCTCTCCCTCTCCCTCTCCCTCTCCCTCTCTCTCTCTCTCTCCCTCTCCTCTCCCTCTCCTTCTCCCTCTCCCTCTCCCTCTCCCTCTCCCTCTCCCTCTCCCTCTCCCTCTCCCTCTCTCTCTCTCTCTCTCTCCCTCCCTCCCTCCCTCTCTCTCTCTCTCTCTCTCTCTCTCTCTCTCTCTCTCTCTCTCTCTCTCTCTCTCTCTCTCTCTCTCCTATCTCCTTTTATTTCTTGCCTGTATCTCTCTTCTTTTTCTGACTGGGATTCTTTCTGTGTCTTTCCCTCTGTCTCTTTGTGTCTCCATTTCTTTCTCTGTCTCCTCTCTTTGTCTCTCTCCATCTCTATTTTTCTGTCCCCTCTCTGTCTCTGTCTGTATCCTTCTGTCTCTCCACAGTGTCTTTATTTTTCTGTCTGTCTCCTCCCACTTTTTCTATCTCCTGTCTCCTCTCTTTCTCCTTCTGGCTCCCTTCTGTATACCTCTCATTTTTTGTTTGTTCTGTTCTCTTTCTCTTCCTCTGTCTCTGCCTCTCTTCTGTATCTATCTCCTTTTCTGTTATTGTTTGTACTTCTCTATCTCTTCCTCTATCCCTTTGTCTCTCTCTTCATTGCTCTTTCTGTTTCCCCTGCCTCTCTGCTTTTCTCTTTTCTGATTTTCCTCTCTATCTCCCTCCTTTTCTGTTTCTATGTGAGCTTCTGTCTCTCCATTTCTTTGTCTCCTCTCTCTATTTTCTTTCTCTTTTCTGTTTGTCTGTCTTTTTCTCTCTCTTCATCTCTCTCTCCTTCTGTCTCTCCTCTGTATCTCTCATTTTCTGTTACTATCTGTACTTCTCTCTATCTATCTCTCCCTCTGTCTCTTAGACTCTTACCATCTCTCTCTGTCTCCTCTTTGTCACTGTCTCTTTGCTTTGCTCTCTCTCATATCTGTATCCTTTTCTGTTTCTATCTGGGCTTCTCTCTGTCTCTCTCCTTCTGTCTCTTTGTTGTCTCTCCCTCCATTTTTTTCTCTGCCTCCTCTTTGTCTCTCTCCATCTCTATCTCTCTGACTCCTTGACTCTCTCTGCTGTGTCTCGCTCCTTTTCTGATTCTGTCTTCTCTCCCTCTGTCTTTCTCCATCTGTCTCTCTGTCTCCTCTCTATCTCTCTCTCCTTCTGTCCCTCCTCTGCATCTCTCTCCTTTTCTGTTTCTGTCTGTCCTTCTCTTCTCTCTCATCCTTTGTCTCTTTATTCATCTCTTTCTGTCTCCTCTGTTTCTCTATATCTCTCTACATATCTCTCTCTCTGTCTCACTCTCCATCTGTATCTCCTCTGCCTCTCTCCTTTTCTGCTTGTCTTTCCCTCTGTATTTGTCACTCTCCATCTTTCTTTCTTTCTCTCCTCTTTCTCCTTCTGTCTCTCCTCAACATCCTCTCTCTTCTCTGTATCCTCCTCCTTTTCTGTTACTGTCTGTACTTCTCTATCCCTGTCTCTCTCTCTCCATCTTTATCTCCTCTCTCATTCTCCTGTCTCTTTATATTTTTCCATCTCTCTGTCTCCTCTATGACTCTCTCTTTTAATCTCTCTCTTGTCTCCTTTTGTCTCTCCTCTGTATCTCTCTCCTTTTTTGTTTCTATCTTTCTGTGTTTCTCTTTCTCTCCCTCTCTTTGTCTCTCCATCTGTCTTTCTCAGTCTCCCCTGCCTTTTTGCCTCTATCCATCTCTCTTTCTCTGTTTCTCCTTTTCTCTTTCTGACTATCCTCTCCCTGTTTCTCCCTCTGTCTCTTTATAAATCTCTATCTCTCTTTCCCTGTCTCCTCTCTATTGCTCTTCTCTGTCTCTGCCTTCTATCTCTCCTCTGCATCTCTCTCCTTTTCTTTTCCTGGCTGTCCTTCCTTCTCTGTCTTTCTCCATCTCCTCACTCTTTCATTCACCCTCTCTTCTTTCTCCATTTCTGTCTGTCCTTCTCTCTCTGTCTCTCCTTCTGTTTCCTTTGCATACTTTTGTCATTGTTTGTACTTCTGTCCCTATCTCTTGCTTTGCCTCTTGTCTCTCTCTCTCCTTCTCCCTGTCCTCCCTCTCCCCTCTCTCTATTTTGTTTCTGTCTGTGATTCTCTCTGTCTCTTTCTGTCTCCTCTCTCTCTCCTTCTGTCTCTCCTCTGCATCGTTCTCCTTTTCTGTTTGTCTGTACTTCTCTCTCTCTTCTGTTTCTTCCTCTCGCCATCTCCCCCATCTTTATTTCTCTATGTCTCTGCTCTCTCTTCTGTCTCCTGTCTCTCCTCTGTCTCTCCTTTTCTGTTTGTCCTTCTCTCTATCTCTCCCTTTGGCTCTCTCCATCTCTCTTTCTCTGTTTCCTATGTCTCTCCCTGTCTCTTTGACTTTCTATCTCTCTGTCTTCAATATCTGTCTCTCTCCTTTCTCTCCTCTGTATTTCTTTCATTTTCTGTTCCTGAATGTCCTTCCCTGTCTCTCCCCCCTCTCCATCTCTCTCCGTCTGTTTTTGTTTCTCTCCTGTCTCTCAGTATCTCTCTCTTTTTGTTATTGTCTGTACTTCTCTAGTTCTCCCTCTGTCTCTTTACATCTCTCTCATTATTTCTCTCTTTTGTTCTATCTCTTGTCTCTACTCTTTCTCTCCTTTTCTTTCTGCCTGTGCTTCTCTCTGTCTCTTTGTCTCTCTCCATTTCTTTCTCTGTCCCCTCTGTCTCTGTCCTTCTGTCTCTCCTTTTTTGTTTATCTGTCCTCTCTGTCTCTCCCTTTGTCTCTCTCATCTCTCTTTTTCTGTGTCCTCTCTCTGTCCCTCCCTCTCTCCATCTTTTTCCATATCTGCCTCCTCTCTCTGACTCTCTATTTCTCATTCTCTCTATATTGTCTCTCCTCTAATTCACTCCTTTTCAGTTTCAATCTGTCCTTCTCCCTCTGTCTTGCTCCATCTCCTTTTATTTGTGTCCTCTTTATGTCTCTATATCTCTCCTCTGTCTCTTTCCTTTTCTCTTACTGTCTGTACTTTTCTCTCTATCTCTCTTTCTCTGTCTCCCCCTTCCTTATCTCTCTTTCTTTTCTCTAGGTCGTTCTCCTTCTCTCTTTCCATCTGTCTCTTCCGTATCTCCTTTTCTGCTTCTGGTTGTCCTTTCTTTGTCCCTATTTCTGTCTCTTAGTTTCTCTCCATCTTTGTTTCTCTGTCTCTTCTCTCTGTCTCCTCTTTCACTTCTCTCTCCTCTGTATCTTTCCCTTTTTTGCTTGTCTATACTCTTCTATCTCACTCCATCTCTTTCTGTCTCCTCTCTCTGTACCTCCCTGTCTTTTGACTATCTTTTTTTCTCTGTCTCTCCTCTGTATCTCCTTTTCTGGTTCTGACTGTCCATTCCTGTCTCACTCTCCTTCTGCTTCATTGTCTCTCTCATTCCATATATCCTTTTCTCTCTCCTTTCTCTGTTTCTCTCCTGTGTTTCTTTGACTCTCCTCTCTATATCTCTTTCCTTTTCTGCTTCTGATTGCCCTTCTCTCTGTCTCTCTCCATTTCTCTCTGCCTCTTCTGTCTCTCCCTCTGTATTTGTCTCTCTCCATCTCTGTCTCTTCCTCTGTCTCCTGATCTTTCTCTGTCTCCTTCATCCTCTCCTCTACCTCTCTCCTTCTGGATCTACTCTGTTTCATATTCTGTTTCTATCATTCTCTGTTTGTCTCTCCATCTGTCTCTTTGTCTCTCTCCATCTTTCTTTCTCTGTCTCCTCTGTCTCTTCCTCTATGTTTCTTTTACATACATCTCTTTTTCTCAGTCTCTCTCCATCTTTCTCTGTCTCCTCTCTCCATTTCTCCTTGACCCTCTCTTCCACCTCTCCTCTGAATCTCTTTACTTTTTGTTTCTGACTGTACTTCTCTGTCTTTCCATCTGTTTCTGTCTCTTTCTTTGTCTCCTCTCTCTGTTTCTTTCCTTCTATATCTCCTCTGCATCTCTCTCCTTTTTTTGTTTCTGTCCCTTTGCCTCTGTCCCTCTTTGTCTATTTCTCTCTTTCTCTATCTCCTCTGTCTTTCCCTCTCTTTGTCTCTTTCCATCTCTCTGTATCTCTTCTTTCTGATTCTATCTCTCCTCTGACTTTCTCCTTCTGTCTCTTCTCTGTGGCATCTTTCCTCTCCTTTTCTCTTTCTATATGTCCTCCTCCTCCTCCTCCTTCTCCTATTCTCTGTATCTCTCTCTATTTCTCTTTTCTGTCCTCTCTCTCCCTGTCTCTCTCAATCCTTCTCTCTTTCTCCTCTCTCTGTCTCTCTCCTTTCTCTTTTCTTTATCTTTCTCCTTTTTTGTTTCCATCTGTCCTTCTGTCTCTCCCTCTCTGTCTCCTCTCTGTGTCTCCCTCTGTCTTTGTCTCTCTCCTTTTTGTCTCTCTCTCTCTTTGCCTCCCTCCATTTCTCTTTCTCTGTCTCCTATTTGTGTCTCCTTCTCTATCACTCTCCTGTCTCTCCACTGTATTTCTCCTGTTTCTCTATCTATTCTTCTTTGTCTCTATCTCTTTCTCTCCTCCCTTGTCTCTCCCCATCTCCTTTTTCTGTTGGTCTATTCTCCTCTGCCTTTCTCCTGTCTCTCTCTTTTCTTTTCTTTTTCTGGCTAGCCTTCTCTGGCTCTCCCTCTGTCTCTTACTCTTGATCTCTCTTTCTCTTTCTCTCTCTGTCTCTATCTCTTTCATTCCCTCTCTCTCTTTTGTTTCTTTCCTGACTCTCCTCTGTGTCTCTCCTTTTCTTTCTGTCTGTCCTTTTCTCTTTCTCTCTCTCCTATATCTCCTCTGTTTTTCTCTCCTTTTTGTTTCTCTGTCCTTCTGTCTGTCTTTCCCTCTCTCCATCTGTATCTTCTCTGACTCTATCTCTCCTCTCTCTCCTTTTCTCTTTCTATATATCATTCCCTCTCTCTCACTCACTTTCACCTCTCTATCTTCTTCTCTCTCCTCCTCCTCCTTTTCTTCTTCTTCTTCTTCTTCTTCTTCTTCTTCTTCTTCTTCTTCTTCTTCTTCTTCTTCTTCTTCTTCTTCTTCTTCTTCTTCTCCTTCTCCTTCTCCTTCTCCTTCTCCTCCTCCTTTTCTTTCCTATGAATTTTTGTCCTTTTCTGTTTTTGTCTGTCCTCTCCTTCTCTCTCTGCCTTTCTCCTCTCTGTTTCTCTCTTATGTCTCCTTCTGGCTCTCCTCTGTACTTATCTCCTTTTCTGTTTCGGTCTGTTCTTCTCTCTGTCTCTCCCTCTTTGTCTCTCTCCATCTCCCTCTGTCTCCTCCTTAAGACTGTCTATTTCTCCTCTGTTTTTCTCCTGTCTCTCTTCTGTGTCTCTCTCCTTTTCTTTCTCTCTCCCTCTCTCTTTATCTCTCTCCATCTCCTCTGTCTCTCTCCTTTTGTTTCTCTGTCCTTTTCTCTCTGTCTTTCCCTGTCTCTGTCTCTTGATCTCTTTCTCTCTCCTCTCTGTCTTATTTCTCTGTCTGTCCTTCTCTTTCTTTCCTTGTCTCTTTATCTCCCTCTCTGATATATCTCCTGTATCTTCCTCTGTTTGTTAGTGTTTTTACTTCTCTCTTTCTCTTCCTCTGTCTCTCACTATCTCTCTGTCTTCATCTCCCTTGGTCTCTTTTTCCCTCCCATCTCTTTCTCTGTCTCCTCTGCCTCTATTTCTCTCCTTCCATCTCTCTTCTGTATCTTTTTCCTTTTTTAGTTTCTGTCTGTCTGTGTCTCTCCTTTCTCTGTATCTCCCTTGGTCTCTTTGTCTCTCTCCATCTCTCTTTCTCTGTCCGTTTCTCTCCCCTCTCCTTTCCCTCTCCTCTTTTCTTTTTCTGTCCTCTCTCTGCCTCTTCCTCTATCTCTGTCTCTATTTCTCTTGTCTACTTTATCTGTCTTCCCTCCCCCCCATCTTTGTCCCTCTGTCTCTCTCCATCTCTCTCTGTCTCCTCTCTCTGGTTTCCCCTCTCTCTTGGTCTCTCTCTGACTCTATTTCTATCCCTTCTCTGTCTCTCCAGTATCTCCTCTGCATCTCTCTCCATTTATGTTTCTGTCCTTCTCTCTGTTTCTCTGTCTCCCTCTCTCCACTCTCTGTCTGTCATTCCCTCTGTCTCATTTATCTTTTTTTCTCTTTATGTTTGTCCATCTCTCTCTGTCTCCTCTTTCTGATTCTCTATCTCTCCTTTCTCCCCTCTGTATCTCTCTCCTTTTCTGTTTCTGGCTGTCCTCTGTCTCTCAATCTCTCTTCCTCTTTTTCCATCTCTGCCTCTCACACCCTCTCTCTCCTGTCTCTCTTTTGTGTCTCTCCTTTCCCCTTTTTGTTTGTCCTCTCTGTTGCTTCCTGTCTTTGTCTTTCTCCATCTTTCTCTGTTTCCCCTCTCTGTCTCTTTCTCCCTCCTTCTGTCCCTCCTATGTATCTCCTTTTCTGTTTCTCTTTTTTGACTCTGTCTCTTTGTCTCTCTCTTCTTGTCTCTTTCTCCATCTCTTTTTCTGCCTCCTCTGTCTCTGTTTCACTCCCCTCTCCCACTCTTTCCATCTCCTCTGTATTTCTCTCCTTTTTTGTTTGTCTGTTTCTCTCTCTCTTCCTATTTTTCTCTCTCGCTTTTCTCTGTCTCTGTCCAGTATCTCCTCTGCATCTCTGACTCTTCTCTATCTTCTCTCTCTCTCTCTCCTCTGTCTCTCCTTCATATCTCTGTCCTTTTCTGTTTCTGTCATTCTCCCCCACCCCTTTCTTATGTCTCCTTCTGGCTCTCCTCTGTATCTCTCTCCTTTTCTGTTTCTGTCTGTGCTTCCCTCTGTCTCTCTGCCTCTCTCCTAATCTTTTTTCTCTTTCCATCTCTTTATCTCTCTCCATCCCTCTTTCTCTATCTCCTCTTTGTCTCTTCCTCTCTTTGTCTCTATCTTTCTTCTTCTGTTTTGTCTTTTTGACTCTCTTTGCATCTTTCTGTCTAACGTCTCTGTCTTTCTCCTTTTCTCTCTCTGTCTCATTATCTCTCCTCTCCTGTTTCTGTCTGTCCTCTGTCTCTCTCCATCTCTCTTTTTCTCTATCCTCTGTCTCTCCTCTGCATCTCTTATTCTATCTCTCTTGTGTGTCTCTATCTTTATCTTTCTGTCCTCTCTATATTTCTCCCTATTTATATCTCTGTCTCCTCTCTCTTTTCTCCTGTCTTTCCTTTGTATCTCTCCTCCTTTTATGCTTGTTTGCTCTCTCTTTCCCTCTATCTCTTTGTCTTTCTCCATCGTTCTTTCTTTGTATCCCCTCTATGTCTCTCCCTCTCTTTGTCTCTCTGTCTCCATCTCTCCTCTCTTTCTCCACTGTCTCTCTCTCCTTTTCTCTTTGTCTTTCTCTGTTTCTCATTCTTTGTCTATCTCCATCTTTCTCTCTCCTCTGTCTCTCCCTCTCCCTTCCAACCCTCCTCTCTCTCCATCTCCTTTGTCTCATATCTCTTATCTCTCTCTCCTCTGTCTCTCCTTTTCTGTTTCTCTGTCCTTCTCTCTCTGCTGTTTCTCCTCTCTGTGTTTCTCCATCTCCTCCTCCTCCTCTTCTTCTTTCTTTTTCTTCTCCTTCTCCTCCTCCTCCTCCTCCTCCTCCTCTCTTTCCTCTGCATTTTTGTCCTTTTCTGTTTTTGTCTGCCCTCTCCCTCTCCCTCTTTGTCTTTCTCCTCTCTATTTTTCCTTATGTCTCCTTCTGGCTCTCCTCTGTATTTATCTCTTCTGTTTTGATCTGTTCTGTCTCTCCCTCTCCCCTTTGTCTCTGTCTCTGATTCCAGTCTCTCCTCTGTATTTCTTCATTTGTTTCTTTCCTTCTCTGTCTCTCAATCCACCTCTCTTAGTCTCTTCTTTCTTTTTCTGTATCTCTCCTTTTCTGTTTCTATCTGTCCTTCTCTCTCTCTCTTTCTCTGTCTCCTCTCAGTGTATCCCTCTATCTCTCTCTGTCTCTCTTTTTCTCTCTTATGTCTCCTGGCTCTTCTCGGTATCTCTCGCCTTTTCTGTTTCTTTTCTTCTCTGTCTCAATCTCTTTCTGTGTCTCCTTTCTGGCTCTCTCTCTTTCCAACTCTATTTCTGTCTCTTCTCTGTCTCTTTCTGTTTTCTCTCTCCCCATCTCTCCTCTGTCTCTCTTCTTGTCTGTTTCTCTATCTCTTACTCTGTCTCTTTCTCTCTCTCTCTCTCTTTCAGTATCTTCTCTCTGTGTCTCTTTGTACCTCTTATTTCTCTTTCATTTCTCTCTGTCCCTCAGCTTCTCTCTGTCTTTCCTCTGTCTCTTTTTCTGCTTATGGTTGTCGTTCTCTCTCTCTGTCTCTCCCTCTCTTTGTCTCTCTCCCCCTTCTCTTTCTCTCTCTCCTTTTCTGTTTCTGTCTGTGCTTCCCTCTGCCTCTCTTCTTCTGTCTCTTTGTCTCTCTCCTAATCTCTTTTTACTCTCTCCCTGTCTCTTTGCATACCTCTTTATCTCTCCCTGTTTGTCTCTCTCCATTTCTCTTTTTCTGTCTCTTCTCTTTATCTGTCCTTCTATATCTCCTTTTCTATTTCTGGTTGTCCTTCTCTCTCTGTCTCTACCTCTGTCTCTTTGTCTCTCTGCTTTCTCTTCTCTGTATGCCCTTTTCTGTCTGTTCTCTGTCTCCCTCCATCTCTTTTTCTCCATCACTCTTTCTCTCTCCTCTGTCTCTCTTGTGTTTCTCTCTCCTTTTCTATTTCTGGTTGTCCTCTTTCTGTCTTTCCCTCCGTCTCCCTGTCTCTCTACATCTTCCTTTGTCTCTCCCTCTGTCTCTTTGTCTCTGTTTCTCTCTTCTACCTCTGTCGTTTTATCTCTCCTCTGTGTCTCTCTTCTTTTCTGTTTCTGGCTGTCCTAGTTTTAACTCCCACTGTCTCTTTGTCTCTCTCTCCATTTCTCTATCTGTGTCCTCTGTTTCTCTCTTTTTGTGTCTCTTTTTCTGTTTCTCTTGATTCTTCTCTTTGTCTCTTTCTCTCTCCATCTCTTTTTCTGTCTTCCCCTTGTATCTTTGTGTCTCTCTCTTATGCATCTTTGTCTATCTCTCCATCTCTTTCTTTGTCTCCTCTCTCTGTATCTCTCTTCTTTTCCTTTTCTGTTTGTCCTCTTTCTCTTGTCTACTACCTTTGCCATTCTCCTTCTGTCTCTCCTGTTTTCTGTTTCTGGCTGTCCTTTCTCTCTCTCCCTCTTTTTTATCTCTTTCTCCTCTCTCTGTTTTTGTCCCTCTCATTCTCTCTCTCCTCTGTCTCTCTCTTTCTGGCTGTCCTTTCATCCTTCTGTCTCTCCCTTCCCTTTTCCTGTCACTCTACTGTCTCTATCGTTTTCTATTTCAGTTCCTTGTCTCTCCATTTTTCTCCTTTTCTGTCCACCTCTTCTTCTCTGTCACTCTCTGTCTCTCTTTTTCTTTTCTTACTGTCCCTCTCCTTCCTTCCCTCTCCTCTGTCTCCTATCTCTCCCCTGTCTCTCCTTGCTGTTTCTGGATGTCCTCCCTCAGTCTCAGTCTCTCTCTCTGTTTCTGGATGTCCTCCCTCAGTCTCTCTCTCTCTCTCCTTTTCTGTTTGTTCTCTGTCTCTGTCTCTGACTCTTCTCTCTCTCTTTCCCACTCTGACTCTCCATCTCTCTTCCTTCTGTATCTTGGTATCTATCTGTTTCTCTCCCTCTGTATCTTTGTCTCTCTTCATCTCTCTGTCTTTCCTCTGTCTCTATTTCTCTGGTCTACTATCTGTTTCTCCCTCCATTTCATTCTCTCTTTTCCTGTCTCTCTTTTTCTCTTTCTGGATGCCTTTCCATCTGTCTCTCCTTTATCTTTTTCTGTCACTTTTTCTATCTTTGTTCTCTCTATAGTTTTATATTTCTCTTCCTTGTCTCCCCTTCCATTTCTCTCCTTTTCTGTCCATCTTTCTCATATCTTCTCTCTCTGTCTCTTTCTGCCAGTGTCTTTCTTTGGTCTCTCCATCTCTCATCTTGTGTCTTTCTCCTTTGCTGTTTTCTTCCTCTTCTCTGCCTCTGTCTCTCTCATCCCTCATCTCTTTCTCCCTGTCTGTCTCTCCTAGTATCTGCCTTTCTCTCACCATCTATTTATTTCTCCTCTTTATGCCTTTACTCTTTTGTTTCTCACCTCATTCTTTCTACTACATTGTGTCTCACATTCTTTGTTTCTCCTTCTCTTCTGTCTCTTTGTGTATGTCACTCTGTCTCTTTTTCTGTCCCATGTCTGCTTTTTTGTTTGTTCCTCCTTCTCCCCCTCTTGCCCCTTTGTCTCACTGTTACTTTTTCTCTTTCCTTCTATCTCTCTTGTCTGTCTTTCCTTCTCTTGCTGTTTTTACTTCTTCCTCTTTGTCTCTCTCCTTTATTTCTGTTTCATTCCCCTTTCTCTCTCTTCTTTTCTTCTCCCTCTCTCCTGTTTTTCTCTCCTTGGCACTCATTCTCTGTCACTGACTCCCCCTTTTTTCTCACCTCTCCCTTTCTTTGTCTCCATCACTTTTCACTGCATTTTCTCTTCCTTTCCATCTGTCCCTCTCCCTCTCCTTTGCATCTTTCTCTGCCTCTCTCTCCTTCTGTCTCGTCTCTCCCTTTATCTCTTATTACAATTTCTCCTTTTCTCTCTTTTGTTCCTCCGTCTCTCATGTTCTCAGTCTTACCTCTTCTGTCTTTTCTTTTCTCTTTCTCCTTCCCAATGTCTCTTTCTCTCTCTTCATCTCTCTCTGTCTGGCTCTCTCTCCCCCTCTCCCTTCTCCGTTTGTCTCTATTTTCTGTGTATCTCTCTTCTCTGTCTCTCCTTCTCTTGTTCTATGTCCTTTTTCCTTCTTTGTTTTTCCTGTTTTTCTCTCCTTCTTTCCTTCTATCTATCCTTTCAGTCTCCCATCTTTTTTCTCTTGTCTGCTTGTCTCTCTTCTCTTTTCTTGTCTCCTCTGTCTCTCTCCTTATCTCTCTTCCTCTTTGTCACTCCTCCTCTCTCCTTTTTCCATCTCTCCTGTCCTTCATCTTCTCAGTCTCTCCTTCCCTCTGTTTCTGTCACTTTCTCTGACTTTCCTTTTCTGTTTCTCCTGTCTTTCTCTCCTCTTTTCTTTTTTCCTTCTCAATCTCTTCTGTCTCCTTTTTTCTCTTTTTTCTGTGTCCATATTTCCTTCCATTTTCAATCTTTTTGTCTCTCTGTCACTGTCTCTATCTCCTGTTTTTCTTCTCTCTTGATTGTCTCTCCTGTGTCTCTCCACTCTCTCTCCTGTCTCTCTCCTTTCCTGTCTGTCTTTCTCTCCATCTCTCTTCTATATTTCCTGTCTTCCTCAGCTTCTTCTCTTTCCCTCTTCCTCTCTTCTGTCAGTCTTTGTCCATCTCTTCTTCTCTTTGTCTTTCCTCATTTCTTGTCTGTTATTCTCTCCCATCTCTCCTGTCTTTTTTCTTGTTCTCTCTCCTTTCCTTCCATCTATTTTTTCTCTCACACCTTCTTCCTTTTCATCTCTCCTTTTGCCTCTCTGTATTTCTCATTTCTCTCACCTTTTCTGTCTTTATTTCTTTTCTTCTTCCTCTCCCTATCCCTCTCGTCCATCTGCTTTTTTGTCTCTTTCCCCTTCTCTCTCCCATGTCTGTCTCCTGTCTCCTTTTCATTGTCTTTCATTCCCTCTGTATATTTCTCTCCTTCCTTCTCTTGCCCTGTCTCTCCTTTCTTTCTCCTTCTTTGCTTTTTTCTTTTTGTCTTTCTGTTTCTTGTCTCCTATATTTCTTTCTTTCCCTGTCTCACTCTATCTCTGTCTGCTTTCTGGCATCTCTCTCCTTTTGTCTCTCTTTAACTCTCTTCGACTTCTGTCTGTCTCTCACCTTTTCATTCTCTGTCTCTCATCTTCTCAGGGTCCTTTTCTGTTTCCGTCTCTTTGTCTCTCCTCTTGCTTTCTGTCTCCAACTGCATTTGTCTCTCTCCTACTCTTTCCTCCTGTCTCTCCTCTTTTGTCTCTCTCCTACTTCTGTCTCTCCATCTCCTCCTTTTTGTCCCTTTCCCTCCTTCCTGTTTCCTTTATTCTTTCTCTACTTTCTTTTTGTCTGTCACTGTCTTTCTTCGTCTCTCCTTTCTCACATCTCTCTCCTTCCCTGTTTTTCCTTCTATCCCTGTTTCTGTCAGTCTCTTTCTCCTTCCATTCCTCTCCTTATCTTTCCATTTCTATCCTCTTCTCTCTCCTTTGTCTCACCTTCTCTCATTTTTCTCCTCCTCTTTCTGTCTCTTTGTCTCTCCACTTCTGTCTCTCCCCCTTTCCGTTTCTATTTTTCCTTATGTCTACCATTGTCTCTCTCCATCACTGTTTTCCTGCCTTCTTCTCTCATCTTTCCTCCCCTTCCTCTTGCTGTCTCTCTCCTTCTCTTGTGCCCCGTATTCTCTCTTTTCTCTCTCCTTTCCTTCTCTTTGTTTGCTTTCTCTCCTCTCCATTTCCTTTTTGTCTCTCTCTGTACTGTCTCTTTTCTTTCATTCCTGTCTCTCATTCCCTTTGTCTCTTTCTGTATCCTTTTCTGTCTCCTGTCTCTCCTCTGCCTCTAACTTGTCTCTACCCTTTTCTATGTCTTTTTCTCCTCTCTACCTTTCCTTCTTCCTCTGTCCCTCTCTCTTTGGCCTCCTTTTCTCTCTCTCTCCTTCTGGCCGTTTCTCTCTTCTGACTGTCAGTCTCTCCTTATCTAGTTCTCCTTCTGAACTTTGATCTGTCTCTACTTTTCTGTGTGCTCTTTCTATCACTGTCTTTCCTCCTATTTCTGTTTTTTTGTCTCTTTCCTTCTATCTCTCTCTCCATCAATCTGTCTCCTTGTTTCTCTCTTTTCCCTCCCGTCTCTCCTTGTTCTCTTCTTCTACTTCTCTCTCCTTCATTCTTTCTTTCCTGTCCCTCGTGTTTTTTTCTCCCTCTCCTGCTCTGACTTTCCCCCCTTCTTTACTGTCTCTTTCCTTCTTTGTATCTCATATTCTGTCTTCCTCCTTTTCTTTCTCGTCTCCTTCTGTCTCTATCTCTTCCTCTCCTTTCCTCGTGTTTTTTCCCTCTTTTCTTTCCTTTTCTCTCACCTTTCTGTCCTCTCCTTTCCTTTGTCTTTTTCTCTCTCCACCACTGTTTCTTTCCCACATTTCTCTGCTTCTGTCTCCCTCCACTCCTCTCTCCTCCTTGCATATCTCCTTTTCTCAAGCTCTCTCCTCTTGCATTGTCTCTCCTCATCTCTCCCCTTTCCTCCTGTCTCTTCTTTCTCCTTTCCCTCTCCTTTGTTGTCCTTTCTTTATCCTTTTGTTTGTCATTCCTTCCCTTTGTACCTGTTATTTTCTCCCATGACTCTTTTTCTCTTCATGTCTCCATGTTTCTGTTGTCTTTTTCTAATTCAGTCTCTCCTTTCCTTTCTATCTCTTTTCTGTCCCTTTGTCTCTCTACATCACTGTCTCTCCTCTCTCCTGTTCCTCTTCTACCTTTCTCCATTTCTGCCTCTTCCATGCCTATCTCCTGCCTCACTTTCTATATTTTTTCTCCATCTCTACACTTCTTTCTGCTTTTGTCTTTGCCTTTCTCTCCCTCCTCTTCTCTCGTTTCATTCTTTATCTTTCTGCTGTCTCTTTCCATTACTGTTTCTCCCATTGTCTCTGTATGTTCTCTCCTTTGTTTCTGTCTGTCCTTTTCTTTCACCTTCCCTCTCCTGTACCTTCCTATCAGTCTCTCCTGTTTCTCTTTCCCTATATCATTCTCTTACCTTCTCTCTCCTCTATCTCCTTTCCTGTCTCCCAACCTCTCTCCCTTTTTTGTCTCTCCCTTTATCTTTCTCCTCTCTTAAATTCTTTCTGTTCTTCTCCCTCTCCTGTCTTTCTTTTTCCTGTCTTTCATTGTCTCTATTTCTCTCCTCTTTCCTCTGTCTTCCCCAGTCTCTCTTGACTTTTCTCTCATCTCCCTTTCTCTTTCTTCTTCTCAATCTATCTCTCCTCTTGTACTCTATTTTTCCCTTTTCTCTCTTCTTCCATCTCTCATTTTCTTTTTGTATCTCTGCTCTTTTTCTGTCTCTCCATTTCTTTTCTTCTTTCTATCCTCTCCCTTTCCCTCTCCTTTTTTGGTTCTGCTACATTCTCTCCTTCTGTCTCTTTATCTTTCTCCTCTTTCACTTTCTGTATCTCTTATTCTGTTTTCCCTTCTGTTTCTCTCTCCACCATTGCCTGTCTCATTCCTTCTGTTTCTCTTTTTCTCCCTCCCCCTGTCTCTTTTTAGCTCTCTCCTCTCTGTGTGTACACAGCCCTAAAGACCAAACCTTCAAGTGAGTGATAAGAACCCCATATCTACACAAGAAGCACCAGGTCGTTGCTCTCTTAATTTTTTCTGGTCTCTTGTGAATTAGCCTAGTAGCAAATGATGGGGGTTGTTTTCATTAGGATGATAGTGGCCGTAGAACACAGAAGTTCCTTGTTGAGGGAAGGATAGACATGAGAAGGAACGAAGAGAGAGGTTTCAGGCTCTTCTCCCTTATGGGAGATAGTTATGGGGTTCCCCGTTTTGTTTAGGGTCCAGTGATGGCAGAAGCAGAAGCAGCTACCCCATGTGTAAGAGAAGAGGGAGGGGATAGGATCAGGTTGTAATTTCTAAAGCGTTTGATGTGGGCTAAAGTCCTGTAAGGCCCAGCTATTGGCCATTCCACCCCTTAGGATCTCTGGTTATGTGGCAGTTGCCAGCTGGAGTCATTTGTTCCTTGAACCGAGTGAGGTCTCCTTCATTTATTATTGCCTCACACTCCTGGCTTTGAATTCTACTAGCCCCCATTTCGAAAGTTCCTCCGAGGTTAGAGTATTGTCCTCCCAGACTGTGTAACACAGGTATCGTGTTGCCATGTTCCCTTACTGAATCATATTGGGATATTATTCTCTTATTGTATTATTAGAACTGCGTTATCATCATTTTACAGGTGGTCATAATCAAGGCTTAGGAATCCTTACACAGGGTTGGACAGGAAATATCTGACCTTGAATTTGAACCCAGATCTCTGGACTCTAAGTTTAGTATACTTCTTACATCCTCATCAGTCACTCGCTTGTTTGAGGTAACTGAGGAAGTTTCATTATAATGTACCTTAAATCAAGGCCTTGCAGCATGCCACCATTTTCTTCCCATCATGAGTAGCCAGTGTGATAACCTAATTGTTCCCTGTCAGACAGGGTCATTGCGAAGATCAAATGAGATAATGTACCATAGTGTTGGGTTGGTGGCTAAGCACCATCTAAATGTAAACTAAAGACCAACAGTGTGGTCCAGTGTTTACTCCTAATTTGACTTCTTTCACTAAGTGTCTGAGGCTAGATTTGAACCCAGATCTTCCTTTCACTTACTAGCTAGCTACTCTGGTACATCATTTCACCCTACCTTGGTTTTCTCACCTGTCAAATGAGCTGGAGGAGGCAGTAGCATACCACTCTGGTATCTCTGCCATGAAAACCCCAAATGGGGTCATGAGGAGTCAGACATGACTGAAACACCTGAACAATAACTTCTTGACTCCGGGCTTGGTGCTTTAGGTGGGGACAGCAATCCTTGTAGCTATGTTGATATGGGGAGGTGCTATGAGAAGCATCAGAACATAGTGGGACAAATGCTGGGTGTGTTGTCAGAAGAGCAGTTCCAATTCTAATCTACTGCTTAGCTAGATGGCCCTGGGTAAGTCATTTGACCGATACTTTCCTTATTTTATTGGGGTGGGGGATATTAAAGACCTCTAAGATCCCTTTTGGTTGTAAGTCTGTGGTGCGATGAGAATGTTTTGGACAAAATTAATGGGCCCAAAGCAATGAAAGGTATTGGATATCTATTCACACAGTGAGGTCTTGCAGGTTCACTGTCCAGTAAGCATTCCTGGTGGTCAGCCTCATATGAAAACTAATTTGCTTTGTTGTAACTAATGAATGAAGAACAGAAAAACACCTCTCTGAAAAAGAAGTATCATGGAATGTATCAGTGAATGTTTGTGAGGGGGCGGAACAGCCACGTTTGTTAGATCGAGCTCTTGAAGGAGAAGAGGGCTGCCACGCAATGGTCATGGGGAATGCTGGGATTTTAGAGTTCCATTTGTGGGCCTTTTGTGTAGATTTGGTTTGTTTGTTGGTGATCATTGAAAAGCAGTGTGGTTTAGTAGCTAGCACAGTGGACTGGCAGTCAGGAAGAGCTGGGTTCAAATTTCTTAGCCATGTGAGGAGCTGGGCCTGGCTGTGCATGCCATCCCCTTACGTCTGGGCCATCAGGTCAATTACTCAAGTGCTCCTGGGCTTGCGGTTTCCCAATCTGTACTTATAAAGCCTGCATCACTGGGGCTGTGTGTCAGATATCTGTAGTGAACCTAATCCCTTATTTAGAGATGAGGAAATCGAGGCTCAGAGAAATGAGATGATTGTAGGAAGTCCCGATTGAAAGGCTGCTCCTTCTCTGCTCAATAATAATAGTAATAGCTAACAATAACACCAGAAGGCTTACAGAGCACTCTCTGCATATTACCTTGGATGATCCTTGTACAGGTCCCATGGAGGGGAGGCTGGAGGGCTGGAGGCAGGGGGTGGGGGGGTGGGGCAGTGCTGTTTAGCTCTTAGGATAGACACAGCACCCAAATTCCCACTTGCAGCAGAGCAGACAGGCAGCCTTTGTAGTCAGAGAGTTGGGAAGGGCTGCTCTTGACTGAGTGGGCCAGTTGATGGAGGAAGAGGCTGGTTGCCCAGCAACCATCAGAACTTTGAAAAGGGTGCAGTTCTGACTTTGGATCAGTTACCCTCCTAGGCAAAAGGATGCTACACAGCTTCAATGTGGAGCCTTAGGTGGGATGGTGGCCAGTCACAGGGACACAACACAGCTTGTGCATTTTTTGACTGGGAGGAAGGAAGCAGAAAGCTTTAAGATGGGCCTTAAGAAGGGAAGTTCAGGGCTTTGAGAGGTGAATGACAGAGGTTTCCAGTGAGCTTTGCCCCCATCCCTTGGCTGAAGTAGGCTACTGGAATAGAAAGTATGTGGGCCTACCTGCTCTACTGTATGTCACCTTTAAGTGTTACAAAGTGCTTTATCTCATTTGAATCCCACAACAACCCTGAACAGGAGAAGCTATTACTATCTCCATTTCAGAAATTAGGAAACTCAGGTTCAGAGAGTAACTGGTCCAGGGTCCCGAAGCTAGTAAGTATCTGCGGTAGGACTCGAATTCTGGTCTTTCTTACCTGGAAGAAGAAAAGATTTTTTTAATGCCTGAATTAAATAATCAGGTCTGAAGAAATGAAGCATTAATTGTATATGATTCATTGAATTACATGAGTTTTCAGGAGGCTTCACTGGAAACAGAACATAAGTAGTTTTCTAAAAGGCCAAAGAAACCAAGGAGGATCAAGAACCTACATTTCCTACCCATCCTACCCATGGGCTGTGTATAACCTCTTCACCCACATTGCGTCAGTCCCCCCAACTGCCAAATGTGGATTTGCTTTTAGGCTTGTGCTGGGGCACCGCCAGGAAACAGGGATCTGGTTTATGATTGGCCCATTCTGCCGTTCTCTGGTGTCATCCTTGGACTTACTAGCTAGGAAAGGGTTTAGGAAAGTGGCTGGTTGCTATTATTTATAAAAATGATTTTACCTTCTCACTTAAATTTGTGGTGTAGAATAAAGTATTACTTCCTGGGATCAAAGGCAGCTTGACGCCAAGAGGCAGGTCCAGCAGTTGAGCAGCCCCTACTCCTGGAAACTGCATTTTGTGGGTGCCCTGGCAGAAGAGAATCACCTGGGATTTAGTCTAAGTGAATCTTCTCAGGAAGAAGAGAAACTCCTGGAACTTCAATGGGCCTCCTGCTCTGTGTGCACCAAGGTATCAGTGTTCATACATACAATAGAGCCTTGGGAAATGAGCATAGATGGCATTGAGTGCAACCTCAATTCAATGTGGAAATTCCTTTTACCACATCACTGGATGGGAAGAGGGGGCACAGCCTGTGTTTGTTAGGGGACATCTAGGCCAGCCCCCTACTAGGAGCAGCAATCCCTCTGGGGATCCTCTGGCCTTCTTTTGGTTACTCTCTGGTCAGAGAGGGCATCTAATGGAACCTGTGGCCTAATGAGCACCCTCACCAGGATGGGTACATGTCATCCTCGGCCTCTTCTTCTGGCCATCTGCAGCACCAGGAAGCTCACTGCCGCCCATTCTAAATCCTCCTCCTCCTCCTCCTTCTCACAGCTTTTCAAAACACCCCAGGGATGGCTCAGGAGACGAGTAGGGAGGCCTAGCTTTTATGTGGCCTCCCCTCATGGCAGTACAAACGATAATAGAATGTTGTCAAACAGCTAGAACTCTGGGGGTTGAACTTACCCATCTTAGTAGGAGATGGGGGTGGGGAGGACTCATTTTCTCTAGTCTGCTTCTCTGTGCTTGGGCAGGGTCTGGTTAGTGCTCAGGATAAAGAAAACAAGCAGCTTCCTAATTCCACTTCTAAGCGAAGGCGTGTCTGACTCTTCACGACCCTGTGTACTGTACTGTCCAAGGGGTTCTCTTGGCAAAGACACCCAGGGGGTTTGCCATTTCCTTCTCCAGTGGATTAAGGCAAACAGAGGTGAGGCGATCACACAGCTATCAAGTGTCTGAGGCAGAATTTGAATTCAGTTCTTCCTGACAGCCCAGTGCTCTATCTGTTGGGCCACCTAACTGGCCCAAGGCTACTTGTTCAGTAGTTTTTGTTTACAGTGAGTTGAAATCTGCCCCGGCAACTTATAGCCATTTCCCCCAGTTTTGCCCACTGTGGCCAGGTTGTCTAGACCAAATCTCTTTCCATGCCAGCAGTCATGTCTGTTCCATTTAAGACTGTCCCCCTTCTCTGTCAGGAGGACAGGGACCCTCACTCTGACTCCTGCAGAGTCTGCACTAAAGTGGGCCCCCTTATCTTCCAAAGCACCTCAGCTGATTGCCAGCTGCCCCCCTTTCCTCAGGAGGCCTTCACAGACCATGAAGTCCAAACTACTCCTTTTGTTGGCACTGGGCTGACGGGGCAGCCCTAGGACCAGTGGGTGGAAGATCTTAACCCAGTGTAGGGGAAAACCACTGGTGGATGAGAGCTGGCCCAAAGTGGACTCTTTGTGAAGGTGCTGGGGTCCCCTTACTGGGAATCCTCAAGCAGATGCAGGCCCACAGATAGCACTGGCTGCTGTAGAGGGGATCCCTGCTCACTTTTGAATTGGGGGGATGGTCCTGGAGGTCCCCAAAGGCTCAGAATGGCAAGTGACTTGGGATCAGGGTAGAATTTCAAAATGGAAAGTAACTTGCCCCAAGATTACAGGCAGTTAATAGGATTGTACCCCACTCCTTTGAGATCACTACATCCCCTTCATTTTTACCAATGAGGAAACAGTTCCAGGTTAAAAGGGACATCAGAGGCCATCAATTCCAATTCCTTGACTTTAAGGTAAAGAAACCGAGACCCAGGGGGCAGCTGGGTGACCCAGAGACCAGAGTTCCTAGGTTCCAATGAGGCCTCAGACACTACCTAGCTGTATGACCCTGGGAAAGTTACTCATCCCCCCTTTGTCTAGCCCTTACCACTCTTCTGTCTTCGAACCAATCCATAGTAAAGATTCTGAGATGGAAAGTGAGGGTTAAAAAAAAAGACAGAGGTTCAGGGAGGGGAAATACTCTGCTCATGATTACATAACAACTAATTGGGAAGACTTGAAATCAGGTCTCCTGACTCCTGCCCTTCCCCTATTCTACTGGCCTCTCCCCTTCAAGCCCTTCCCCCACGCCCTAACCCTGTCCCACCTTTTTACTAGCTCACTCCCACCCCGTAAAAGGTAAAGGAGCCGCAAAGGGTTGTGGGTAGGGTCCCAGGTAGTTCAGTTGTTAGGGGTGGGGCTGAGGCGTTTGGGGGCAGGGCGGTCCGCGTTTGGGCTAGGACCAGGGTCCGGACATTCGGGGTTATAGGTAGAGGCAGAGTAGTCTATTGGCGCTGTGGTTTGAGAGCTGGGCCTGGAGTCAAGAAGCCAGAATTCAAATTCAGCCTTTGCCTCAGTTTCCTCATTTGTAAAACGAACCGGAGAAGGAAATGGCGGACCACTCCAGGATCTTTGCCCAGAAAACCCATACGGAGGCATGGAGAGTGGGAAACCACCGAAAAGGATTGTACAACAACCTTGTGGTTTGGGGCAGGGTCCTGGGTCCAAGACCCTTGGGGTTTGTAGCAGGGACTTCAAGGTTTGGGGGGGTCCTCAGGCTTAAAGGTCTTTGGGGAGGGACCTCGGGATTTGGGGCCGCCCTGCGGGGTTTAGAGCCAGTCCTACGGCCAGGGGCCAGGTTCCACACCCCCTACCCCCTCCACCGCGCCCGTAGTTGGGGGGGGGGGCAGAGCCCAAGGGTTTGGTTCCGGGGGCCCTCGGGGTTTGAGTATGGCTGCTCACCTGGCCGCACTGCTCAGTTTCCGCCACCATGTGGCTGGCGGCCGTCTTATTGGCAGCGGCATCGGCCGCCTTGGAGCAGGCGCTCAGATAGAGCTCCATGGCTCCCTAGGGCGGGAATCGGGGCAAGTGGAACGTCTCCACCTCTGCCTTGGTCGCCGTCTCCGCCTATGCCGCCTCCCCTGGACCTCTTCTCCTGCCTCCTCGTTCCCCCCTTCTCCCTGGCGTCCGGGTTTACTTCCTCTCCCCGCCGCTCTCACCCAACCCTCCTTCCCTCCCGATCCCCTCCGCAGACTTCGAAGCCCACTGGCTGCCTAGACAACCGTTCTAGTCTTACTCTTTAGCGTGCTCCTGTTCCACGCACGGGTTGCCTAGCAGCGAATACGTGACCCCTCCCCTCACGTTCAGCGAGAGCTTCTGTGTGCTCTCGGAGTTGGAGAAGGCTGTGCGCATGCGTACGCGCATGCGCACGTTGAGGGGCGGGGCCAGAAGAGGCAGGAGAAGGCGGGAGAAAATCTCTTGAGGGGTAGGATTGGGGGGGGGGCAGAGGGGTCTTGTGCTAAAACCTTTCTTGCATCCCCTTATGGAAGATGCCCCAAAGGAACAAAATAACCCTGCGCCTGGGGAGCCGACCAGTATCTCGTTTCTTAAGGGGCCAGAAGTTTGGCTTTGGGGAAAAAACAAACAGCTCATCTCCTGGATCCCAAACGTACCCACACTTAGAACAGAAATCGAGGGGTTCAAGGGGCACTGAGATACTTGGAAGGGGTTCATAGGGTCCAAGATCCAGGGCTGGTAGGGAGAGGCTGCTGTTTGCTCCCACCCTTTAATCTGAGGATTTGGTTTGTTCTTAAAAGTGCTTGGGGGCATTTCCAGCCTTAGGGTTTAGGCCAGTGATGGCAAACCTAGACTCAGAATGCTGGCCAGCCCCCACCCCACCCATCCTGTGCTGTCCCTGCCCTCCCCCCAGACGGTGCCATGCCCCTCCCTCCCACCAAGTGCCAGATGTGCCCCACACACAGGGGAGGGAGAAAGCCCATTAGGCTGCTGGGCAGAAGGGTGGGTGATGTAAAAAAATGTCTTCAGACACAGTGGAAAGGGGGAAGGAAGCAGCTCTTCCTGAGTCCCTCAGCTTTTCTAGTAATGAACTCTGGGGGGTGGGGGTGGCCACATGCCCACAGAGAGCTCTCTGCCTGTCAGCTTTGGCACTTGTGCCAAAGGTTTGCCATCACTGGTTTAGGCACTGTTTTTTTTTCCCCATGGACCTTTATTCAGGCTACTTGTTTTTATGTATTTCTTTTGTGTGTTGACAACCATCTATTTATTAAGTAGTCCTGTTTAAAATGAATGTCTAGTATTGTAGTCCAAAACTACCTTCCTGGTTAAGGTATTTATTCATACTTAGAGAAATGCATTCTTGGTATCCCAAAGGACCAGAAATCCTTACTCTGGTTAGGTTAGCCACCCCGGTGACTCATCATGGTATGAATATGAGCCTGGGATCTCAGAAGATTACTAGTAGAATCTGAGGTCTAAGAGGTCTTACCTATCTGGAAAGGCCTACTGGTGAACTGCCATCTGAGAACCAGCCTAATGACGTCTGATGAGCACCAACTTGGCCACAGGCTGCTGGATTTTCCAGCCAAAGACACTCTCAAATGCTATCTCCTAAGACCTAGAGCTACTGAGCTCTGTTCCCAAGCTGATGAAAAGGAGATTGTTCCAACAGGGAAACATTTGGAATGCTGAACGCATCTATTAAAGAAATGCTACTTCTAGAATGTTGGTATGAAAAGATGAAATCTTCAGGATCACTTTGCATTCTAAGAATGTCCAAGAAATCTGTTCTTGGCCTTCTGCTGTTCAGTATTTTGATCCACAATTTGGAAGAGAGGTAGATGGCACACTTATCAAAATTGCAGATAATAAGAATCTAAAGGGGAAAACAAATAGATCTGATGACAGAATTGTGAGCCCTAAAGATGTTAGTTGCAAGCTGTGATCATCCTGTTCTCTGTCCTGGTCAGACCAATCTGGGGAATTGTGTTTAGAGCTGGGCACCAAATTTTTAAAAAGATATTGACCAGCTGAAATGCATCCAGAAGGGAATGGTCAGGATAGTTAGAAAGCTTGAAAATGTGCCATATAGGAATCAGTTGAAAGGCAGGAAAGACTGACATGTTTCCCTAAATTTTGGGAGACCTTTTTTAATAGGGCAGTGAGATGGTTTAGTGGATAGTATTGGGCCTTAAGTCAGGAAGACTTATCTTCCCGATTTGAAATCTATTCTTAGATACTTCCTAGCTGTGTGACCTTGGGTTAAGTCATTGAGTTCTACTTGACTCAGTTTCCTCATCTGTAAAATGAAATGGAGAAGGAACTGGCAAACTGCTCCAGTATCTTTCCCAAGAAAATCCCAAATGAGGTCATAAAGAGGTGAAAGCCACTGAATAACATATGAACAACACTTTTTAAATGTATAGATTTTGACTCAACACAGCATGCTAACACAAATAAACTTATAAGTATTCCCCCAAGATACAATCTTGAAAACAAGCCCAGTATCATTAAAAAATACAGACAGCCTCATGTTTCAGACTTTTTTTGATGTATTATCAGTTGTGCTGACTGCATTTTTGTCCTTTCTTAAAAAAAGACTGTATCATATGGGATGGCTCACAGGGTGGGAGGAGGAAGGGGAGGGATAGGATAGTAGGATAACTGGTGGAACAAAATAGGAATAAAATTTATTTTAAAATTTTAAATGGAAAAAATACATGCTTCCCCTCACTCAACAAATACTTTATCATTTCTTAAAAGAATGTAATTTACCTCTCATTATCTAGTACCAATATTAGCAAACATTTCTGATCTTCTGAATTTTGTTGCCATTTAAAGTTGTCACATACTAGTTTCTTGAAGTAATATTTGATGACATTCATTTGTCAGCCATTCTTCAGTTGGGTGTACAGATTGTTCCTAATTTTTGGATATTATAAATAGAGTTGTTGTGAATACTTTGATACAGACAGGTCTTTTCAGAGAATACATTCTTGGGGTATAAATACAATAGGAAGATCACTTGGTTGAGAATGAACAGTTTCATAGCTTTTCTTGAATAATTACAGATTATTTTCCAAAATAGTGGACAAATTTCTAGCCCTACCAGCTAGATCTGTCTCTGCAACTTCTACCCTTTCCTTCTCATTTAGCCCCCTAGGGTCAGGCAAAACAAGGACAATCCGTCTTCATATATATGAGCAAAGATATATGTTCCCTCTCAAGACTTCTGTTCTCTAGGCTAAATGTCCTCAGAATTGGATGCAGCTGCACTGGCCATAAGTACTTGCTGTTTCCCACACACACCACTCCTCCCTTCCTCTTTGCATTGCCTGTCTCCCAATACTGGAATGTTCTTCTTCATCCCCTAAAATCCCAGCTCCCTTCAAGCTTAGCTCATATCCCATCTTTTCTTCACCCCCTTCCAGTCTCTTTTGGGATTGATCTTTTCTTCACACTGTGTAGATATCTTGTAGGTATGTGCTTCTTTGCATAGTGTTTCCTCCCTTAGAATGTGAGCTCCTTGAGACCAGAGACTGCACTTTTGTCTTTCTTTCGTCCCCATCACGTAGCACAATCCCCTGAGGATCAAGTCTCTCTGTTAAGGAGACTCAGATTGTAAATGGCAGAGGTGGCTTTAAACCCAGCTCCTCTGATTTCAAATTCATTGGTTTTTCCACTGTGCCATATTGGTTCCCTTCCCACTTACTTTTGAAAAAAGGTCTATCTTTCTATTGTGTTACAAATACAGTCACTAGGGGGCACTGTGCTACCAGAAATGAATGATTGGCATTTTTCAGACCCCCCCCCCCCCCCATCGAATGCAATAAAAATGTTTTTGCAGTGTTCTGCAAAAGGAAAAAAAAAGCTCTTACTAACTTTAATTCATATTCATCTCTCTGTAAAATACTGCACAGTGCCTTTTTCATCTTTTATTGCTCTTTTCTACGACTGTCTTTTAAAAAATATTGTGGCCGGGGGACTTCATTTCCCAGCATTCTTTGCTCTTCCCGGGGTCCCCTTGTCTTGCGTCCCTGTGTTACGCCCTTGCGTGGGTTTGTTTATAAATTTGCTGAAACGCACGCTGCGGGGGGGGGGGGGGAAGGCTCGGAGGCGGCTTTTGGGCTTTTAGGCTTTTAGGTTTTTGCTTTAGCTCGACCTGGGCAGGTGTGGATCTGGCTCTTTGCTCTTCTCTGCTCACTTGGCTGAAGGAAACCTTTTCTCTCTCACTTTGTTGATATTAAATACTATAAATTTAAATACTTGGAGTATTCATTCATTTTTAGTCTTACAATTGTTTTGGCTACTAGTAAGCAGTGATGTGGAATCCAATTCACTTTAATTCCATAGCATCTCAGCTCTGACATACTTGTGTGACTCCGGGCAAACCACTTAGCCTCCTGCTTTAGGCCTCAGTTTCTTCTTTTGTAAAATGAGGAGGCTGGACTAGATGGCCTCTGAAATCCTTTGTTGCTCTAGAACTAATATCTTCTGATCAATATGACAAGCATTTTTAAGTGTCTCCTACGTTCCAGGCATTGTGCTAGGTGCTGGGGATACATCAGAGACCTAATCTAGACCCTGCTCTCTTGAACTTACTTGTGCTCACACCAGTAGAGCAGGAAAATTTAAAGACTTAAAAGTCTTTTTAAAAAATATTTTTGTAACTGCACCTTAATCGGTTTCCTTTGTAATCCTCTGTATTTTATTGATGCATTTAAAAACATGATTGTGAGAAGGGATCTGTCTAGTAGGCTTCTCCAGACTAACCAGTGGGTTCAGGATTGAGGGGAGGAATGTCGAAGGAAGTGTCATGGGAGCTAGGTTCCCAAGAGGCAGAAGTGAGGAGAGAGTGGATTTCAGCACAAGGGACAGCTGGTGCAAAGATGTAAAAAATAGACCTGGGGTTACACAGAGTAAAATGGGAACAGAGGTTAGAGTTGATGAGGGACTGGGAAGGATAGGCTGACATGGATGGGTGTGAGGGAGCCAGGAGTGGTGCCCTTCCAGGTCTTAATTTAATGATCTAATCAGGCCACGTGGGCCACAGTTGACTTCCATCCCCAGACAAAGAGTGGCAGGAGGGAGTGGAGGGGGGGAACCAGTAGAAGCCCATGGAAATGCTCAGAGGAGACAATCTTACGGGCTGTAGGGAGTCAGAATTATGGGGATATGCAGACAGAAAACTCCTTCTAGTGAGGAGAGAGGCTGAGGGCTCCAAGAAGACCAATTGGGGTGAATGAATGAAGAGAATATGGGGGTCTTGGGGAGTCAGCAGAGGGACACAGAGAACTTAAGGGGAGGATATTGAGATCTATGTGTGGGGGGGACACACCTGGTCAGGCAGAGCCTGTGGGTCTCATGGGGAGTTAGAAGGGGAGAGGTCCAGAGGATCAAAATGAAGGGAGGCTGCAGGGATTTTGGGAAGTTTATGGGGGTCCTGGACAGGAATGCCATAGGTACAGACCTCTGAAAAGGGAGAGGGTATAGGGCTTATATTACAGGTGCTTAGCAGGGGATAGATACAGAGACTCCTTGAGGAAAGGTGAGCTTTATGAGGAGTCAGGAGGGGACAGTTACAGAGATCCATGAATAGGGAGAGGATATAGGGTCAGGTTTGAGGGGCTCAGTGGGGTGGGGGAAATAGATATTGATTCATAGGGGAATGCTGTAGGATTCTTTGGGAATTAGGAAGGGGAAGACAGGTGCCCAGCAGGAGGTCGATGCAGACTCCTTGGAAAGAGATTGTGAAGTTCTTGGAGAGTTAGAAGAGGAGTTAAGGAGCTGACTGACCACTGGGAAGATGGGTGGAGGCCACAGGTGTTCAACAAGAGGGTTGAAACATACTCACAGGGGTTGAAATTTGGGGGTTCTTGAGGAATCAGGAAAGAGACATGGGGGCATCATAGGTCTTAGCAGGGGGTAAATACAGATCCTCCTCAGGAGGAAAATTTGGAGTTCTTGAGGTATAAGGAGGAGGAAGGAAAGATTTAAGGATGTCTAGGGGCATCAGTGGAGTAGATACAGAAGCTCATGGTGGTATTGTTGGGTGTCTTGGTGACTTGGGAGTATTGTGTTAGAAACTTAAGAACAAGGAGGGAAAGGATATGGGCAAATCATAAGGGCTTAGCAGGGATAGAGATAGAGGTTTCTTGGAGGAAGTTTTCCAGTATCTTGGGGAGTTATGGAAATAGGGAGACTATGGGATGGAGAATTGAGGAGACTGTGGAATTCTTGAGGAGTCAAGAAGGGGAAGGCAGATTGCTCTATGGGAGGGGGATGAAACAGACTCCTGGGGGAGTGTTGAGGCCTTGAGGCATCAGGAGGGAGGAGTTCTAGAAATTCCTGAACAAGGAGAGGATGTAGCTGTTACAGGTGCTCCGGAGGAACTAGCTACAGAGGCTCCTGGGGGTGAGTTTGTGGAGTTGGTGAGGAGTCAGTAGTGGATAGTTAGAGATACCACTGAATCAGGGAGGGCTATGGAAGGGGTCAGCAGAGGCACTTTCCAGGAGTTAGACATAGAACCTCCATAGGGAAAGCGGAGAGTTTCAGTGACCCCCAAACACACTGAGGATGTGGGGGTCTTAGGTGTTCCTCAGGGGCTAGAGAGGGAGACTTATGGAGAGCTGTTTGAAGGGTTCTCTGGGAGGGCAGAATGGGGCAGTTCCAGAGACTCACAGAAAAGGACAGGTCATAGGGGCTCAGCAGTGGGATGGATCTGGAAACTCAAGATTGTGAGACTCATTAACAGAGGGAGGACTTGAGGAATCATGCTAGACGAGACTCCTAGGGGCAGGTTGCTGGATATTTCGGGGAGTCTAGAAGGGGCAGTTAGAGACCTCTGATAAGGAAGGGCAGTTGTGAGATCGAGGGAAAGCTATTATCGAGATCTCTGAACACAGGGAAGTTAGGGGAGTCACTGGTACCTAATGGGTGCAGATACAGAGACTCTTTGGGAGAGGTTGTTAGATTCTTGGGAAGTCAGGAAGGGGAGTTAGGGTTAGAGTCAACCCTCTGAACAAAGTGTGAATATGGAGGTGGCACAGGGCTCAGGGGGTGTAAAGATCCATTTGGGGGAAGTCTGGGATTCCTGTGTCTGGAGTGGGGGTTACAGAGACCCCTCAACAGGGAAAGGATTTGGGTGTGGAAGCTGTTCAGCAGGGGTTAGATACAGAGATATCTTGCTTTGTAGCAGTTTGTGGGGAGCAAGAGTGACCCCCTGAATACCATAGGGGTGGGGGTAAATACAGGCAATCCCCAGAGGAAGAATGAACCTGAGGGTGTATAAAAGCTCAGTAGGGGGTTGGCTGATAGGGCCTCCCTGAGCATGTGTGTGTGAACAAATTGCAGATCCAAGGGGGCAGATGTTCAGAAACTTCTTGGGGGGAATATGGTCAAGTTCCAGAGGAGGCTAAATGGGGAAAGTTATGGGAAGATCATAGGTGTACAGCAGAGATGTTCCTTTAGGGCTCTTTTGGATGTATGGGGGGGAGGCAGGATTACAGGAGTCAGCATAAGAAGACAGGAAATTTCCTGGTCCCCCAAATTTTTAACCTCCCAGTATTTCTCCACCTGTGGAAGCTCAAAGATAATGAAGTTTGATTGTGCAGAGATCTGGCCTGATTGAAGTGCAAAAACCTGGGGAGGGGAAGGATTAAGTATTAAGGAGGGGGGTGGGGTGGCAAGGGAGTCACAGGCCCTCCTTGGCCTTCCTGACCATGGATGTGAGGTACAAGTGCTCTGACCTTAGACTCCACCTCAGACAGAGGTAAGGGGCAGATGCTGGCCATGGGGTGAGGAGAAGCAAATACGCTAAGGATGATTGCTGTAGTAGAGGGGTAGAGCCTCTACTTGGGTTCCAAAGCTAGGGCTGAGCTGCCCCATGAAGATCCCAGAGGGACTTCAGGGAGCCAGAGTGGGATTGAGGTGGCAGCAAGGGTAGCTAGTGGGGACAACAGTCACCTTCCTGGGCCTTGGCTCAGGGCAGGAAAAGAGGCTACTCTTGGACTTGGGCAGGGTGAGTGGGAGGAGCAGTAAGAGCACCTGGTTTAAGGATCCTTTGCAGGATGGAGCTTACAAAATAATAGCCCGGGGAGCAGAGTCTGACCCTTACATAAAGTTAATAATTAGGAAATAGGTTGTTTTTACAAAGAAAGCTACCATGGCGATGGAGACGATCAGGGTTTCAACCCAGAAGAAGAGAGAGATGGCAAAACAGCTGATTCTAAAGCTTCAAAGAAAAGTATAAAATGGTCCCAAGCCCCAAAAGAGATCTTGGAAAGTCTTAAGAAGGACTTTAAAAATCAAAGCAGAGAGGCTGAGGTCAAATTAGGGGAAAAAGTAAGAGTAACACAAAAAAATTATGAAAAGTCAACCAACTGGAAAAAAGAGACCCCAAAAATTACAAAAGAAAGCAACTTCTTAAAAATTCAAATTGGGCAAGGGGAAGGCTAATCACTTTATGAAATACCAAGAAATATTTAAAGTCAAAAGAACTGAAAAAAATTGAAGAGAATGTGTAATAACTCATTACAAAAGTAATTGACCTGGAAAACAGATCAAGGAGAGACTGAGAATTTTTGGACTTCTTGAAAGTTATGATAAAAAGAGTCTAGACACTGTACTTGAAGAAATTATTAATGCAAATTGCCCTGGAGTTCTAGAATAATCCATCCAACAAAGCTGAAGGACAAAATGGATCTATAATGAACTAAAGAACCTTCAGGTATTCTTGAGGAAAAGAGCAGAAACGAACAGAAGAAATTTGACCTACACAAATTGAGAGAAACATAAGGTAAACATAAGCCTGAAAGATCAATTATCAAGGATTTAATTAGGTCAAACTGTTTACTTATATAGGAAAGTGACATTTGTAATTTGAGAATGTTATCATCACTAGAGTAGTTAGAAAGAGTATATATAGAGGCCTTGAGGTTGAGTTGATTGTGGTGGAATGGTCTTAAAAATAAAATTGGGTAGAGAGAAGTAAAAATGGAATAAGTTACAGAAAAGGGGTGTAAATGGAAAAATATTACAATGGGGAGGATAGGGTGGAGGGCGGGTAGTTCAGGAAACTTACTGGAACTGATTTAAAGAGGGAATAATATGTAATTCTTTTTTAAAATCCTTTATGGCTTAATATCAATTTTAAGACAGCAGTGCAGGAGGGCTAGGTGATCCGAGTTAAGTACTTGCCCAAAGAATCACACAGCCAGAAAGTGTCTGAGGCCAGACTTCAACCTAGGTCCACCAGACTAGTCTAAGACTGGCTCTCTATCCACTGAGCCACCTAGCAGCTCTGAATAACATCCACCTTACTAGACATATCTGTTCTGGTATAAAAGTCTTAACTTACAGAGAAATAGGAGGGTAAGAGAGGGCAGGATAAGGCAGGGAATTAGGAAGGCAGTGGATTTGTGATGGGGGATAGGGTAAAAAGAAAAGAAGAGGATAAACAGTGAGGAAAGATAGAATGGAGGGAAAAGACACAACTAGTAATCATAACCATGAATGAAATGAACTTATAAAATGAAAACAGCAGAATATATCAAAACCCAGAACCTAAGTGTTGTTTACAAGAAACACATTTAAAACTGAGAGACATAGAGTAGAAATAATGGACTGGGCTAGAATTTACAATGCTTCAATTGATGTAATCAAAAGGGGGGGGCACAGGAGTAGCAATCATCTCAGAGCAAGTTAAAGCTAACATATGTTCAGTTAAGAGTGATCAACAGAAAAACTACAGTACATTAAAAGGTACCATAGATAATGAAGTAATATTAATACAAAGCCTTATATACACACATGCGATAGCATCCAGATTGTTAAAGGAAAACGGGTAGAGATAGCTAAACTGGAATATTGGAGGGCTTCAACCTTCCCATCTCTGAACTAGGATATGGACATCACTGGTGTACAGGAAGGGGTGGACGTAGAGACTCTTTGGGGAGAGGTTGTAGGGTTCTTGAGGAGTCAGGAGTGGGGAGTTAGAGACCCCTGGAAAAGATGGGTATATCTGAGTAGTAGGAGCTCAGCAGGTGGTAAAGACAGTGATTCCTGGGGTGGGGGGTTGTGGAATCCTTGAAGTTAAGAAGGGGAAGCCATTTTGAACATTGACCACTGAGAGGAGATGGGGTCCATAGATGCTCAGCAGGGGGTAGGTAAAGAGATTCCCCGAAGGGATGTTAAGGTGTTCTTGCAGAGTCATGAGTGGGCACTCACAGAGATCCCTGAATGCACATAGGTGGTGTCATAGGGCTCATCAGGGAGTAGACAAAGATCCTCACGGTGGGGGGAATAAATATGGCATTCTTATGGTGTCAGGAGGGGGAAGATATTGTTGTTATTCAATCATTCTGATTCTTCGCCATGACCCCATTTTGGGATTTCTTGGTATACATTATTGTTTTCTTGTCCAACTCATTTTACTGATGAGGAAACTGAGGCACACAAAGTTAAAGTGACTTGTCCACAGTGACACAGAGAGATGCTCAAACATAAAGAAGATATGGGTTTTGTAGGTTCTCAACGGGGGGAGATATTTACTCTTCAGGGGTAAGTTATGGCTATCTTGGGGAGCCAGGGGTAGAAATTATACAGACCTCAAAATGCAAGGGGGTTATGGGGTTTATGGATGTTCAGCAGGGGTAGATACAGAACCTCCTTGGGGGAAGTTGTGGCATTCTTGGAGAGTTAGAGGGTTAGTTACAGTGACCTTTGAACTGAGGGATGATATCAGAGACACAGGGGCTCAACAGAAATTTAGCTACAGATTCCAGGGGTGAGGTTTTTGGGAGTCTTACAGAACAAGGAAGGGTTACAGACACTTCTGAATAAGGAGATTTTCTGAGCGTGGTAGGTTCTCTGCAGTGGGTGGGATAGACACATAAACTTGTGGAGTGAGGTTTTGGGATGTCAGGAGTGGACAGTAAGAGAGACCCCTGAATAAAGAGAGGATATCTGGGTAGTAGGTACTCCGCAGGGGGTAAATAGTGATGTGGGGAGGGAAGAGTTGTGGAATCCTAATGTCAAGAAGACGAAGCCATTGTGACCACTGGGAGGTTATTGGGTTTGTAGGTGCTTGGAAGGGTGGTGGGGTTCATGGAAGATCAGGAGGATATGAGGTTCATAGGTGTGAGTTCATTTGCAGGGTGTGAGTACAGAGACTCCTTGAGAGGGGGGCTTATGGGGCTCTTCAGGAGTCATGAGGGAAGACTCAGACTCCTGAACAGGGGTAGGATATTGGGGGTTATCATTTCCCAGCAGTGGAGCTGATGCAGAGACACCAAAGGGGAGAATTTTGGGGATCTAAGAAAGTAGTTAGATAGGGAATAAGGAAAACTACATGGGATGTATAGCTCAGTAGGGGGTATGGGGAAAGTTGTGAGGTTCTTGGGGAGTCTGGAGGGGGCATTATGGAGATCTTTGAATAGAGAGAGGTTGCTGGGGTACTAAGTTCCCAACAAGATAGATTCAGAGATGCCTGGGAAGGGTCTTTTCGGTTATTGGGGAGCCAGGAAGTAGGAATTACAGAGACTTCTGAAAAAGGGGAAGATTATAAGGAATCATAAGTGTTCAATGTATGTGGGATTGGCTGAAACAGAGACTCTTGGGAAGAGGTTTAGGGGTGTCAGAAGTAAGAAGTTAGAGAGGCCATTAGTACCCAAGGTGAAGAGGTACTCCTCAGGGGGGTGGATAAAGACACATTAGGGCAGAGTTGGCAAAGGTTTTTAAGTTCTCATGTACAAACTGCAACTTCCAGCCAATTGCCAGCCCTGCCCTCTATTACCCCAGGGAGGGGAGGAAGGAAGTGCTGGCTTTGGGTGGCTGGACAGAGGGGTTGGGCATGAAAAAACATCCTCAGGCTCTTGGAAGAGGGGGAACAGAGCAGATCCCCTTGTGTCAGCCCTGCACAAGTGCCAATACTTTATCAACCCTGCCTTAGGGAAAGGTAGTGGGGGCTTTGCAGTCAGGAAGGGTATATTACAGAGGCCTCTCAATTGGGGAAGGATATGGGGAGGCCTTCGAGGCTCAGCAGGGATTAGGGACAGATTCCATGGGGGAGATTGTGGGGTTCTTTGTGAGTCAGGAGGCAGTGACATGGGCCTCTGAACCAGGAGACTGTGTGGGGCAGTAAGTGCTCAGGAAGGGAATATACACAAGCTGGGGCAGGTTAGGCTGTTTTGGGGAGTCAGGAGGGAGAAGCTGCAGAGAGCCCTGGACCAGGAGAGGCCAGGTTGGAGGTGGGCTGGCAGCAGGTGATGACTTTGTGCTATGGGAGAGGGACTTGTGGAATCCTGGGGTGCGAAGAGGGGAAGCCAGTGTATCTACTGAACTTGGGCAGGAGTTCAGCAGGGGTGGCTACCAGAGATGCCTTGAGGGGAGGTGGCAGAATTGTTGAGGCATTGGTGGAGAGGGTTAGAGAGACCCCTGAAAGGGAGAGAACATAGAGGGATAAAGGTGCTCAGCTACGGGCAGATAATTTGTCTCCAGTGGTGAGGTCTTGAGAATCCATGAGGGGGCAGGTACAGAGAGCCTTGAACAAAAAGAGGATTTGGGGGTCATGGATGCTCAGCCAGGAGTTCATTCCAAGACTCCCAGGTTGCAGATTATGAGTTATTGAGGATGTACGGGGGTTCTTGGGGATCAGGAAGGGAGAGTTAGAGACCCAGTAGAGGGGGGGAGCATATGGGTGGCCATGGGTACCCAATATGGTATACATCCAGAGACTGCATTAGGAGAATCTGTGCTGTCTTGGTGGTAGGTGGAGGCATGCAGAGTCCTCTGACCAGGCTGTGATATCAGTGATAGGCAAAACTTTTAGAGGGGAAGGTGATGTCCTCAGGTGTGTGTGGAGGGGGGGAACACCTCAGTCCTTGTCCCTCTGGCTTTCTAGTAATGAACTTTGTCTAACTCTGTGCTGGAGCAATGGCGTTTATGCCCACAGAGAGGATTCTGAGTGGCCCCTCTGGCACATGTGCCACAGATGTGCCGCCAAGGATAGAGAGGGTCTATAGCAGCAGTGGGGGGTTATGGGGAAGACTTCAGGAGTCAGGAGAGGACAGCTAGAAACACTTTTAAATGGGAGGAGGCAGTAATAGCCCAGGGTGTTCAGGAGCAGGCTAATGGTTGTGGGTTTGTTGGGGAAGAGGAGGTGTGGTTTTAGAGGCCCCTAATCAGGACAAGAATATGAGGAGCAGATATGGTGGCTGAGCAAGGGGTAAGTCCAGTAACTGATGGTGGGGGGAGGTGGAGGAGTTCTGGAATCCTGTAATGTTAGGAAAGGGAAACTATTGTGACTACTGGCCACTGAGAGGAGATGGGGTTCCAAGGTGCTCAGCAGGGATATACAGAGATGCTCTTCTGGGGGAAGGTTTGGGGACATAATATAGCTACCATTTTGGGAAGCAGGGTCTGAGCTGGGGGTGGGCTGATACAGAAAATCCTTGTGTGATGATTTGGGGATTTTTATGGAGTCAGGAGCAGAGAGAGGTTGCTGGGGTCCTAGGTTTCCAACAGGGGATAGATTTGGTTATTGGGGAAGCAGGAAGTAGGAGTTCCAGTGATTCCTGGAAAGGGGGAGGACACAGGGGATCATGGCTACTCAGTTGGGGAGTACTAGAAGAGAGACTGCTAGGAGGAGATTTTGAGAGCCTTGGGGACTCAGGAGGGGCAGTTGTTGCATAGGCCTCTGATCAGAGAGAAGATGGTAGGTAAAAGGTGCTCCTTAGAGGAAAGATGAAGAGACCCCTTAGGGAGAGGTGGTGGGGTGCTAGAGACCCCTGAAGTGGGGAAAGATATGGGAAGGCCTTTGAGGATCAGTAGAGATTAAGGAGACTATGGGGGAGATTGTGGGGTTCTATGGAAGTAAGGGGGCAGTGACAGGGGCCTCTGAACCAGGAGATTGTGTGGGGCAGTAAGTGCTCAGGGAGGGCAGAGATACCCAGGTAGGGCAGGTTCGGGTGTCTTGGGGAGTTAGGAGCTCCAGAGAGCCCTGGAAGAGAAGAGGCCAGGTGTTAGGTGGGCTGGCAGCAGGTGATGAGTTTGTGCTCTGGGAGAGGGACTTGTGGAATCCTGGGGTGTGAAGAGGGGGAATCAAATGTGTCTACTGAACTTGGGCAGGAGATGATTAAGGGTGGGCCTTGAGGGGAGGTAGCAGAATTGTTGAGGCATTGGTGGAGAGGGTTAGAGAGACCCCTGAAAGAGAGAGAACATAGAGGGATAAAGGTGTTCAGCAAGGGGCAGATTAATTTGTCTCCTTTGGTGAGGTCTTGAGAATCCATGAGGGGGCAGGTACAGAGAGCCTTGAACAAAAAGAGGATTTGAGGGTCATGGATGCTCAGCCAGGAGTTCATTCCAAGCCTCCCAGGTTGCAGAATGTGGGTTATTGAGCAGGTTTTTGGGGTTCTTGGGGACCAGGAAGGGAGAGTTAGAGACCCCTGTAGAGGAGAAGCATATGGGTGCTCAATATGTGTACATCCAGAGACTGCTTGAGGAGAAACTGTGCTGTCTTGGTGGTAGGTAGAACCATGCAGAGACCTCTGACCTGGGGTGATATCAGTGATGGCAAAATTTTTAGAGGGGCAGGTGATGTACTCAGGTGTGTGTGGAGAGGGGGAGGGGAACACCTCAGTCCTTGTCCCTCTAGCTTTCTAGTAATGAACTCTATCTAACTCTGTGTCTAACTCTAAAGATAGCATTTGTGCCCACAGAGAGGACTCTGAGTGCCCCGTCTGGCACGTGTGCCATGGGTGTGCCACCAAGGATAGAGAGGGTTTATAGGAGGAGTGGGGGGTAATGAGGAGGACTTCAGGATTCAGGAGAGGACAACTAGAGACACTTGTGAATGGGGAGAGGTTGTAACCGTTCAGGGTGTTCAGTTGCAGGTAAATGTTTGTTGGTTTATTAAGGAGCAGGAGATGGGGGTTCTAGAGGTTCTTGATCAGGACAAGAATAGGGTGAGCAGGTATAGTGGCTGAGCAGGGAGGTAAGTTCAGTAAGTCATGGTGGGGGGAAGGGGAGGAGTTCTAGAATTCTGTGATGTCAGGAAGGGTAAACCATTGTGACTACTGGTCAGTGGGAGGAGATGGGTTTCAGAGGTGCTCAGCAGGGATGTACAGAGATGATTTTCTGGGAGAAAGTTTTGGGATCCTGGGGAGGCTGAAGGAGGATTAAAGAGGCTTCTGAACAAGAGGGTCTTGTGGGGAAAGTGGGTCTGAGCTGAGGTCCTGACACAGAAACTCCTTGGGGGGATGATTTTGGGGTTCTTGTGGAGTCAGGAACAGAGAGAGTTTACGAGGGTCCTAGGTTCCCTTTGGGGGTAGATACAGAGCTTCCTGGCGGGGAGGCTGCTGGGTTATTGGGGAGCCAGGAAGTAGGAGTTACAGGGAGCTCTGAACAGAAAGGGGATTTGGAGGTTACAGATGCTCAGTTAAGAGCTAATATCAGGATCTTTGTGTATCAGTGACCACAGGGGTGATTTGAGGTTCATAAAGGTTCATCAGGGGATATATTAAGATTCTTTGGAGTGAAGGTTGTAGGGTTCTCGAGGATTCTGAAGGGAGGAGTTATAGAATGCCTTGTATTGGGGAGGAACCTTATGAGAAAAGCTAGGATCTAAGCAGGGGGCTGATTCAGAAACCAATTGTGGGATGATTTTGGGGGTCTGGTGAATCCAGGAGGAGGGTTATAGAGACCCTTAAGGACAGGTAGCTGGGGTCCTAGTTGCCCAGCAATGGGTAGATTCAGAGATTCCCTGAGAAGTGGCTGTTGTATTATTGGGTATTTAGGAGGGGTAGTCCCAGAGAGCCCTGAACATGGAGAAGGAAAGGGGGCAATTCTGGGAACTCATGAGAAGAGAAGGTGAAGAGACTCCTGCAGGGGGATATAGAGAGGAGTTAGGGTTTCAGGAGAGGGCAGCCACAGACACTTGTGAATGGGGAGAGATTGTCACAGTCCAGGTTTGTTGAGGAGCTGGAGGAGGGGTTCTAGAGGCGCCTGATCAGGGCAAGAATATTGGGAGCAGGAGTAAGGTGGCTGAGCAGTGGGTAAGTCCAGTAACTGATGGTGGGGGGTGGGGGAGGAGTTCTGGAACCTTGTGATGCCAGGAAGGGGAAGCCACCGTGACTACTGGCCACTGGGAGGAGACACGGGGTTCAGAGGTGCTCAGCAGCCATGTATAGAGATACTCTTCTGGGGGAAGGTTTGGGGACGTAACATGGCTACCATTTTGGGAAACAGGGCCTGAGCTGGCTGTGGGCTGATACAGAAACTCCTTGTGTGATGATTGTGGGTTTTTTATGGAGTCAGGAGCAGAGAGGTGTTGGTGGGGTCCTTGGTTCCCAGCAGGGGGTAGATTCAGAGCTTCCTTGGGAAGGGGCTATTGAGTTATTGGGGAATCAGGAAGGAGCAGTTACAGAGATTCCTGTAAAGGGGGAGGACACAGGGGATCATGGATACTCAGAGTGGAAGGGGTGCTGAAACAGACTGCTGGGAGAAGGTTTTGAGAGCCTTGGGGACTCAGGAGGGGCAGTTGTTGCATAGACCTCTGATCAGAGAGTAGATGGTAGGTAACAGGTGCTCCTCCAAGGATGGATGAAGAAATCCATTAGGGAGAGGTGGTGGGGTATTACAGAGACCCCTGAAGTGGGGCAAGATATGGGGAGGCCTTTAAGGCTCAGTAAGGATTAGGGAAAGACTCCTTGGGGGTGATTGTGGGGTTTTATTGGAGTCAGGAGGCAGTGACAGGGTCCTCTGAACCAGGAGATTGTGTGGGGCAGTAAGTGCTCAGGGAGGGCAGAGATAGCCAAGCTGGGGCAGGTTAGGGTGTCTTGGGGAGTCATGAGGGAGGAGCTCCAGAGAATCCTGGAAGAGAAGAGGCCTGGTGTTAGTTGGGCTGGCAGCAGGTGATGAATTTGTGCTCTGGAGAGGGACTTGTGGAATCCTGGGGTATGAAGAGGGGGAAGCCAGTATGCCTACTGAACTTGGGCAGGTGATGATTAAGGGTGGGCCTTGAGAGGAGGTGGCAGAATTATTGAGTCATTGGTGGAGAGGGTTAGAGAGACCCCTGAAAGGGAGAGAACATAGAGGGGTAAAGGTGTTCAGCTAGGGGCAGATAACTTGTCTCCTGTGGTGAGTTCTTGAGAATCCATGAGGGGGCAGGTACAGAGAGCCTTGAACAAAAAGAGGATTTGGGGGTCATGGATGCTCAGCCAGGAGTTTATTCCAAGACTCCCAGGTGGCAGGTCATGGGTTATTGAGCAGGTTTTTGGGGTTCTTGGGGACCAGGAAGGGAGAGTTAGAGATCCCTGTAGAGGAGGAGCATATGGGAGGTCATGGGTGCTCAATATGGAGTATATCCAGAGACTGCTTGAGGAGAAGCTGTGCTGTCTTGGTGGTAGGTGGAGGCATGCAGAGACCTCTGACCAGGGGGTGATATCAGTGATGGCAAACCTTTTAGAGGAGCAGGTGATGTCCTCAGGTGTGTGTGGGGAGGGGGAACAGCTGGCCCATGTCCCTCTGACTTTCTAGTAGTGAACTTTGTGTAACTCTGTGCTGTAGCGATGGTGGGTGTGCCTACAGAGAGGAATGAGTGCCCCGTCTGGCACGTGTGCCATGGGTGTGCCACTAAGGATAGAGAGGGTCTATAGGAGGAGTGGGGGGTAATGAGGAGGACTTCAGGAGTCAGGAGAGGACAACTAGAAACACTTGTGAATGGGGAGAGGTTGTAATGGTTCAGGGTGTTCAGCTGCAGGTAAATGTTTGTTGGTTTATTAAGGAGCAGGAGATGGGGGTTCTAGAGGTCCCTGATCAGGACAAGAAAGGGGTGAGCAGGTATAGTGGCTGAGCAGGGAGGTAAGTTCAGTAAGTCATGGTGGGGGAAAGGGGAGGAGTTCTAGAATTCTGTGATGTCAGGAAGGGTAAACCATTGTGACTACTGGTCAGTGGGAGGAGATGGGTTTCAGAGGTGCTCAGCAGGGATGTACAGAGATGATTTTCTGGGAGAAAGTTTTGGGATCCTGGGGAGGCTGAAGGAGGATTAAAGAGGCTTCTGAACAAGAGGGTCTTGTGGGGAAAGTGGGTCTGAGCTGAGGTCCTGACACAGAAACTCCTTGGGGCGTGGTTTTGGGGTTCTCATAGAGTCCAGAATAGAGAGGTGTTACTGTGGTCCTAGGTTCCCATTGGGGGTAGATACAGAGCTTCCTGGCGGGGAGGCTGCTGGGTTATTGGGGAGCCAGGAAGTAGGAGTTACAGGGAGCTCTGAACAGAAAGGGGATTTGGAGGTTACAGATGCTCAGCTAAGAGCTAATACCAAGATCCTTGAAGGCTGTAGGGTTTGTGAGGAGTCTGAAGGAAGGAATGATAGAATGCCTTGAATGGGGGAAAAACCTTAAAAGAAAACATAGGATCTAAGCTGGGGGCTGATTTAGAAACTCTTTGTGGGGTGATTTTGGGGGTCCAGTGAATCTAGCAGGAGGGTTATAGAGACCCTTGAGGACAGGTTGCTGGAGTCCTAGTTGCCCATTGTTGACATAACATGGCTACCATTTTGGGAGACAAGGTCTGTGTTGAGGGTGGGCAGATACAGAAACTCTTTATGTGATGATTTTGGGGTTCTTAAGGAGTCAGGAGTAGAGAGGTGATTCTGGTGTCCTAGGTCCAGCAGGGAGTTGATTCAGAGCTTCCTTTGGAAGGGTTGTTGGGTTATTGGGTAACCAATTAGGTAGGATTTACAGAGATTCCTGAAAAGGGGGAGGACGGGGAATCATGGGTACTCAGAGTGGGAGGGGTGCTGAAACAGACTGCTGGGAGAAGGTTTTGAGAGCCTTGGGGACTCAGGAGGGGCAGTTACATAGACCTCTGAGGAGAGAGAAGATGGTAGATAACAGCTGTTTCCCAGGGGGTGGATAAAGAAAACCCTTAGGGAGAGGTGGTGGGATATTACAGAGACCCCTGAAGTGGAGAAAGGTATGGGGAGGCTTTTGAGGCTCAGTAAGGATTAGGGAAAGAGATTCCTGGGGGAGATTGTGGGATTCTTTGGGAGTCAGGAGGGAGTTACAGGGGCTTCTGAACCAGGAGATTGTGTGGGGCAGTAAGTGCTCAGGGAGGGCAGAGATAGCCAAGCTGGGGCAGGTTAGGGTGTCTTGGGGAGTCATGAGGGAGGAGCTCCAGAGAGCCCTGGAAGAGAAGAGGCCAGGTGTTAGGTGGGCTGGCAGCAGGTGATGACTTTGTGCTATGGGAGAGGGACTTGTGGAATCCTAGAGTGTGAAGAGGGGGAAGGCATTGTGCCTACTGAACCAGGGCAGGAGTTCAGTAAGGGTGGCCACTAGAGATGCCTTGAGAGGAGGTGGCAGAATTGTTGAGGCATTGGTGGAGAGGGTTAGAGAGACCCCTGAAAGGGAGAGAACATAGAGGGATAAAGGTGCTCGGCTAGGGGCAGATAACTTGTCTCCTGTGGTGAGGTCTTGAGAATCCTGAACAAAAAGAGGATTTGGGGGTCATGGATGCTTAGCCAGGAGTTCATTCCAAGACTCCCAGGTAGCAGGTCATGGGTTATTGAGGACATTTGGCGGTTCTTGGGGGTCACGAAGGGGGAGTTAGACTCCTGTAGTAGGGGAGCATATGGGTGGCCATGTGTGCTCAATATGGTGTACATTCGGAGACTGCTTTAGGAGAAGCTGTGCTGTCTTGGTGTGAGGTGGAGCCACGCAGAGACCTCTGACCAAGAGGTGATATCAGTGATGACAAACTTTTTCATGGGGCAGGTGATGTCCTCAGGTGTGTGTGGAGAGGGGGAACAGCTGGCCCATGTCCCTCTGGCTTTCTAGTAATAAAATTTGTCTAACTCTTTGCTGGAGCTATGGTGGTTGTGCCAACAGAGGGGACTCTGTTTGCCCCCTCTGGTATGTGAGCCATGGGTGTTCCACCAAGGATTTAGAGGCAGTATATGTAGTAGTAATGTGGGATTATGGGGAGCACTTCATGAGTCAGGTGAGGGGAGCTAGAAACACTTGTGAATGGGGAGAGGTTGTAATAATGGTTCAGGGTGTTCAGCTGCAGGTAAATGTTTGTTGGTTTGTTAAAGAGCAGTAGATGGGGGTTCTAGAGGTCCCTGATCAGGGCAAGAATAGGGTGAGCAGGTATAGTGGCTGAGCAGGGAGGTAAGTTCAGTAAGTCATGGTGGGGGGAAGGGGAGGAGTTCTAGAATTCTGTGATGTCAGGAAGGGTAAACCATTGTGACTACTGGTCAGTGGGAGGAGATGGGTTTCAGAGGTGCTCAGCAGGGATGTACAGAGATGATTTTCTGGGAGAAAGTTTTGGGATCCTGGGGAGGCTGAAGGAGGATTAAAGAGGCTTCTGAACAAGAGGGTCTTGTGGGGAAAGTGGGTCTGAGCTGAGGTCCTGACACAGAAACTCCTTTGGGCGTGGTTTTGGGGTTCTCATAGAGTCCAGAATAGAGAGGTGTTACTGTGGTCCTAGGTTCCCATTGGGGGTAGATACAGAGCTTCCTGGCGGGGAGGCTGCTGGGTTATTGGGGAGCCAGGAAGTAGGAGTTACAGGGAGCCTTCAAGAGAAAGAGGATTTGGGGGTCACAGATGCTCAGCTAAGAGCTAATACCAAGATCCTTGAAGGCTGTAGGGTTTGTGAGGAGTCTGAAGGAAGGAATGATAGAATGCCTTGAATGGGGGAAAAACCTTAAAAGAAAACATAGGATCTAAGCTGGGGGCTGATTTAGAAACTCTTTGTGGGGTGATTTTGGGGGTCCAGTGAATCTAGCAGGAGGGTTATAGAGACCCTTGAGGACAGGTTGCTGGAGTCCTAGTTGCCCATTGTTGACATAACATGGCTACCATTTTGGGAGACAAGGTCTGTGTTGAGGGTGGGCAGATACAGAAACTCTTTATGTGATGATTTTGGGGTTCTTAAGGAGTCAGGAGTAGAGAGGTGATTCTGGTGTCCTAGGTCCAGCAGGGAGTTGATTCAGAGCTTCCTTTGGAAGGGTTGTTGGGTTATTGGGTAACCAATTAGGTAGGATTTACAGAGATTCCTGAAAAGGGGGAGGACGGGGAATCATGGGTACTCAGAGTGGGAGGGGTGCTGAAACAGACTGCTGGGAGAAGGTTTTGAGAGCCTTGGGGACTCAGGAGGGGCAGTTACATAGACCTCTGAGGAGAGAGAAGATGGTAGATAACAGCTGTTTCCCAGGGGGTGGATAAAGAAAACCCTTAGGGAGAGGTGGTGGGATATTACAGAGACCCCTGAAGTGGAGAAAGGTATGGGGAGGCTTTTGAGGCTCAGTAAGGATTAGGGAAAGAGATTCCTGGGGGAGATTGTGGGATTCTTTGGGAGTCAGGAGGGAGTTACAGGGGCTTCTGAACCAGGAGATTGTGTGGGGCAGTAAGTGCTCAGGGAGGGCAGAGATAGCCAAGCTGGGGCAGGTTAGGGTGTCTTGGGGAGTCATGAGGGAGGAGCTCCAGAGAGCCCTGGAAGAGAAGAGGCCAGGTGTTAGGTGGGCTGGCAGCAGGTGATGACTTTGTGCTATGGGAGAGGGACTTGTGGAATCCTAGAGTGTGAAGAGGGGGAAGGCATTGTGCCTACTGAACCAGGGCAGGAGTTCAGTAAGGGTGGCCACTAGAGATGCCTTGAGAGGAGGTGGCAGAATTGTTGAGGCATTGGTGGAGAGGGTTAGAGAGACCCCTGAAAGGGAGAGAACATAGAGGGATAAAGGTGCTCGGCTAGGGGCAGATAACTTGTCTCCTGTGGTGAGGTCTTGAGAATCCTGAACAAAAAGAGGATTTGAGGGTCATGGATGCTTAGCCAGGAGTTCATTCCAAGACTCCCAGGTAGCAGGTCATGGGTTATTGAGGACATTTGGCGGTTCTTGGGGGTCACGAAGGGGGAGTTAGACTCCTGTAGTAGGGGAGCATATGGGTGGCCATGTGTGCTCAATATGGTGTACATTCGGAGACTGCTTTAGGAGAAGCTGTGCTGTCTTGGTGTGAGGTGGAGCCACGCAGAGACCTCTGACCAAGAGGTGATATCAGTGATGACAAACTTTTTCATGGGGCAGGTGATGTCCTCAGGTGTGTGTGGAGAGGGGGAGGGGAACGCCTCAGTCCTTGTCCCTCTGGCTTTCTAGTTTAACTTTGTTTAACTCTGTGCTGGAACGATGGCATTTGTGCCCACAAAGAGAACTCTGCGTGCTCCCTCTGGTACAAGTTCTATTGGTGTGCCACCAAGGTTATAGAGGGTCTATAGGAGGAGTGGGAGGTTATAGGGAGGAGTTCATGAGTCAGGGGAGGTGATCTAGAGACACTTGTGAATGGGGAGAGGTTGTAACCGTTCAGGGTGTTCAGCTGCAGATAAATATTTGTTGGTTTGTTGGGGAACAGGAGGTGGGGTTCTAGAGGCCCATGATCAGGACTTGAATATGGGGAGTAGGTGTGGTGGCTGAGCAGGGAGGTAAATTCAATAACTCCTGGTGGGAGGAGGGCGAGGAGTTCTGGAATTCTGTGATGTCAAGAAGGGAAACCATTGTGACTACTGGTCAGTGGGAGGAGATGGGGTTCAGAGGTGTTTAGCAGGGATGAACAGAGATGATTTTCTGGGAGAAAGTTTTGGGATCCTGGGGAGGCTGGAGGAGGGTTATAGAGGCTTCTGAACAAGAGGGTCTTGTGGGGAAAGTGGGTCTGAGCTGAGGTCCTGACACAGAAACTCCTTGGGGCGTTGTTTTGGGGTTCTCATAGAGTCCAGAATAGAGAGTTGTTACTGTGTTCCTAGGTTCCCTTTGGGGGTAGATACAGAGCTTCCTGGCGGGGAGGCTGCTGGGTTATTGGGGAGCCAGGAAGTAGGAGTTACAGGGAGCTCTGAACAGAAAGGGGATTTGGAGGTTACAGATGCTCAGTTAAGGGCTAATATCAGGATCTTTGTGTATCAGTGACCACAGGGGTGATTTGAGGTTCATAAAGGTTCATCAGGGGATATATTAAGATTCTTTGGAGTGAAGGTTGTAGGGTTCTCGAGGATTCTGAAGGGAGGAGTTATAGAATGCCTTGTATTAGGGAGGAACCTTATGAGAAAAGCTAGGATCTAAACAGGGGGCTGATTCAGAAACCAATTGTGGGATGATTTTGGGGGTCTGGTGAATCCAGGAGGAGGGTTATAGAGACCCTTAAGGACAGGTAGCTGGGGTCCTAGTTGCCCAGCAATGGGTAGATTCAGAGATTCCCTGAGAAGTGGCTGTTGTATTATTGGGTATTTAGGAGGGGTAGTCCCAGAGAGCCCTGAACATGGAGAAGGAAAGGGGGCAATTCTGGGAACTCATGAGAAGAGAAGGTGAAGAGACTCCTGCAGGGGGATATAGAGAGGAGTTAGGGTTTCAGGAGAGGGCAGCCACAGACACTTGTGAATGGGGAGAGATTGTCACAGTCCAGGTTTGTTGAGGAGCTGGAGGAGGGGTTCTAGAGGCGCCTGATCAGGGCAAGAATATTGGGAGCAGGAGTAAGGTGGCTGAGCAGTGGGTAAGTCCAGTAACTGATGGTGGGGGGTGGGGGAGGAGTTCTGGAACCTTGTGATGCCAGGAAGGGGAAGCCACCGTGACTACTGGCCACTGGGAGGAGACACGGGGTTCAGAGGTGCTCAGCAGCCATGTATAGAGATACTCTTCTGGGGGAAGGTTTGGGGACGTAACATGGCTACCATTTTGGGAAACAGGGCCTGAGCTGGCTGTGGGCTGATACAGAAACTCCTTGTGTGATGATTGTGGGTTTTTTATGGAGTCAGGAGCAGAGAGGTGTTGGTGGGGTCCTTGGTTCCCAGCAGGGGGTAGATTCAGAGCTTCCTTGGGAAGGGGCTATTGAGTTATTGGGGAATCAGGAAGGAGCAGTTACAGAGATTCCTGTAAAGGGGGAGGACACAGGGGATCATGGATACTCAGAGTGGAAGGGGTGCTGAAACAGACTGCTGGGAGAAGGTTTTGAGAGCCTTGGGGACTCAGGAGGGGCAGTTGTTGCATAGACCTCTGATCAGAGAGTAGATGGTAGGTAACAGGTGCTCCTCCAAGGATGGATGAAGAAATCCATTAGGGAGAGGTGGTGGGGTATTACAGAGACCCCTGAAGTGGGGCAAGATATGGGGAGGCCTTTAAGGCTCAGTAAGGATTAGGGAAAGACTCCTTGGGGGTGATTGTGGGGTTTTATTGGAGTCAGGAGGCAGTGACAGGGTCCTCTGAACCAGGAGATTGTGTGGGGCAGTAAGTGCTCAGGGAGGGCAGAGATAGCCAAGCTGGGGCAGGTTAGGGTGTCTTGGGGAGTCATGAGGGAGGAGCTCCAGAGAATCCTGGAAGAGAAGAGGCCTGGTGTTAGTTGGGCTGGCAGCAGGTGATGAATTTGTGCTCTGGAGAGGGACTTGTGGAATCCTGGGGTATGAAGAGGGGGAAGCCAGTATGCCTACTGAACTTGGGCAGGTGATGATTAAGGGTGGGCCTTGAGAGGAGGTGGCAGAATTATTGAGTCATTGGTGGAGAGGGTTAGAGAGACCCCTGAAAGGGAGAGAACATAGAGGGGTAAAGGTGTTCAGCTAGGGGCAGATAACTTGTCTCCTGTGGTGAGTTCTTGAGAATCCATGAGGGGGCAGGTACAGAGAGCCTTGAACAAAAAGAGGATTTGGGGGTCATGGATGCTCAGCCAGGAGTTTATTCCAAGACTCCCAGGTGGCAGGTCATGGGTTATTGAGCAGGTTTTTGGGGTTCTTGGGGACCAGGAAGGGAGAGTTAGAGATCCCTGTAGAGGAGGAGCATATGGGAGGTCATGGGTGCTCAATATGGAGTATATCCAGAGACTGCTTGAGGAGAAGCTGTGCTGTCTTGGTGGTAGGTGGAGGCATGCAGAGACTTCTGACCAGGTGGTGATATCAGTGATGGCAAACCTTTTAGAGGAGCAGGTGATGTCCTCAGGTGTGTGTGGAGAGGGGGAACAGCTGGCCCATGTCCCTCTGACTTTCTAGTAGTGAACTTTGTGTAACTCTGTGCTGTAGCGATGGTGGGTGTGCCTACAGAGAGGACTCTGAGTGCCCCGTCTGGCACGTGTGCCATGGGTGTGCCACCAAGGATAGAGAGGGTCTATAGGAGGAGTGGGCGGTAATGAGGAGGACTTCAGGAGTCAGGAGAGGACAACTAGAGACAGTTGTGAATGGGGAGAGGTTGTAATAGTTCTGGGTGTTCAGTTGCAGGTAAATGTTTGTTGGTTTATTAAGGAGCAGGAGATGGGGGTTCTAGAGGTCCCTGATCAGGACAAGAAAAGGGTGAGCAGGTATAGTGGCTGAGCAGGGAGGTAAGTTCAGTAAGTCATGGTGGGGGGAAGGGGAGGAGTTCTAGAATTCTGTGATGTCAGGAAGGGTAAACTATTGTGACTACTGGTCAGTGGGAGGAGATGGGTTTCAGAGGTGCTCAGCAGGGATGTACAGAGATGATTTTCTGGGAGAAAGTTTTGGGATCCTGGGGAGGCTGAAGGAGGATTAAAGAGGCTTCTGAACAAGAGGGTCTTGTGGGGAAAGTGGGTCTGAGCTGAGGTCCTGACACAGAAACTCCTTGGGGCGTGGTTTTGGGGTTCTCATAGAGTCCAGAATAGAGAGGTGTTACTGTGGTCCTAGGTTCCCATTGGGGGTAGATACAGAGCTTCCTGGCGGGGAGGCTGCTGGGTTATTGGGGAGCCAGGAAGTAGGAGTTACAGGGAGCCTTCAAGAGAAAGAGGATTTGGGGGTCACAGATGCTCAGCTAAGAGCTAATACCAAGATCCTTGAAGGCTGTAGGGTTTGTGAGGAGTCTGAAGGAAGGAATGATAGAATGCCTTGAATGGGGGAAAAACCTTAAAAGAAAACATAGGATCTAAGCTGGGGGCTGATTTAGAAACTCTTTGTGGGGTGATTTTGGGGGTCCAGTGAATCTAGCAGGAGGGTTATAGAGACCCTTGAGGACAGGTTGCTGGAGTCCTAGTTGCCCATTGTTGACATAACATGGCTACCATTTTGGGAGACAAGGTCTGTGTTGAGGGTGGGCAGATACAGAAACTCTTTATGTGATGATTTTGGGGTTCTTAAGGAGTCAGGAGTAGAGAGGTGATTCTGGTGTCCTAGGTCCAGCAGGGAGTTGATTCAGAGCTTCCTTTGGAAGGGTTGTTGGGTTATTGGGTAACCAATTAGGTAGGATTTACAGAGATTCCTGAAAAGGGGGAGGACGGGGAATCATGGGTACTCAGAGTGGGAGGGGTGCTGAAACAGACTGCTGGGAGAAGGTTTTGAGAGCCTTGGGGACTCAGGAGGGGCAGTTACATAGGCTTCTGATCAGAGAGAAGATGGTAGGTAACAGGTGCTCCTCAGGGGTAGATGAAGGGACCCCTTTAGGGAGGGGTGGTGGGGTGCTACAGAGTGACCTGAAGTGGGGAAGGATATGGGGAGGCCTTCGCGGCTCAGTAAAGTTTAGGGACAGAGATTCCATGGGGGAGATTGTGGGGTTGTTTGTGAGTCAGGAGGCAGTGACAGGGTCCTTTGAACCAGGAGATTGTGTGGGGCAGTAAGTGCTCAGGGAGGGCAGAGATAGCCAAGCTGGGGCAGGTTAGGGTGTCTTGGGGAGTCATGAGGGAGGAGCTCCAGAGAGCCCTGGAAGAGAAGAGGCCAGGTGTTAGGTGGGCTGGCAGCAGGTGATGAGTTTGTGCTATGGGAGTCCTTGTGGCTTGTGGAATCCTAGAGTGTGAAGAGGGGGAAGGCATTGTACCTACAGAATCTGGGCAGGAGTTGAATAAAGGTGGGCACCAGAGATGCCTTGAGAGGAGGTGGCAGAATTGTTGAGGCATTGGTGGAGAGGGTTAGAGAGACCCCTGAAAGGGAGAGAACATAGAGGGATAAAGGTGCTCGGCTAGGGGCAGATAACTTGTCTCCTGTGGTGAGGTCTTGAGAATCCTGAACAAAAAGAGGATTTGGGGGTCATGGATGCTTAGCCAGGAGTTCATTCCAAGACTCCCAGGTAGCAGGTCGTGGATTTTTGAGGACATTTGGCGGTTCTTGGGGGTCATGAAGGGAGAGTTAGACTCCTGTAGTAGGGGAGCATATGGGTGGCCATGTGTGCTCAATATGGTGTACATTCGGAGACTGCTTTAGGAGAAGCTGTGCTGTCTTGGTGTGAGGTGGAGCCACGCAGAGACTTCTGACCAAGAGGTGATATCAGTGATGACAAACACAGGGGATCATGGGTACTCAGAGTGGGAGGGGTGCTGAAACAGACTGCTGGGAGATGGTTTTGAGAGCCTTGCGGACTCAGGAGGGGCAGTTACATAGTCCTCTGAGGAGAGAGAAGAAGGTAGATAACAGCTGTTCCCCAGGGGGTGGATAAAGAAAACCCTTAGGGAGAGGTGGTGGGATATTACAGAGACCCCTGAAGTGGAGAAAGGTATGGGGAGGCTTTTGAGGCTCAGTAAGGATTAGGGAAAGAGATTCCTGGGGGAGATTGTGGGATTCTTTGGGAGTCAGGAGGCAGTGACAGGGTCCTTTGAACCAGGAGATTGTGTGGGGCAGTAAGTGCTCAGGGAGGGCGGAGATAGCCAAGCTGGGGCAGATTAGGGTGTCTTGGGGTGTCATGAGGGAGGAGCTCCAGAGAGCCCTGGAAGAGAAGAGACCAGGTGTTAGGTGGGCTGGCAGCAGGTGATGACTTTGTGCTATGGGAGAGGGACTTGTGGAATCCTGGGGTGTGAAGAGGGGAAGCCAGTGTGCCTACTGAACTTGGGCAGGGGTTCAGTAAGTGTGGGCACCAGAGATGCCATGAGGGGAGGTGGCAGAATTGTTGAGGCATTGGTGGAGAGGGTTAGAGAGACCCCTGAAAGGGAGAGAACATAGAGGGATAAAGGTGCTTGGCTAGGGGCAGATAACTTGTCTCCTGTGGTGAGGTCTTGAGAATCCAGAAGGGGGCAGATACAGAGAGCCTTAAACAAAAAGAGCATTTGGGGGTCATGGATGCTTAGCCAGGAGTTTATTCCAAGACTCCCAGGTTGCAGATTGTGGGTTATTGAGCAGGTTTTTGGGGTTCTTGAGTATCAGCAAGGGAGAGTTAGAGAACCCTATAGAAGATGAGCATATGGGTGGCCATATGTGCTCAATAAGGTGTACATCCAGAGACTGCTTGAGGAGAGACTGTCCTGACTTAGTGTTAGGCGGAGCCATGCAGAGGCCTCTGAGCAGGGGGTGATATCAGTGAAGGCATACCTTTTAGGAGGGGCAGGCCATGTCCTCTGGTGTTTGTGGAGAGGGGGAACACCTGGCCCATGTCCCTCTGGATTTCTAGTAAAGAACTTTGTGCTGGAGCAATGGTGGATGTGCCCACAGAGAGGACTCTGAGTGCCCTGTATTGCATGTGTGCCATGGGTGGGCCACCAAGGATATAAAGTGTCTATAGCAAGAGTGGGGGGTTATGGGGAGAACTTCAGGAGTCAGGAGAGGACAGGTAGAGACACTTGTGAATGGGGAAAGTTTGTAATGGTCCCTGGTGTCTAGCAACAGGTTGTGGGTTTGTTGGAAAACAGGAGGTGGGATTCTAGAGGCCCCTGATGAGGACAAGAGTAGGATCAGCAGGTATGGTGGCTCATCAGGAGGTAAGTACAGTTACTGATGGTTGGGTGAGGGTGAGGAGTTCTGGAATCCTGTTATGTCAGGAATGGAAACCATTGTGACTACTGGTCAGTGGGAGGAGATGGAGTTCAGAGGTGCTCAGTAGGGATGTACAGACATGATTTTCTGGGAGAAGTTTTGGGATCCTGGGGAGTCTGAAGGAGGGTTATAGAGGCCCCTGAACAAGAGGGCCTTGTGGGGAAAGAGGGTCTGAGCTGAGGTCCTGACACAGAAACTCCTTGGGGGGATGATTTTGGGTTTCTTATGGAGTCCAGAACAGAGAGAGGATACTGGGGTCCTAGATTCCCAATGTGGTTAGATTTAGAGCTTCCTTGTTGTGGGGCTGCTGGGTTATTAGGGAGCCAGGAAGTAGGAGTTACAGGGAGTCCTGAGCAGAAAGTAGATTTGGAGGTCACAGATGCTCAGTTAATGGCTAATACCAAGATCCTTGTGAATCACTGGCCACAGGGGTGATTTGAGGTTCATAAAGGCTCATCAGGGGATATATTAAGATTCTTTGAAGTGGAGGTTGTAGGGTTCTCGAGGAGTCTTAAGGGAGGAATTATAGAATGCCTTAAATGGGGGAAAAACCTTATGCGAAAACTTAGCATCTAAGGTCGGCGCTGATTCAGATACTCTGTATGGGATGATTTTGGAGTTCTGGTGAATCCAGGAGGAGGGTTATAGAGACCCTTAAGTACAGGTTCCTGGGGTCCAAGTTGCCTATCATTGACATATTATGACTACCATTTTGGGAATAAAGGGCCTGAGGTGGGATTGGCCTGATGCAGAAACTCCTTATGTGATGATTTTGGGGTTCTTATGGAGTCAGGAGCAGAGAGGTGTTGTTGCAGTACTAGTTGTCCAGCAGTGGGTAGATTCAGATATTCCTTGAGAAGGAGCTGTTGCATTATTGGGGATTCAGGAGGGGCAGTCCCAGAGAGCCCTGAATATGGAGAAGGAAAGGGGGCAAGTCTGGCAGCTCATGATAAGAGGTGGTGAAGAGACTCTTGCAAGGGGTTATGGGGAGGACTTCAGGAATCAGCAGAGGACTGCTAGAGACAGTTGTGAATGGGGAGAGATTGTCACAGTCCAGGTTATTCAGTAGCAGGTAAATGTTTGTGGAATTGTTGGGGAGCAGAAGGTGGGGTTCTAGAGGTCCCTGATCAAGGCAAGAATATGGGTAGCAGGTGTGTGGTGGCTGAGCAGGGGATAAGTCTAGTAACTGGTGGTGAGGGGAGGTGGAGGAGTTCTGGAATCCTGTGATGTCAGGAAGGGGAAGCCATTGTGACTACTGGCCACTGGGAGGAGATGGGGTTCAGAGGTGCTCAGCAGCCATGTACAGAGATGCTCTTCTGGGGGAAGGGATATAACATGGCTACCATTTTGTGAAATAGGGCCCAATCTGGGGTTGTCCTGATACAGAAACTCCTTGTGATGATTTTGGGGTTTTTATGGAGTCAGGAGCAGAGAGTTGTTGCTGGGGTCCTTGGTTCCCAGCAGTGCTAGATTCAGAACTTCCTTGGGAAGGGGCTTGTTGAGTTATTGGGGAACCAGGAGTTACAGAGATTCCTGAAAAGGGGGAGGACACAGGGAATCATGGGTACTCAGAGTGGGAGGGGTGCTGAGACAGACTGCTGGGAGAAGGTTTTGAGAGCCTTGGGGACTCAGGAGGGGCAGTTATATAGACCTCTGATCAGAGAGAAGATGGTAGGTAACAGATGCTTCTCCAAGGGTGGATGAAAAAACCCCTTAGGGAGAGGTGGTGGGATTTTACAGAAACCTCTGAAGTGGGGAGAGATATGGGGAGGCCTTTGAGGCTCAGTAGGGATTAGGGAGAGTCTATGGGGGAGATTGTGGGGTTTTATTGGAGTCAGGAGGCAGTAACAGGGGCCTCTGAACCAGGATATTGTAGTGCTCAGGGAGGGCAGAGATAGTCAAGCTGGGGCAGGTTAGGGTGTCTTGGGGAATCAGGAGGGAGGAGCTCCAGAGAGCCCTGGACCAGGAGAGGCCAGGTGGGAGGTGGGCTGGCAGCTGGTGATGAATTTGTGCTATGGGAGAGGGACTTGTGGAATCCTGCGGTGTGAAGAGGGGGAAGGCATTGTGCCTACTGAACCTTGGCAGGAGTTGAATAAAGGTGGGCACCAGAGATGCCTTGAGGGGAGGTGGCAGAATTGTTGAGGCATTGGTGGAGAGGGTTAGAGAGACCCCTGAAAGGGAGAGAACATAGAGGGATAAAGGTGCTCAGCTAGTAGGGGCAGATAATTTGTCTCCTGTGTCTTGAGAATCCAGGAGGGGGCAGTTATAGAGAGCCTGACCAGAAAGAGGATTTGGGGTTCATGGATGCTCAGTCAGTTCATTCCAAGACTCCCAGGTTGCAGATTTTGGGTTATGGGGTTCTTCGGTATCAGGAAGGGAGAGTTAGTCGAGGAGGAGCATATGGGTGGCCATGGTTGCTCAATATGGTGGAAATCCAGAGACTCCTTGGGGAGAAGCTGTGCTGTCTTGTTATGAAGTGGAGCTATTCATAGACCTCTGACCAGGAGGTGTTATCAGTGAAGGCATACCTTTTAGAGGGGCAGTTGATGTCCTCACTTGTTCTTGGAGAGGGGGAACAGCCTGACCCATGTCCCTCTGGCTTTCTAGTAATGAACTTTGTCTAACTCTGTGCTGGACCAATGTTGGGTATGTCCACAGAGAGGACTCTGAGTGCCCCCCCCTGGCAAGTGTTCCTTGGTTGTGCCATCAAAGATATAGAGAGGGTCTATAGCAGGAGTGGGGGGTTATGGGGAAGACTTCAGGAGTCAGGAGAGGACAGCTAGAAACACTTGTCAATGGGGAGAGATTGTAATAGCCCAGGGTGTTCAGGAGCAGGCTAATGGTTGTGGGTTTGTTGGGGAAGAGGAGGTGTGGTTTTAGAGGCCCCTGATCAGGACAAGAATATGAGGAGCAGATATGGTGGCTGAGCAAGGGGAAAGTCCAGTAACTGATGGTGGGGGGAGGTGGAGGAGTTCTGGAATTCTGTGATGTCAGGAAGGGTAAACCATTGTGACTGTTGGTCACTGAGAGGAGATGGGTTTCCATGGTGCTTAGCAGGGATGTACAGAGATGATTTTCTGGGAGAAGTTTTGGGTTCCTTTGGAGTCTGGTGGAGGGTTATAGAGGCCCCTGAACAAGAGGGCCTTGTGGGGAAAGAGGGTCTGAGCTGAGGTTCTAACACTGAAAAAACCTTTGGGGATGATTTTGGGGTTCTTACAGTCAGGATCAGAGAGGTCACTGGGTTCCCAGTTTCCATGCAGGGTTAGATTTAGGTCTTGGGAAGTGGCTGTTGGGTTATTGGGGATCCAGTAAGTAGGAGTTACAGGGAGTCCTGAACAGAAAGAGAATTTGGGGGTCACAGATGCTCAGTTAAGAGCTAATATCAGGATCCTTGTGTATCACTGACCACAGGGTTGATTTGAGGTTCATAAAGGTTCATCAGGGGATATATTAAGATTGTTTGGAGCGAAGGTTGTAGGGTTCTTGAGGAGTCTGAAGTGAGGAGTTAAACAATGCCTTGTATGGGGGAGGAACCTTATGAGAAAACATAGGATCTAAGGTGGGGGCTGATTCAGAAACTCATTGTGGGATTATTTTTGGGGTCTGGTGAATCCAGGAGGAGGGTTTTAAAGACTCTTGAGGACAGGTTGCTGGGGTCCTAGTTGCCCAGCAGTGGGTCAATTCAGAGATTCATTGAGAATGAGCTAATGGAGTATTGGGGAGTCAGGAGTGGCAGTCCCAGAGAGCCCTGAACATGGAGAAGGAAAGGGGACACGTCTGGGAGCTTATGAGAAGAGAAGGTGAAGATACTTCTGCAGGAGGACTTCAGGAGTCCGGAGAGGACAGCTAGAGACACTTGTGCATGGGGAGAGGTTGTCAGAGTCCAGGGTGTTCAGTAGCAGGTAAATATTTGTGGGTTTGTTGGGGAGCAGGAGGTGGGGTTCTAGAGGTCCCTGATCAGGGCAAGAATAAGGGGAACAGGTGTATGGTGGCTGAGCAGGAGGTAATTCCAGTAGCTGATGGTGGGGCTAGGGTGATGAGTTTTGGCATCCTGTGATGTCAGGAAGGGGAAGCCATTGTGACTACTGGCTACTGGGAGGAGATGGGCTTCATAGGTCCTCAGCAGCGATGTACAGAGGTGATTTTCTGGGGAAGGTTTGAGGACTTGAGGAGGTAGGAGGGGGTAGTTACAAAGAGCCCTGAACAGATAGAGGACATGGGGGGCATGGATGCTCAGCGTGTGTCCTCAATAGAGAGTGAATGGATCCAGAGACTCCTTGGGTCTCTTACGTTCATGTTTTTGAGAGTGTCTGGGAATGAGGAAGGCGGATTTCCAGCTAGCTATCCCTAAAGAGAGAGATAATCTGGGTATCAAGCTGATCATGAGATGATGGATCCAGCGACATGGTGGGGTAAGCTTATGGAGGTGTTAGGATGTCCCGAGTGGCATGTCAGGAGCAAGACCCCAGAATGGGGAAAGAATGTGGAGGGGGAAGCAGTCAGCATGGGCCACATATGGATCCTCCTTTGGGGAGGTTGTTGGCTTCCTTGAGATTTGGGGCAGGAGTTAAAAAGGCCCTAGGCCCTACAAGAGAGAGAAGATCTGGGGGGCATGAGAAGTGCTTACCAGAGGGTAAGTAAATATAGCAACTATCAGAGCCGGGAAGTTGGGGACTTCTTGAGGGTTTAAGAGGAAGGAGTCTCTGAGGCCCTATGAACACAGGGAAAATAGAGTCCCTATGGGTGCTCAGCAGCATGATAGATAAATTCCTTGTTGAAGGTTGTGGGTTAATTGGGGACCACCAGTGTAGGGTTCTAGATATCCCTGAAAGGGTAGAAATATGGGGGGAGGGCATTGTGTTTTAGCAGGATATAGAGTGACTCATGGTGAGGTGAAGGAGTTGTGGAATCCTTTAGATGTCAAGAAGGGGAAGCCATTGTGACAACTGAACAGTTGGAGGTAATAGGGTTCAGAAGTGCTCATCAGGGGGTGTATAGGGATATTCTTTTGGGGGATGGCTATCAGGTTCCTGAGTCTGTCAGGAGGGGCAGTCCCAGAGAGCCCTGAACATGGAGAAGGAAAGAGGGCAGGTCTGGGGGCTCATGAGAAAAGCTGGTGAAGAGACTACTGCAGGGGGTTATGGGGAGGACTTCAGGAGTCAGCAGAGGACAGCTAGAGACACTTCTGAATGGGGAGAGGTTGTCACAGTCCAGGGTGTTCAGTAGTGGGTAAATGGTTGTGGGTTTGTTGGGGAGCAGGAGATGGGGTTCTAGAGGCCCCTGATCAGGGCAAAATTATGTGGAGCAGATATGGTGACTGAGCAGTGAGTGGATAAGTCCAGTAACTGATGGGGGGGGGGAGGAGTTCTGGGATCCTGTGATGTCAGGAAGGGGAAGCTATTGTGACTACTGGCCACTGGGAGGAGATGAGGTTTAGAGGTGTTTAGCAGGGGTGTACAGAGATAATACTCTTCTGGGGGAAGGTTTGGGGATCTTGGGGAATCTGGAGTTGCCTTATAGAAGTCCCTGAACAAGAAGTCCTCATGGGGAAAGAGGGTCTGAGCTGAGGTCCTGACACAAACTCCTTGTGTGATGATTTTGGGGTTCTTATGGAGTCAGGAAGAGAGAGGTTGCTGGGGTCCTGGTTCCCAGCAGGAGGTAGATTCAGAGCTTCCTTGGGGAGGGGCTGTTGGGTTATTGGGGAATCAGGAAGTAGGAGTTACAGAGATTCCTGAAAAGGGGGAGGACACAGGGGATCATGGGTATTCAGAGTGAGATGCTAAAACAGACCCCTGGGCAGAGGTTTTGGAGTCTTTTGGGAGACAGGAGGGCCAGTTACAGAGGCCTCTGATCACAGAGAAGATTGTAGGTAACAGGTGTTTCTCAGGGGGTGGATGAAGAGACCCCTTAGGGAGAGGTGGTGAGGTATTACAGAGACCCCTGAAGTGGGAAAGAATATGGGGAGGCCTTTGAGGTTCAGCAGGGATTAGGGACAGATTCCATGGGGGAGATTGTGGCATCCTTTGGGAGTCAGGATGGTCAGTCCCAGAATGACCTGAACAGAAAGAGGATTGGGGGATCATGGGTGATTATCCAGGAGTTCATTTCAAGTCTCCTTGGTGGCAGGTGGTGGGTTTGTTAAGGAGGTTTTTGGGGTTCTTTGCTATCAGGAAGCGAGAGTTATAGAGACCCCTGTAAAGGAGTAGTATATGGTTGGCCAAAGGTGCTCAATATGGTGTACATCCAGAGACTGCTTGAGGAGAAGCTGTGCTGTCTTGGTGGTAGGTGGAGGCATGCAGAGACCTCTAATGAGGGGGTCATATCAGTGATGGCAAACCTTTTAGAGGGGCAGATGATGTCCTCAGCTGTGCGTGGAGAGGGGGAGGTGAACTCCCTGGCCTGTGTCCCTCAGACTTTTTAGTAGTAAACTTTGTGAAACTCTGTGCTGGAGGGATGGCAGGCGTGCCGCCAGAGAGGACTCTGAATGCCCTTCTGGCACAGGTACCATGGGTGTGCCACCAAGGATAGAGAGGGTCTATAGCAGGAGTGGGGGTTATGGGGAAGACTTCAGGTGTCAGGAGAGGACACCTAGAGACACTTGTGAATGGGGAGAGGTTTTAACAGTTCCGAGTATTCAGCATCAGATAAATGGTTGTGGGTTTGTTGGGGAGCAGGAGGTAGGGTTCTAGAGGCCCCTGATCAGGACAAGTATATGGGGAGCAGATGTGGTGGCTGAGCAGGGGGTAAGTCCAGTTACTGATTGTGGGGGGAAGCGTAGGAGTTGTGGAATCCTGTGATGTCAGGAAGGGGCAGCTACTGTGACTACTGGCCACTGGGAGCAGATTGGGTTTAGAGATGCTCAGCAGGGAGGTACAGAGATATTCTTCTGGTGGATGGTTTGAGGTATAACAAAGGTACCATTTTGGGAAACAGGTCTGAACTGGGGTTGGGCTGACACAGAAAGTCCTTGGGGGGATGATTTTTGTGTTCTTATGGAGTCAGGAACAGAGAGAGGTTGCTGGGGTCCTAGGTTCCCAGTAGGGGGGTAGATTCAGAGCTTCCTTGGGAAGAGGCTGTTGGGTTATTGAGGGACCAGGAAGTAGGAGTTGGTGATTCCTGAAATGGGGGAGGACATAGGGGATCATGGGTATTCAGAGTGGGGAGTGCTGGAACAAAGACTGCTGGGAGGAGGTTTTGAGGGTCTTGGGTGGAGTCAGGAGTGGCAGTTACAGAGGCCTCTGACTAGGTTGAAGATGGTAGGTAATAGGTGCTCCTCAGTGAGTGGATAAAGAGACCCCTTAGGGGAGAGGTGGTGGGGTGCTACAGAGACCCCTGAAGGGGAAGGATATAGGGAGGCCTTTATGGCTCAGTAAGGATTTGGGAAAGATTCCTTGGGGGAGATTGTCGGGTTCTTTGGGAGTCAGGAGGGAGTTACAGGGGCCTCTGATCCAGGAGATTGTGTGGGGCAGTAAGTGCTCAGGGAGGGCATATACACAAGATGGGGCAGGTTAGGCTGTCTTGGGGAGTCAGGAGGGAGAAGCTCCAGAGAGCCCTGGACAATGTGAGGCCAGGTTGGAGGTGGGCTGGCAGCAGGTGATGACTTTGTGTTATGGGAGAGGGACTTGTGGAATCCTGGGGTGTGAAGAGGGGAAGCCAGTGTGTCTACTGAACTTGGGCAGGAGCTTAGCGGGGGGGGGTACAAGAGATACTTTGAGGGGAGGTGGCAGAATTGTGGGGTTGTTTGGGGAGAGTGTTAGAGAGACCCCTGAAAGGGAGAGGACATAGAGGGATAAAGGTGTGCAACCAGGGGTAGACACTTTGTCTCTTGTGTTGAGTTCTTAAGAATCTAGGAGGGGGCAGGCACAGAGGGCTTGAAGAAAAGAGGCTTGGGGGTTCATGGGTGCTTAGCCAGGAGATCATTCCAAGACTCCCTGGTGGCAGGTTTTGGATAATTGGGCAGCAGGCGTAGTGGGTTATCGAATCCCTTGAACAGGGCAAGAGTATAGAGGGGCTTTCAGGAGGGGATAACTAATGACATTCCTTGCAGAGATATGGGGGTCTTGGAGAAGCAGGAGGGGGACATCCTGAGACCCCTAAAGGAGGAATGATGTCTGTCTCTTGTGGACTCCTGGAGGAAGATTTTTAGGGTTTTTGGAACATCAGGTTGAGGGAGTTGCAGAGACCCCTGAACGAGGTAAGGCTGCGGATGTCACAGGTGCTCAGCAGGGGCCAGATCCTGAGATGCCTTGAGGGGAAGTTGTGGAGTTCAGGGTGCATCATGAAGGGGGGTTAAGAGAGCCCCATGAGCACATGGAGTTGGTATATTCTCAACAGGTGGTAGGCCTCTACACTGTCTGGGGGAGTTGTGTTTCCTGGGCATGGGTGGAGTCACAGGGATGGATATGGGGCATCATTGGGTCTGAGAAGGGGGTAGATGCAGAGACCCCTGCTGGAAAGTGCTGGGGAGTCTTGGGGAGTCCAGGTGGGGAGTTATTGATTACTTTTGGGGGGTGGAATCCTGGGGGCTCAGCAGGGGGTAGATACAGAGACTGGTCGGGGAGAGCTTGTGGGGTTCTTGTGTCCTTCTGGTGAGTGATGGAGACTCATGAAAAGGGGAGCTCCTAAGGACGGTCACAGGAACTCATTGGGGGGCAGATACCTGGTCTCCAGGGGTGGGGTTTGGGGCCATCTTGGGAACTTGTGGAGGGCAGAGAGCACTGAAATGGGAGAGGATGCCTGGGGGCCACAGGTAACCCAAACTCCGTGGTTGTTGGTTTTGTAGCAGAATTTGGGGTAGATGTGTGGGTGGGGACACCTCCAAGGCAAGAGTAGTGGCCCATCACGGAGCCCATACGGATATGCCTTGGGGGAGCCTTTGGGTTGGTCGGGGTGTTGGGGCGTCTGGATGGTGGAGGTCCAGAGACCTCTGAAAAGGGAAATGACATGGGTGCTAGTCATGTGGGCTGAACAGGGGGCACAGAGACCCTGAGAAGGAGGTTTGTAGGTTTTTTTTGGGGCCCATTGGGAGGAGTATCTGTCCAAGGAGAGGCTATGGGGGTCCTGGGTGCTTACTGGAGGGCAGAGACTGAAGCTCCTGAGAGGATGTCAAGTTGTTCCTGGCGTCAGGAGGGGGCACTCATAAAGAGGGTGAGGTGGCGGGGGCTCATGGGTACTCAGCAGGGGCTCCGTGCAGAGCTTTGTTGAGGGGATCCTGTGGGATTCTTGGGCAGTGGGCAAGGGAGTGAGACCCACGAACAAGGAACTTCCTGGGGGCTTCTGCTGTCTGCAGCACATGGTAGGTACAGAGGCTTCTTGGGGGGAGGTGGTGGGGGTGTCGTGTCCTGGGGAGGGAGGACTTGCAGAGACCTTGAGCCGGAGAACATGGGGAGAACGTTCTTATGAGCTCTCAGCTGGGGCTCGCTGTGGATCGTGTGCCTGGGGGTCTTTGGGAGTCAGGAAGGGAGAGTCCCAGAGACCCCTTAACAGGGAGGGAGATGAAGTGACTGGCAATCCCTGTCATTGAGCAGAGAGGAGAGGCTGGTTAGAGAAGGCTGCTAGATTCTTGGGGAGCCAGGATAGGGAAGACCCAGTGACATAGCCAGAATGACTAGCAGGAGGTAGAGGATCAGGTCAGTGGGGCTCCTCAGGGGGATGGGAAGCTACTGAGATCCAAGGAGGGATTCTGTGGGATTCTTGGGGGGGGGACTTGGGAGCAGAGGCAGGAGTGACATACGGTTTCTCTTTGGATGGGGAAGCTTGGGGTGTCCAAAGAGCAAAGTTTCAGAGACCCCTTAAAAGTGGAGGATTAGGAGGATCACAGGGACTCTGTAGGTAGGTCATTGGGTGTCTGGGTAAATGAGGAGGGGGCAGTTAGGGACCCCTGACCAGAAAGAACATTTGGGGGGAAGTCTGCGAGGCTCAGCAGGGAGTATATGGAGTTCCTCATTTGGGGAGAAGTTGTGGGGTTCTCTGGGAGTCTGAAGGTGATTCCAGGAGATCCCTGTGCAAGTGAGATATTAGGTGCTTTGGGGAAGAAGTCGATAGAGAAATTCCTTGGGGGAGAGGCAGCAAGGTGGCTCATTGAACTGAGAGCTGGACCCAGAGATGGGGGAGAGAGTGGGTCCTGGGTTCAAGGGTGGCCTCAGACACTTGCTCTCTAGTGGCTAGTCCCTATCACTCTTCTGCCTTGAAGGCACTACACAGTATTGATTCTAAGTCAGAAGGTCAGGACTTAAAAACGAAATTCCATGGGGGGAGACTGGAGTCAGGAGTGGCGAGTTTGAGACCCCTGAAAAAGAGGTTTGCAGGTCTTGGGTATTCAGCGGGTGACAACTAGAATGACTAAAGGGGAGGATTATGGGAACTGTTGGGCAGTGGAAGCCATGGCTGCAACTGCCCAGCCCAAGGAGGACGTCTCTCAGGAGGAGATAGATTCGCACTCTTTGGAGAGCTGGAGGGGAAGCTTGGGTGGTCCCTGAACAGGCTGTGACATGGGCATGGAAGGGTTTCATTTTAGCAGGAGGTACTGCTGGGAGAGGTTGTGGCTTCATGGGAAGAGAGGAGAGGAGGGCTACAGAGATCTCTGAACAAGGAGAGAATGGGAGATTAGGCCATTAGCAGAGGTCTTTGGGGTGGTTGTGAGGTCTGGGGAGGCAGGAGTAGAAGAGAACAGTGAGGAAACGGGGTGTAGCAGGGTCTCATCGTGCAGTTTCTTCTTGGTGGGGAAGTCCTTGTGGCGTCCAATGAGGATGATGCCAAAGGCCCTTCCAAAAGTCTAGGAGCTCTGTAGTGTAGTCAGCAGACACAGGCAGGTTGGTTGTTGGGAGTCTTGGTGAGTGAGTGAGCAGGGGCAGTTAGGGACCCCTGACTGGGGAGATTCTAGAGTTCTCATTTGGAGACACTCTGGGGGGCTATTGGGGAGTCGAGGGATTTGGAGAGACCCCTGAACAGGAAGAGGAAATGGAAATCAGAGGTGCTTGGCAGGGAGCAAGATGCAGATCGTCCTGCAGGGGAAGTTTGGGGTTCTGGTGTCAAAAGCAAAGAGTTGGAGACACCTTGAGAAGGGAGGATTTGGAGGCTGGGAAGAGGCCCAAGTGAATAGAGAGCTAGCCTGGAGTCAGGGAGACCCGAATTTAAATCCAGTCTCAGACACTCCACCTGTTGACTTAGTCCCTGGAGAAGGAATGACAAATCACGAAAGAACCCCGTGGCCATCATGGGCCTGCTGTGGTCTCTCGGGTCCTGAGGAGTCAAACAGGGCTGAATGACTGAACAACAAGGGGTTCTTCAGTGGGGTCAATAGCTAGGCCTTAGGTGGGTGGTTGGGTTTCTGGTTGAGTGAGGAGGGCCCTGATCAGAGCCCCCTGAAGGAAGAGAGGCTATAGGGGGAGGGTGCTAGGCACTCAGCTAGTGGGAGATACAGACACCCTTTGGGGTGCTTGTGGAGTCAGGGGTGAGAAATTACAGGGACCCCTGAACAAGAAGGGGTTCTCGGTGTTTGAGGCACTCAGCAGTTATGAGTATGGAAACTTGCGGAGGAGGATTTGTGGGGGTCTTAGGAGGTAAGAGGGAGAAGCCTCTAGTAGGCCTGACCACCAAGTAAGTGCTCAGCAGAGTTAGATGTGTGTGTGTAGGTTCTGGAGTTCTTGGGGAGATAGCAGGGGGCAGATATATGAGAGCAGATCATAGGTGGTCAGCCAGGGGGTAGGTACGGTCTCCTGGAGGGTGGGGGAGGCTTCTTTTCAGAATCTTGGGGATTCAACATGGGGAAGATACAGAGAACTCTGAACAGGGAGAGGATATGGGCGTTCAGCTGCTCATCAGACGACAGATCCAGAGACATCGTGGGGAGAGCTTGAGGAGTTGTTGGGGAGTCCCGAGTGGTGTGTCAGGAGCGAGACCCCTGAATGGGGAAAGTGTGGAGGGGGAAGCAGTCAGCATGGACCACACACTGATCCTCCTTTGGGGAGGTTGTTGGATTCCTTGAGATTTGGGGCGTGAGTTAAAAAGGCCCTACGAGAGAGAAGATCTGGGGGGACACAAGAGGTGGTCAGCAGAGGGGTAAATAAGTAAATACAACAACTAGTAGAGGGGGGAAGTTGGGGACTTCTTGAGGGTTTGAGGAAGGAGCCTCTGAGACCCCATGAACACAGGGAAAATAGAGTCGTTATGGGTGCTGTGCAGAGGCGTAGATACACAGGCTCTTTGGGGAAATTGGTGAGGTTCTTGGGCAGTCAGGAGGGGATGTTGGAGCTATGGGAAGGGTTAAGCCCTTGAGAAGAATCTGGGGGGTATCCTTGGGTTAGATTAGAGGGGCAGTTTGGAGTTCTTGAGGTGTCTGGAGGGGGAGATTCAGAGACCCCTGAACAGCAGGAGAACTGGGGTGTCACAGAGGCTCAGCATGGGAAAGATGCAGAGGTTGTGGTTTGTTGGAGTACCAGAGGGAAGTGTTACAGAGGCCCCTGAGCAGGACATGGATGTGAGCTGTGTCCTGGCAGTGGGGAGGGGCCACATAAAGATATCCCTGGATGGAGGTTTTCTGGGGGTCTTAGTGAATCCACTTGGAGGAGAGACAGAGACTCCTAACAGGGGAAGGAAATGATGTCTGCTGGAGGAAGGTTGTGAGAAGTCTATCGAGGGGGAGTCAAATGGATGACTTAGCCCTGAATAGGGAGGATATATATGGGGCCAAAGAAGCTCAGCAAAGGGGGCACTGAGTACCTCTTTGGGGGGAGTTATTTTTAATTTCTGGGGCATCAAGGGGCAAGTTACAGGGATAAATGGGGTGTTATGTGTGGGTTCAGGAGCTCCACAGGGTATAGACACACTCTTTGGAGGGAAGGTTGTAGAGTTCCTTGAAAGTAAGAGGGGTGTTTTAAGAACCCCCAAGAGGGAGAAGATGGAGTTATACATTTACAGTTGGGGGTGGATGCAAAAAATCCTTGAGGGAACATTGTAGGGATCTTGGGGAGTCTGGAGGGGCAGGTACAGGGAGCCTGAACAGAAAGAGGATTGGGGGGTCATGGATGCTCAGCCAGGAGATCATTCCAAGACTCCCTGGTAGCAGGTGGTGGGTTTATTGAGGTTTTGGGGGTTCTTGAGGAATTGGGAAGGAGAGTTAGAGTCCCCTGTAGAGGGGGAGCATATGGGCAGCCATGGGTGCTCTATCCAGAGACTCCATGGGGAGAAGCTGTGCTGTCCTGGTAGGGGCTGGAGCCATGCAGAGACTTCTGACCAGGGGGTGATATCAGTAATGGCAAACCTTTTAGAGGGGCAGGTGATATCCTTAGGTGTGTGTGGAGAGGGGGAGGGGAACAGCCTGGCCTGTGTCCCTCTGGCTTTCTAGTAATGAACTTTGTCAAACTATGCTGGAGTGATGCCAGGTGTGCTCACAGAGATGACTCTTGAGTGCCCCCTCTGGCATGTGTGCCATGGGTGTGCTACCAAGGATAGGTCTATAGCAGGAGCTGGGGTTATGGGGAGGACTTGAGGGGTCAGGAGAGAACAGCTAGAGACACTTTTGTGAATGGGGAGAGGTTGTAATGGTCCAGGGTGTTCAGCAGCAGGTTAACGGTTGTGGGTTTGTGTGGTTCTAGAGGCCCCTGATCAGGACGAGAATATGGGGAGCAGGTATGGTGGCTGAACGGGTTAAGTCCAGTAACTGATGGTGGGGGGGGGAGGTGGAGGAGTTCTGGAATCCTGTGATATCATGAAGGGGAAGCCATTGTGACTACTGGCCACTGGGAGGAGATAGGGTTCAGAGGTGCTCAGCAGGGATGTACAGAGATACTCTTCTGGGGGAAGGTTTGGGGATCTTGGGGAGTATGGAGGGGGTTATAGAGGCCCCTGAACAAGAGGGCCTTGTGGGGAAAGAGGGTCTGAGCTGAGGTCCTGACACAGAAACTCCTTGGGGGGATGATTTGGGGGTTCTTATGGAGTCAGGAACAGAGAGAGGTTGCTGGGGTCCTAGGTTCCCAGCAGGGGTAGATTCAGATCTTCCTTGGGAAGGGGCTGTTGAGTTATTGGGGAACCAGGAAGTAGGTATTCATTCCTGAAAAGGGGGAAGGACACAGGGGATCATGGGTACTCAGAGTGGGGGTGGTGCTGAAATAGAGACTCCTGGGAGGAGGCTCTTGGGGTTCTTGGAGTCTGGAGTGGAAGTTACAGAGAGCCTGAACAGGAAGAAGATTTGAAGATCAAGAATGCTCAGCCAGGAGATCACTCCAAGCCTCCCTGGTGGCAGGTGGTGGGTTTATTGAGGAGGTCTTTGGGGTTCTTGGGGAATAATCGGGAAGTAGAGTTGGAGAGACCCCTGTAGGGTGGCCATGGGTGCTCGATCCAGAGACTCCTTGGAGAGAAGCTGTGCTGTCCTGGTGGGAGGTGGAGCCATGTAGAGACCTCTGATAAGGGGGTGATATAGAGGGTCGTGGTGCCAGGAAGGGACCAGTCACAGATATTCCTGGGGGTTCTCGGGGGGTTGTGGTAATTTGGGGAAAAGAGGCATCTGTATAGAGACATCTGGTCATGGATGCTCAGCAGCAGGTAGATACAGAGACTTGTGCAGAGTTTGTGGGATTCTTGGGGAGTAAAAGGGGGAAGCCACTGAGCCGCTGAACCTAGTGAGCTCATGGGACTGAGGTGTTCAGAAGGGGATCGGCACAGAGATTCCTTGAGGAAGGTTGTGAGTCTCTTGGAAGTCAGAAGGGGCAGTCCCAGAGAGCCCTGAACATGGAAAAGGAAAGAGGGCAGGCCTGGGGGCTCATGAGAAGAGAAGGTGAAGAGACTCCTGCCGGGGGTTATGGGGAGGACTTCAGGAGTCAGGAGAGGACAGCTAGAGACAGTTGTTGATGGGGAGAGGTTATAATGGTCCACGGTGTCTAGCAGCAGGTAAATGTTTGTGGGTTTGTTGGGGAGCAGGAGATGGGGTTCTAGAGGCCCCTGATCAGGACAAGAATATGGGGAGCAGGCATGGTGGCTGAGCAGTGGATAAGTCCAGTAACTGATGGGGGGGAGGAGTTCTGGAATCCTGTGATGTCAGGAAGGGGAAGCCATTGTGACTACTGGCCACTGGGAGGAGTTGGGGTTCAGAGGTGCTCAGTAGGGATGTAGAGATGCGCTTTTGGGGGAAGTTTTGGGAACATAACAAGGCTACCATTTTGGGTAACAGGATCTGATCTGGGGGAGGCTGATACAGAAACTCCTTGTGTGATGATTTTGGAGTTCTTATGGAGTCAGGAACAGAGAAAGGTGGCTGGGGTCCTAGGTTCCCAACAGGGGGTAGATTCAGAGCTTTCTTGGGAAGGGGCTGTTGTGTTATTGGGAGAACAGGAAGTAGGAGTTTCAGAGATTCCTGAAAAGGGAGAGGACTTGGGATCATGGGTACTGGGGGGGTGCTGAAACAGACTCCTGGGAGGAGGTTTTTGGGGCCTTGGAGAGTCAGGAGGGGCAGTTAGAGAGGCCTCTGACCTCTGTAAGATATAGAAGAAGATGGTAGGTAACAGGTGCTCCTCAGGGGGTGGATGAAGAAATCCCTTAGGGAGAGGTGGTGGGGTGTTACAGAGACCCCTGAAGTGGGGAAAGATATGGGGAGGCCTTTGAAGCTCAGTAGGGATTAGGGAAAGAGATTCCTTGGGGGAGATTATGGGGTTCTTTGGGAGTTAGGAGGAAGTGACAGGGGCCTCTGAACCAGGAGATGGTGTGGGGGTAGTAAGTGCAAAGGGAGGGCAGAGATACACAAGCTGGGGCAGGTTAGGGTGTTTTGGGGAGTCGGGAGGGAGGAGCTCCAGAGAGCCCTGGACAAGGAGAGGCCACCTTGAGGGAAAGTGGTGGAATTGTTGGGGTGCCAGGCAAGGGGATTACAGAGACCCCTGGAGAGAGGGAGGACATAGAAGGTCATAGAGATCCAGGAAAAGGGAAGCTGTGGGAGTGTCATGGGAATTGATAGGAGCTAGATAGAGACTCCTTGAGAAAGGTCATAAGGTTTTTGGTTAATCATGTCCATGGGATCTCAGCAGAGGTTAAATACAGAGACTCATGGAGGAAGGTTTTTGAGGTTCTTGAGAAGTCGTGAGAAGGGAGCTCCCAAGGGAGAAGAGATGGGGTCTGTAGTCATTTAGGCAGAAGTAGATACAGAGACCTGTGAGGGAAGGTGATGGGATTCTCAGGAAGCCAGGAAGAGGAAGACACAGGGACTCATGGGTAATAGGTGATGGGTGCTCAGCAGCAGGTAGATGCAGAGATTCTGGGAAAGATATGGGGAGAGATCACAGGAGCTCAGTTGAGTTGATGAAAGAGTCTCCTGGGGAGGTCTATGTGGGTCTTGTGGAGTTAGAAATGAGGAGTTACAGAGACCCTTGAACAAGAAGACAATATTGGGGTGATAGGTGCTCGATAGGAGACAGATACAGAGACTCCCAGGGGAAAGGAGGTTGCGTTGTCTTTGGGGAGTAGGGTTTGATATTGAAACCTCTGAACTGGAGAAACATATTAGGGGGTGTAGGTGATTACAGCAGATGAGCTGCTGCCCCTGTTTGGGGAAGGTTGTCAGGTTCTTTGTGATTCATGGGGTGAGTTACAAAGATCTCCATGACAGAGAGAATATGGAGGTTGGAGGTGCTCAATAGAGAGATGCAGAGTTTCCTTGGAGAGTGGTTGTAGGATTCTTGTATATTAAAAGGGAGGCATTTTCTGAGACCTCTTTGTTTGTGGGGGATTCCAAGATGCTTCACAGGGTGTAAATACAGATTCCTTCTTGAGAGGTTGTGTGATTCTTGAGGAGTCTGGAGGGGGAGAGAGAAAGAGATCCCTGAACAGGGACAAGATATTGGGGTTGTAGATGTTCAACCAGGGGATATTGATGGGTTTTGGGGGAAGTCTTGAGGGATAGTTACAGAGACCCTTGAATCAAGGGAGGAAATGGGGACTGGTTATAGGGTCTTAGCAGGAGGTGATATAGATAGAGACTCCTGGGAAAGAATTTTGGGAGTCTTAGAGAGTCAGGAGGAGGAAGTTATAGCAAACCCTAAAGAGGGAGAGGATATGGAGGTCACACTTTGTCAGTGTGGGGTAGAGGCAGAGACTGATGGGGGCAGCTGTGGGATTCTTGGGAAGTCTGAAGAGGATGATATAGAGTGCCCTGGATAATGAGATGCTTTGGCAGTCATTGTGGCTCAGCCTTGAGTAGACACAGAGACTCTTGGTGTTGTTGTGGTATTCTTGGGGAACCAGGGTGGGGAAGATGCAGAATCCCCCTATGGAGTGAGATTATGGGGTGTCAGAGGCACAGTCAGCAGGGGAATAGATATATAAGTGGGGAATCAAAAGTAGGGCCATTAGAGACCCCTTAACGCAAAGTGGATTGGGAATCTTCTGGGCTCAGCAATGAGATAGATATATAGATTCCTGGAGGTTGGTTGCTGTGTGTCATGGGAGTAAAGACAGGAGAGAAATAGACACATATGAACAGGGAGGGGACATGGAGATCTTAAGTGCCCAACAGGGACTAAATAGGATGACTCATGGGGGAAAGTTGCAGGACTTTTGGGGTATTAGAAAGAGGAAGCCACTGAGACCCTCGAACACTTGGAGGATATGGGAGTTGTAGGTGCTGAGCAATGAGGTAGAACCTCTCTCGGTGTGGAGAGTCAGAGGGGGAGTTCCAATGACCCCTGAACATAAGTGACATGGGAGAATCAAAGGATTTTAGCCGAAGGTAAATACAGAAACCCTTGGGGGGAGTTACATAGACCTCTGAATCCTAGAGGATCAGGGGGGGCCAACAGGGGAGAGATACAGAGAACCTGGGAAGGGGGATGGAGGATGATATAGAAGGTTCTAGGTGAGTAACAAGGGGGTCATTACAGAGTCTCCTGGAGGGAGATTTTTGAGAGTCTTGGGGAGTCAGAAGACTAGAGGGAGATAACATATAGCTTGTAGGGGCTCAGCAAGGGTTGCTGAGGAGAGTGCTTTGGGAGAAGTTGTGGGTTGTTGGAGAGTCATCGGGGTGGGGGAGACTTTAGAAGTATGTGGTGGATTGTAGCTATTGAGCAGGCATTAGATCCAGACTCCTTTGGGGAAGTTATGGGGTGCTTTGGAATTTTGGAGGGGAGTTGCAAAGCCTGCTTAACAGAGGATATGGGAGTCATAGGTGCTCAGCAGAGGTACATATGGAGATTCTTCAGCCCAGGGGGTCAGGTTATGGGGTTCTCAAAGACTCAAGGGCAATTCCCAAGACTTTTTTAAGTGGGGAAACTTACAGGGAAGGGTCAGTGGTGCTCAACAGACTGTAGATATGGTGTCTGTTATTCCCTGAGGGGAAGTTGTGGGCTTTCTGAGGAGTCGGAAGAGATGCAGGACAGAGCCCAGAGTCAGGGGAGGAATTGGGAGTACCAGGGGTTCAGGAGCAGGGGAAGAAGTACAGAGACACTGGGGAGATGCATTTGGTGGTTTTTGGGGAATCAGAGATAGAGCCCTGAGCAGGGAAAGAATCTAAGGGCCCCAGTTATTCCAGCAGAGGGTAGACACTAGTGAGGGCAGGCTGTGGAAACCTTAGGGAGTCAGAAGTGAGATGACACATTGTCCACTGAAGAGGGAGAAGGTGTGGATGGGGGCCTTTGAAGAAGCAGGCTACATGGGGGATCCTAGGGGCTCAGCAGGGCATTTATATCCAGAGACCCTGTGGGGAGTAGTTGAGGAGTTTCAGGAGGACAGAATTATTAAAGAGAGGATACAAGGTTTGTGGGTGCTCATTGGGGGTAGATACAGATTTTTAGGGAAGAGGTTGTGGGATTCTTGGGGAGACTTCAGGGGGTACTTGGAGCCTGACTAGGGAGAGGATATGGGAGTGAGGTCATACAGAGGTCCTCAGCACTCTGACCCCCTTAGCATTCCCCTCTTTAAGAGTAGCTGTAAGGTGCCCCCCTTGGGAGAAGTTGTTGGGAAGTCATGAGTGTGGTATGAGAGAACTCTGAACAGGGAAGCATCTGGAATGGGGATCACAGGTCGTGCCTAGGAAGAAAAGATCCCAGTGGTGTAGGTGCTCAAACTGGGATGGCTGCAGACTCTTGGGGAGAGATGGTGGGGTTCTCATGTGGTCAGGAGAGGGAATCGATGGAGCCCCATGAAAAGGAATAGTAGCTAGGGGGTCCTAGCTGCTGGAAGAAGGGCAGATAGCTCGTCTCCTGAGGCGACCTTTTTGGTGGACTTGGGCCTTCAGGAGGAGCAAGTCACAAAAACTCCTGCACAGGGAAGAGGAGGATATGGCTTCCTGGGTGCTCAGACTCCTTGGGGGGGGGAGGTAGTAAGATTCTTGGGAAGTGAGAAGGGAGGCATTCTAGAATCCTTTTAATGTGTAGAGAATGGGGGGCTGGTCCTAGATGCTTAGCATGGCCTAGAGCTAGAGTATCTGGGTAGGGGCTTAAGGGTTCTTGGGGAGTCAGGAAAAGGGAGCTACAGAGAACCTTGAATAGGAACTGGATATGGGAATTCTAGTTGCTCGCCAGGGAGACTACTCAAAGGGAAGAGTGTGGGTGTCTTAAGGAGTCATCAGGGGCGTTCCAGAGACCCCAGAAGAGGGAGAAGACATGGGGGGACCCTAGGTGCTCAGAATGGGTTAGAGGAGTCAAGAGAAAAAGCCTTTGAGCCCCCTGAACACACAGAAACTATTCAGGGTATAGTTGCTCAGCAGGAGTAGATTCAGAGACTCACAGGGGGAAGTTGGGGAGCTTCTTGGAAGTCAGGAATGGGGAGTTACAGAGACCTTGTTAGTTGGGGGAGAATAGTGGGCTTGCAGGTCATCAGCAAGGAGTAAATGCAGAGACTCCTTTGGGGAGCTTATGGGCTTCTTGGAGAGTCAAGTGGTGGTGGGGCTATAGGGAATCCCGAATAAGATGACGGCCCTGGAGCTTGTGTGTGTGTGTGTGTGTGGTGAATAGTGCTTCCTGGCCTCTGAGGTATTGGGAGGTCTTAGGGGGCATGGAGGGGGAATTCTTGAGACCTTTGGTCAGGGAGAAGATTTGAGGACACAGACTCTCAGCAGAGGAGTACAGAGAAATTATTGAGTGTGCCTGCAAATGAGGAGGGGGAAATTCCAGAGACCTCTCAACAAGGGGAGGCTTTGGGGTCCTAGGTGCTCAGCAGGGGGAAGATTGAGTGAGTCCTTGGGAGGTTCTCGGGGGTGTTAGGAGGTGTGAATTCTTGAGAGAATTGAATATGAGGGTTGTGACTTTTCAGCAAGGTTTAGATGGACTGGGGGTAGTTGTAGGGTTCTTGGGGAGCCTTGGAAGAGTTCTAGAGACTCCGACATGAGGGTAAAAGGGTAGCTACAGAGATTAAATCTTGGGGTGAGGTTGTTGACTCCTTGAAGAAGGAGAGGGAGTGACAGACTCATGAAGCAGAGAATATAGGGGCCGGCCATAGGTGTTCAGCAGGGAGGTGGATATAGAGATTACTGGGGGAGGTTTGGGGGGGTTTGGGGGGAGTCAGCAGCTAGGGAAACAGAGAAAAGGGATGTGGGGGGTCTTGGGAAGTCAGTGGGGAGGAGGTAGCTGGACCTCTGGGCATGGGAAGCTAGAGGATTATTAGGGCAGGGGAGACACAGATACCCAGTTCGGGGAGATTGTGGGGGGTCTTGGGGAATCAAGTGGGAAACAGACCCCTTGGGGAGCAAGTTCTGGATGTCTTGAGGAGTCAGCATGTTGGAGACAATGGACTCCCAATCAAGGACAGGCTCTATGGGTGCTGGGGAGTCATCAGGGGAGAGAAATAAAGAGGGGCAGAGTCTACAAGCCCCTAGGAAGTAAATAGTAGTTGAGATACAGAGATCTTTAAGGAGGAGGTAGCCCCCTGCAGAGGGGAAGAGCATGAGGGTTATAGGAGGATGAGCAGAGGGTAGGTACGTGCAATTTTATAGAGGGAAATTGTCTGTCTCTGGAGTTAGTGTGATGGAGGCCCAGTGCCCCTTTGTCAGTGGGAAGTTGTGAATGGGCTGGCAAGTTAGGAGATCTAGAGGTTTGGAGCAGAGCCTGAGGAGACCTTGGGAAGTCAATGTGGGGAGAAACAGACACACTGGGGAAGGGCCTGCTATATGGGCCTACTATGTGCAGGCCCTGTGCTAAGTGCTTTATGCTATCTCATTTGATTCTCACAATTATCTTCATGTTTTTACACATGAGTAAATTGAGGCAGACAGATGAAATAACTTGTCTGGGGTAACTCAACTAGTAAATGTCTAAGGCAGGGGGAGGAAGAGTGAGAACCCTGTGTAGGGGATAGCTTTGGGGGAGACTAGGGATTTGGTGAGGGACACAGAACTTTTGTGGTGGACGATGTGGGCAACTTAAGAGTTATTGAGGGGAGACCCAGACGAATGGCCAGCTGCTGTGGGAGTCTGGAGGGTCCCTATGGAGAAGAGTTTTGGATTGTCTACGCCATGCATCTCTGGTCACGACATGGAGAATGTGGAAGTAAGGATGGCATGACCCACCCTCAGGGAGGGGGAGAGAATCTGAATGGCCAAAGGCCAGAAAAGAATGGACAACAAGCCCCTAAAGGCCTCAGCCAACCTCCCATCATCCTTGGGGTCTGCTGACCTCCCGAGATCCCTCCCAGAGTCCTCGCCTTGGTTGTGCTCACTTGAACTGCAGAAGTGAAGCTCAGTGGGAGCAGGGTGGGCAGAGACCCTTGAGGGAGAGAGCTGGGAAGAGCCAGGTCCACCTGGGGGATCCATGAGGCTCCTGGAGGTCTCTCAGCAGAGGATGGCAGGGAGATCTTGGGGTGTCAGCAAGGTAGAGGCAGGGTGAAGCTCTGTGAGTTTGGGGGCATCAGAGCAGAGCCCAGAAAGCTCTGGCAGGGGCACAGGGCAGGCATCTTGGTGAGGCAGCAGGGGTGGACTCTGGGGTTGTTAACCCGGAGGTGACTGGGGGGCACAGACCCCCTTGGGAGGAGGATTCTGGGAGTCTTGGAGAGTCATCGATAGGGAGACATCTGGAGAGAGTCATGAGGGGGAAGCGCTATTGTTTGGTGGCCCTCAGCATGGAAGAGGTGATCCGTAGCCCCTTGGACAGGTGGAGTCGGTGCTAGTGCCTGGCATTTAGCAGGCTGAGTGCGCAGTAGGCACTGGAACCTTGGCAACAGAGCCTTGAAGTTCCTGAGCATCCCTTCAGGGGGAGACAGAGACCACTTCAAGGAGGTTCTGGAGTTAGGGGAAGAGAATGAAAGCCCTGGGAGGGAGGTGGGCGCCTGGGGACCTGGCCAACCTACAGAGACTCTGATTGGGGGGGGGGGGACTCGGGCTTTTGGGTGGGTGCCAGGAAGAACACCCAGACCTCTGTGGGGCAGGGGAGCCTGGGAGGTCTGGGGAGGGGAGGCTGGGTGTGTCCAGCAGTGGGGAGACCTAGAGATCTGCTGCAGGTCGTGGGGTTCTATGGGGGAGGCCAAAGGAGCTTAGGAGAGACTTCTTGCCAGGGGCCTGGGCAGGCTTAAGGTGCGTCATCAGGGGAGCTCATGAAGGCTGGCCCAAGGCCTCTGAGGGATGAGCTGAGGCAAGGAAGGGCAGATCCTCTGGCTCTATCGAGTCCCAATCCTTTCCCCTTGTGGGTGGCCTGCCCATACTCTGGGGCCTCCAGTCGCGGGGCTCCTGCCCCATTTCTCCCCACTGGGGCTTCTCCAGCCCCCCGCTTTCTGGGCACCCAGTGGAGGCAGCAGGGCCAGCTGGGAGGCTCTGAATTTCCTGGGCAGCCTTTTTGTTATACTGCCGCTGGGGGGCAGGCTGGCCCTATCTTTGCTTCCTCAGGCCTGCTTCCCCTCCCCCCTTCCTTCCTGGACCTCTGCAGCCGCCTCTATTCTTTTCCTAGTCCAAGTGCTGGGGATTTATCTGATAGGGAGGCCTGAAAGGCAGGGCCGGTGCCACTGGAGGATGGTCTGTGCCTAGCTAGGGCCCAGCCATCCTGTTGGAGGACAGAAAGACCTTCAGCAAAATGAGGGCTGGCCCAAATGGAAAAAGGCTGCTGGGCATGCAGAGGTAGTGAGCTCCCTGTCTCTGGAGATGTTGCCATAGAGGCTGTGTCATCACTTGTGTGAGATATTGACTGCGGGCAGCCTTCATCTTGGCCTAGGCGGCTGCTGAGGGGGTCTCTTCCTGCCCTAAGATGCTCTGATTCTTTTGTCCTGTTTCTGGCTGGAAGGGACCTCAGGGCTCCCCTAATCCCAGGCTCCCTCTGCTCCAGTTTGACAGCTGAGGAGGCTGTGAGCCAGGTCCCACTCTGCCTACTGGGGAAGGGGAGCTGGTGGATTCCTCGATGGGGCTGCAACAGCTCCAGGTTCTGTGAAGAAGCATCTCCTGGTAGGTAGGCAAGTGGGCAGGCTAGCCAGCCTCTCTTTCCTTTGTGCCAGGCACAGTGCTAAGTACTTGGCAAGCAGACTGGCCCTGCCCGTTAGGATCCCAGCTTTTACCTGGGAAAGACGGTCCCTCCAAAGGGAATTGGAAAGAGAGGGAGGCACCAAGGCCAAGGCAGGGCCCACAGATGCTCAACTGGCCTGAGCCCATCCCCAGATGGTACCCCCCCACCCTGGGGTGGGGCTAAGGTTCCTATGCTTGGGGTCAGAGGCTGAGTGTGTTCTGAGGCCTCCTCCTTTCTGCGGGGGTCTAGAGATGATGTTTCTAGGCCTAAGTGCCCCCAGATGATGCACGAGAAGGTAGGTCGGGCACCAAGTCACCCACAATTTCTGAAGTGTCCCTCTCATGCAGGGAACTGTCCTCCGGGCTAGAGGAGATGGCCAATTGCCACAGGACCTGGGTTCGGTTTTAGCTAGGTAGGCTGAGAACCATACCACTAGCTAATATTTCATGTTAAAAGGACATTGGAGAATTCCAAAAAAGTAATGTCACATGCAGTCTGGGCGAGGGTGGGTGGGGAGAGGTTCTTGGGAAGCAGCGGGCATTCCTGGGCATTTAGGAAGCACTTTGGAGGTGCTAAACTCTGTGCCAAGAGCCAGCTCTTGAACACAATTAAAGGGTTTTACATTCTTCTACTAATAGAGGGAAGGTGAAAAGGAAGGAGGGCGGGCAAGATCTGTGGTGTCAGAAGTTAGTATGAGGGCGGCTGGGTATCAGGGCAGATAGAGCTCCAGGTCTAGAGTCAGGAGGACCTGGGTTCAAATTTGACCTCAGACGCTTCCTCAAGGTACAACTTTGGTCAAGTCACTTAACCCCCATTACCTAGCCCTTGCCAGCTCTTCTGTCTTAAAGGTGACAGCAAGGCAGAAGGTGAGTTTTTTCCAGAACAAACAGTGAGTCTGGTTGGAGTTAGTTACTTCAGTGTAGGAAAAGGACTTGGTTTTACATGCTGGTTCTGTTCCTAGCTATGTGACCTTGGGTAGGTCACTGAACACTTTATCTCAAAAATGAAAGTTTTGGTCTGGGGCTTTGGGGTTGGGACTAGATGGTGTATGAAATCCCTCCCAGCTCTGCCCTGGGATCCTGTGACAGTTCATTTTGGTTGGAATGGAGACTATGTGAGGAAAAGGTAAGTGGGCCCTTGATGCTGGAAAAAGATATTTTCGTTTTGCTTGAGAGGTTTTTAGGAACCTTGGAAGATTTTTTACCCCAAGAATTGCTTTGCTTCTCTGGGCCTCAGTCTTTTCTTCTATAAAATGGGAGGGCAGGTGTAAACGAAGCACTGCACTTCTTGCAAAGGATTCTGAGGCTTGGACGAATTCATTTGTAGATTAAAAGGCCAGTGGAGACAATAATTTGCCTTGGTACTTGCCCAGAGTACCTTTGTCTGCAGCTACTCATTTGCATAAGTCTCATCTGGATCTGAGAGCTGTATGGGAGCCCCCAATTATGGTGAGTACAGCTCTGAACCAGGAAGCATTGTTGAACCAAAGAGCCTTTACCTTTCCCACCTCCTGCCTGGGAGCTGAGCCCCTAAAGCAAAGGAACTAGGGAGACTTCTGATCCTAAATGAAGGTCCTCTACCCTTCCTCAAGGTGCATTGTAAGGCAGCTAGGAGGCATAGCAGAGACCTAAATTCAAATGCAGCCTCAGTTACATCCTGGCTGTGTGACCCTGAGCAAGTCACTTAATTTCTCTGATCCTCAGTTTCTTCACCTGTAAAATAGGGATCCTAAATAACAGCACCTACTTCCCAGGGTGATTGAGAGGATCCAACAAGATATTTTTGAAAGTGCTCTGCAACTTTAAAGAGCTATGTAAATGTGAACTTAGGAGCACTAATAATGATTTCTCAGCCAAACCTGAGGTTCTAGAGATTGCAGTTGTCCATTGAAGAGCAAGCCCAGGGAGGTTAGTGGAATGGCCAGTCCAGCCCAGAGGGGAGCCAGCCCTAAGGTTAAACAACCTGGCCAGCCCAACTTGTCCGACCATGTCTGCTAAATGGTCAGCCTCACAAGTGAGTGACCTGCTCAGTCCATCCTGGCAGCAAATCAACTGATTCAGCAGAAATGCCTCATGCTGGAGGACAGTGCTCTGTGGGGAGCCAGCCCAGCCTGGCAGTGGAACACCTCATCTCTTCCCAATATTAATTAGTGCAGTCTTTCCAGTCAAAGAAAGGACATTGAAGCCCTGTGGTTCCAAGAGCTTTGAGTTTCTTTGACTCTATGTGTTCTCTCTCCATACATATGCCTCACGGCCATTATACATTAAGTTTGTGTCCTCTCTCCCCTTCCTACAGACCTTGTGCGACTACGTAGCCCAGGTTTGGGAGGGAAATGCCTCATGACCAATGTTCTTGCTATGCCTTTTGAGTAAATGTCTTTTCTAAGGGCCAACTGAGTCTAGAGGCTGATTTGTAATAGGAAGTATGCAGTGGGGGCTCTCGGGAGATAGTGCTCAAAATGGTGACTCACAGTGTTACCTTAGAGCCCAAGGCAGGTGTCTCTCCTGGGGACCCAGTCTGCTTTTAGAAGTACTATTTGGGAGATGCTACAATCTCAATAGTCTCTTCCAGTTTAATATTCTTAGTTTCTGCTGCAATGGCTCTCACTTCTAGCTCCTCCCTTCAACACACCTTTATTAAGTGCCTACCATGTGCCAGGGATAGTGCTAGGCAAAGAGCCCTGCCCTCAAAGAGCTTGCAGAGTTGATCCAACAAGGGAGAGAATGAAGAGACCAAAGAAGACATTGGGAAATGTTCTTCAAGAATATCTGAGGAGTGGGAGAACCCTAACAAGTCCTCACTATTCCCATGGAAGCCTTCATCTCTTCTTAGGTTGTTATAAAAGCCTCAACTCTTCTCCCTGGTCTCTCTTCCCCTTTGCCAGCTGCCTGTGTAATTTCCAAAGCATCCCCACGATCCTATTAGTTCCTTCTTCAAAACCCCTCTGTAGCTATGGATTGTCTACCAAAGCAAAGTTGAGATTCCCGGCCTTGGAAGTCTGGTTTCCCTCCGGGTAGTCTGTGCTCCATCTTTCTCAGCCTCCTTTATCCATCTCTGTCTTTCTTCATGCTGACCCCCATGTATGGAATCAGTCTCCTTCTCCCAAGTCTCTATGGAAGTCCTTTCCTTTTCCTTCAAGGCTCCACTCACACATGACTCCATCCCTGACCTCTAGTATGTAGGTAAAAGTAACTTCTCCTTCCTCAAACTGAATTTCTTAGAGCAGCTCCCCGCCATGAAACTTTAGCTCCCTGTGAACAGGCTTTGCTGTTTTGTCATACCATATGTCCAAATTTTAACAGGCTTTTGAGCTTTTGTTTTTTGTTTTCCTACCATATTCCTTTTTGGATCTATTGTTCTCCTCTTATAAAATGGAAAAGCCAAAGAGACGTATTAAACCCAGCTGACAGCACATACAACATTCCATACCCATAGTCTCCCATCTTTTCAGCTAAAGGGAGGACCTACATGGGGGGGGGGAGCAGGATTGGTCATATCAATACATTTCTACTTGAAATGGAAACCGTGCTATCAAAATAAGGATGGCAGGACATCCTAGGTGCTAACTTTAAGGTCCCTGCCGCCATTGTGGTTCCTGAAGCTACTAAGGAGATGGCTAGCTGCAAGTTCAAAGTTCGGAGTAGAGAACAAAACGCCCATGTTCCCCTACACTACCACAGATTGCTTCTCTCTGCTTTCAGGGCCAAGTTACTTAGAGGATCAACAGATGTCTTAGGCTTTTAGTCCATTCACGTAGACACAAGGGCAAAGTTGAATTCGTTGGCAGCTGGCAAGGGGTCTGAACACGCAGACAATGATGCTGGCATTTATTTCTTATTCATTGGCATAGAAAAGAGTCATGTGATGCAGCACGACCTCTAGAAATTCAAAGAGGGGCTGGCAAAATGAAATTAGAATGCTAAGAGCTCTGAGATGGAAGAGCCCTTCGAGATTGCCCAGTGGAATTCAGTGGAATTTCTCCTTGCAGTATAAATTCCCTCTACAAGACACCCTTTATCAATCTGCTTTTGAATGTTTTCGGAGCTTTTCAAACTCTTTTCAGTTCACAGAGATGATTACATACCCTATAATTTTCAAAATCAAATTGTTTTCTAACTTGCAAAAATGGAAAACTCCTGGAATCTTATTTTCTCTTATCGTTTCTTCCACCTAATGAATAAGCCATTGTCACCTATGATTGGATAATTTCCACTTCCAGCTCTTCCCAGAACATGAGAATCTTCAGGAACTTTGGGAGGAGGGAGACAGCCCTAAGGCTTCATGTAGGAGATAGAGGCTGAGCTGAATCTGGAAGGAAGATAAAAATTCTTAAGGAGGGGAGATGAGGAGAGAGGACATTCCAGGCATAGGGAGCAGCCTATTTAAAAGCACAGAGGTGGGAGATGAGATACATTTGAGAAAACATCAGTTTAACAGGAGGGTAAGATGGGTGAAGGAGAATAATATGAATAAGTCTGGAAAGACAACTGGGTGCCAGATTGTGAGGAGTTGTAAGTGGTTAGTGGAGGAGTTTGTATTTTATCTTAAAGCCAATGGGAGGGTTAGTTAGCCTGGAGATGGGAGGACCTGGATTAAATTTGACCCCAAATACTTCCTAGCTGTGTGACCCTGGGCAAGTCATTTAACTCTGCCTACTTCTTGCTGCTCTTTTGTCTTAGAATTGATATTAGCACAGATGGTAAGGGTTTAAAAATGAATAAATAAAAAGAAAGACAATGGAAACAAGCCCAGATTTTTGAGCAGGGGAAGGATATATAGTGAAGCCTGTGCCTTAGGAAGATAATTTTGGCAGCTGTGTAGAGGATGAGATGGATAAAGGAAGTTTAAAAGCAAAATGACTAATTAGGAGGCTATCAGAGTATTTTAGGTGAGAAGTGATAAACCAGATTAGTGACTGGTTTAAGTGGGGGGTAGAAAGAAAAGAATAAATGGGAGAAATATGTACAGGTGGAATGAAGGTGAGGTAGGTGAGGGAAGAATCAGGCCAATGGAAGTTTCAAACTTGGGTAATTAGAAGGATGGTGCTACCCACAGCAAAATTGGGGAGAATTTGGGGGGGCAGATTGTGGGGAGGGGGTAGGGAATGAATTTGAATTGGGACATGCTGAGTTTGAGACACCCTTGGAACATCCAGGTAGAACTTGACCAGGTAGGAGTAGACACACCAGAGCTGGTTATAGAAATCTAGCAGTCATCTTCAGAGACAAGATAATTGAAACCATGAGAGTAGATGAGATCACCCAGAGAGAGAAGATAAAGACCTTTAGGGGCCGCCTACACTCAGTGTGAGAATGGGTGATGATTCAGTGATAAGTAGGTGGAAGCTGATGGAAGGACACAGAATCCAGGAAGTCAGTGTTGATATGTTAAAACCTTCAATGATGCACAAAAGATTGAGAACTGGGAAAAAGCCAGATTGAATGGTGCACTTGCCCCTCATCACACAGCCTAGGAAGTGTCAGGATAAGAATTCCAAATCTGTTCTCCCTGCTATTCCCATACTACCCTCTGCCAGTTATACTACAGTTGCTTCTCTAAGTCCATCTCTACTGAATGAATTCTCTTTTGGACTTGTTGAGTTTGAGAGGTCCATGCAATAGCCAGGTGGAGCTGTCTAGAAGGCAGTACTTGAAGTGGGTCTGGAGACCAACAGCCCTCACTGGGGCTGGGTGTAGAGATCAGGAGTCATCAGCATAGAGATGTAAGTGACTCCATGGAAACTGATGAGATCACTTAATCAGACAGTAGAGAAGGGCCTTTGGGGGCCGCCTACACTTACTTACAAGGCAGGAAATGGATGAGTCAGTGAAGGAGAAAAACAGGAGAGAGACATCAGGAAGAGGCAGAATCCAGGAGTCGGGGTTGGCAGTGGTGTCAAAAGATGCAGAGACACCAATTAGATTGTGTATGACAAAAATCTGTGATTTAGCAATGCGGTAGCCCACGCTCACACAGCTGATACATATCAGAGCAAGAGCTTTTTTATTTATTTTTTAATCTGGCCTGAGCTTTTTGGTTCCATCACACTGTGCCTTTCTGGACAGGACAAGTCTCCTCTTTACCCATGGCATAAGCCCAGGGTGTGCTGGAGCCACCTCTAACTGAGCATTTGAACCTCAGAAATTGGGGATTGAGTAGACTTAGGAAAGTGATAGAGAAAGTATGAATAATGCAGATTGAATTTCAGTGTGTTGTGTGTCTTCAGAGAACCAGTTGTTAAATATTTACCAGTGCACAAGCTTTAGGGAAACAGACAATTCAACAAGAGGTTCCAGGTAGAGCTGGTCTTAACATTATTCTTGGTTGGTCAGTTTTCTTGTTGACTAACAGAAGATGCTAGGAATGTTCATAAAGATATGTAAAATCTTGAGTCACTTATATGACGACATTAGAATCTTAGAAATGTTAAGGGAACAATATGAGTTCCTCCACTACAGTCAACCAATCAGCAGACATTTATGAAGCAACTATTATGTACCAGGCACTGGATATGAGGTGTTGGAGCCAAAAGTGCCATCAGGGAGCTTATATTCTTTTTTAACCCGTACTTCTTAGACTCAATACTGTGTATTGGTTCCAAGTGGTAAGGGCTAGGCAATGGGGGGTTAAGTGACTTTTCTAGGGTCACACAGCTAGGAAGTGTCCAAGGCCAGTTTGAACCCAGGACTTCCTGTCTCTAGGCCTGGCTCTCAATCTATTGAGCTACCCAGTTGCTCTGGAAGCTTGCATTCTATTTTTGTTGCTGTATTGTGGTATGAAGGTGACTCTGGGATCTCTGAGACTAGTACTGGGGAGCTCAGGATCTATTTATGGAAAGACCTTGAGAACACCCCAGTGATAGGCTGTGCCTATCACACACCCCAGGACCAGTGTAAGTGTGGAGGAGCTTATCACCTGGTCAGCCACAGGGAATGAATCTCCTGAAGCAACTCCTGAAGACCATCTAATAACCATAAGAGATAGTGTGGAATAGTGGATAAGACACTGAATATAGTTAGGAAGACTTGGATTCAAGTCCTACTTCATATTCTGACTAGCAAATCACTTGATCTCTCTGTACCTCAGTTTCCTCATCTGTAAAACAAGAGGATTAGATTTGCTGACCTCATGGACCACTTTCCTATTTCTCTCTTTGATCTTATAAACTGAAGAGGGACTGCAGTATATGTATGTATATATTGATGAAGAAAGCAAAGCTCATAGAGCCTGAATAACTTCTCAGAACCAGACTTCCTTTCTTGCCCTTGGATGGTCTGCATCCCTCTTTTCACACAAAGCACGAATACATTTGACCGTCATGGAAATCTACACTACTCAAGATGGAAGTCATCAAAGCTATTATCAAAAAGTTGATGCTCCTACTTTCTCTAAAGGCCATAACTAGTCTTTCAAGGTCCCAGAAGCCCTACCTTGCTGAGATAAGATGCCCCATCCTTTAATTCTCTGGCGAGAAAGGAGCTTCGGCAGCCCTTTAAGCAGGGGAAAGTCATAGCTTTCTGCTCTGTCGCACACAGTTCTTCAGTATCAGTCTTTGCTGGGTGTTACTCTGTGATTTCTCGTCTTTGGGCATAGTAAGCCAAAGTCTGTGTTCTCCCTCTGACAGGCTACAGCTCTCTCATAAATACTTCTTCCAGAAACTAATTTAGCTGGTTCCACTTAAGTGAACTGGGAAATGGCCCAATAGACAAGCTGAAATGGGCAGCACAGGTAAATGTGCCAGTTATGCAAACTTTCTCAGATACCAGTGCATTGTAGCTCTGGGGGGAAAATGTAGACTCTAAGGATATTCCATACTTTCTCATCTCCTAATGTGTGTGATTTCCATAAACTGTTGTTCTTGGGGGATGCTATACTCTTTGTAATGTGGGGTTTAGCACTGATCTAGCCTAATGCTCTCACCTTTTGGAGGAGTCTCAGAGAGAATGACTTTTAGGGTCACCCATTAGGTGGATGAATCAGGATTCAAACCCAGGGAGTTGGATTCAAATGCTGTGCACATCCTATCACACAATAAAACCCTCTCTGATCTCATGGAAAGAGAACTTCAAGAAGCTGTTGAATGGGATTTAAAAGCTCTGTAAACATGGAATCAGGTACATGATTACTCAGAGACGACCAGGGGTTGGTCGGGCAAAATCTCAGTTTATTGTCACATCTAATCATTAGACATCATGAATACTGGAGAATATTTGGGGCAAAGCTATAAAGGGGAAAGATAAAACTATGGGGTATTAGGAAGAGATTGCAGTAGGAAGTCTAGAATCATTTGGTCAATCCAGGCCCCTCATTTCACAGAAGGGGAAGGTGAGGCCCAGTCCTTTAAATAGACTTGGTCATTGTCGTAGAGCTAGGTGGAGGAAAGGCTGGGAACCCTTTTCACTCAGGCAGTAGTCAATTCATTTTTGTAGAATGATCGTCTCCCTACTCTTGGAAGCTTTACATGCCTGCTTGAATGCAGCCCAAGATCATAGTAGATTTTTGGCTCCCACATCACACTTCTTTTCCTAGTTCTAGACTTGATACTTTAAAATAAAAGTCTTGTTGATGTTCTTTTTCTTTTATATCATTCTCAGTCTCCTAGGGATTCCTACTATTAATAAAACTGTTCTTTGTAACAGAGAAGTACAGTCAAGTAAGATAAATCAACACATTGGCCATGTCTTCAAGTGTATGCCTCCTCCTGCACTTGTATCTCCCACCGTGGAGAGGCGAGAGACATGCTTCACTTCTAGCTCTCTTAAAATGAGTTTTAAAGCCATTCACTTGTATTTTCATGGTAATTACAACATCACTGTGGTCGCTGATTCGATCATTCCCCTGGTTCTGTTCACTTCAGTCAGTGTCAGCTCATATCTATCTTCCTAGGTTGCTCCCAGTTGCTCAGATTTTTCACTTCTTTCCCATATCCTCTTTTTTGGTCCATTAAAGAATCCGCTAGTCTCACTCCTCTTTGCCTATGTGTGTCCTGGAGAGGGGCCATGTAAGAAGATGAGATTTCAGTATTCTCTGCGACTGATGATGGCCTTTGGATCGTTTGCTATCTTGCTAGTGAGTGATTAGCCTTGGACAAGTTGTCAAGTGCACAGAGGTTGTCAGCTTTTGGTCAAATTGTATTTATCTTTCTACTCCGAATAGCAGTCACATTGCAAAAAGGAGCACTCTGAAAGGATCCATATTAATATATAAACATAAATATATGTTTATGTGCATAAATAGGAACTGAAGAAATTACACAAACAAAAGATTTATTGTGGAAGTGTTGTTTAAACACTTCTTCCAATTTAATGATGTTTTATTTTATTTTTCCCATGAGAGGCGGTGTATTAAAGTGGGAAAAGCCCGAGCTTTTGAGTTAGAAGAGCGAGATTTAAATGCAGGCTCTGATGTTTATATATTGTGTGATGATTTTGAGCTGGAAGGAACCTTTTGGCATTCCTCTCCTCTCTGGTTTTTCCAGGTGAAGAAATCACAGCCCAGAGAAAAGATGTGACTTACTGAAAGTCACACAGATAGCAGCAGACCTAGAGTTTGATCTCGGGTCCTCTTCCAAATCCAATCCAATATTCTCTTGACATCTCTTGGCCTCAGTTTCCTTCCCTTTAAAATGAATGGGTCACTAGATCAGGTTTTTTTTTTTAACTAGGACTATGAACTTGTTTTTGTCTTAATGTTTGGATATGACTATATTTTAGTAGAATTGGTTTCTGTTGTAATCTTATGTATTTTGTTTATGCATTTGAAAATATTCTGAAAAGGGTTCCGTAGGCTTTTTTTAGATTGCCCAAGGGAGGCTAGGACCCAGAAAAGGTTAAAAATCTGTGGACCAGATAATCTCCAAGGCCCCTTCCAGAGCCTTTTCCTATAAATGATGAATTATCACTGCTGTCTTCATTATATTTTTCATTATTTTTTCTTCCCTGCCTACAGTATTCTTTAGCACAATTATGAGTTACACTTGGGTTTCATACAAGCTAGATTTTGAAATAAAAAACAACCATCCAATCCATATTTGGATCAATATGGTCTATTCTTGAGGATTAAAATGAATATTTCTCAGATGGGTTTTGTACTTGTGAACTCCTGTGCTCTACTGAGACTGTGAAAGCTAATTTTCTGGTTGCTGGTGCTAGTTAGCACATTTTGCCTGAGACCTAGAGGATTTCTGGGGAGCTGGTAGTTGGATGTGTGCTCACCTAATTAGGGTGCAATTTTAAGTTCATACTATGTTCTTGGGATGGTCACAAGACACTTTGAATGAATAAGTTAGTCTAGTTGGACTGTCCATCTTGGACTTAGTTGTGCTATTGTATTAGATGGCTGTAACTGCTGAGGTCCCCAGAAAGACTTTTCTTTTTGCCTCTCAGGCTGAAAGACTCAGAGATATGCTAGTACCTGTAGTTTTTATATTATTGTCTTGGAGATGCAGCTGTCATGTCAGTCTTTCAAGGCAATGATGGGACACAGGATTATATTCGCCCAGGACCACAGCCAAGAAACTTATGTCAATAATCACTTTCTTACCCATGCTGCCATTGGTGCTAGTTCTGGACACTTGCCAGCACTCTAGGAAATACCCAGACTATGCCAGATGTTCTAGAACAGTGATTCTCAACCTTTCTAATTCTATGACCCCGCAATACATCTCCTCATGTTGCAGTGACTCCAAACCAAAAAATCATTTTGGTGGCGACTTCAAAACTGTAATTTTGCTAGTTATGATTTGGAATGTAAATACCTGATATGCATTATGTATTCTCATTGCTACAAATTGAGAGGTTGAGAACTACTGTTCTAGAATTTGTATTTTGGACTCTAAAATCATATATGGAATTTTTTCTTTTTCACCATCTTGATGACATTTCCTCAATGCTTTTAAATTTTGCATGCCCATCAGTACCACTATCAAGACTGACTTGAGGCCAACTGTAATACAGAACAATTGTCTTGTGGTCTCTCCCTATCTCCCTTTCTCCCTCCTTTACTTACTTCCTCTTATCTTCTGACTATCAATTCTAAAGTAGAAGAGCAGCAAATTTGAGATTGTGACTTGCCCATAAGTGACTTGCCCAGGGTCACATGGCTAGGAAGTATCTGATGCCACATTTGAACCCAGGTCTTCCTGACTCTTGGCCTGGTTCTCTACTGAGCCACCTAGTTGCTCTTTCTCGTCATTCCATAAATCCCCCATACAGGATGTACCAGATACAATGCAAAGATTCTTTGACTATTTGCTAAATGCCAGTCCAAGACTTGGCTCAATCATCTTTTATCCCTCACTTTTACTTTATGACTGGCCCACTTCTTTTTCTGGTCTGACTTGTCCTTTTAATGCTGCTTGTGGACATTATCTTTGACAATATATTGCAGCTATGTCTCAATTGGTACAATTGAAAGATTTTTTAAAATCTGCAATGGGGATCTTTCCATTGCATATAGAATGCTGGCAGGGAATGAAGGAAAGGAACTTGAGATCATCTAGTCCAACCTTTATTGTACGGAAAAAGTGCCGGGCCCAGAGAGGGGTAGGAACGTGGCCAAGTCATATGGCAAGGGAAATTAGTGGCAGAGGCAGAAACTGAACCCAGGTGGTCTTGATTCCTAGGGCAAAGCCCTTTTCATGAAAGACAGTGTAGGAATAAAAAAAGGCACCATTACTGTTAAGTAGACTAAGGTACGAAGGAATGAAAGGATTTCAGACTCAAATAGACTATTTCATACCCTTTTGTAAAGGGGTTGTTGCCTTTGTAGCATTTCTCATTGTCTACAGTCCTCTATAAATCTTTCTCACAACTGTCCTAAAGGCTTTATATATACATGAGTAAATGGAGACAAATAATACTTCTTAAGGAAGTGGTACCTGATCTCCAAAAACCATTCTTTTTTCTTCCAGGAGCAAAAGATTTATTTCCATACTGAAGGTAACCAGGGAAAAGAAAAAACAGTCTAACATGGACAAACCAAGAGAGAAGAGAAAAGGGAAAGGGAGTCAGAAGAAGGGTGACAGTAGATCGTCAACTCTGTGGTTGATGGTTTTTGTCAAAAGATTAGCCACTGGGGATCTAATCTTAGAGGTGGGCTATGGTCAATCTCATAATGCAGCAGGCCCAACCTACGTTTCCAGGGTCCTCTTTGTTCTCCACTCTGGTCAAAGTGCTCATACTTTCCAATTCCCCAAAGACTACTAGAATTTTTTGGACTCTGGACCTTTTCCTAGGTTGACACATATTCAGAATGCCCTCTGATCCAAAGATTTTTTCTTAACCTGGGATACATAGCAGGGGTAGATGGAGAGACTTCAGAGGGCTTATAAGTAAACTTGTTTTTAAAGCACTTTTTTGATAACCGTATATCAGTGTAATTGGTTTCCTTTATAATCTTGTGTATTTACTTTAAGATTTTAGAAACATTTTTGGAGAAGGGGCCTATAGGTTTCACCAGATTGCCAAAGGAGTCCAGGACATTAAATTTTTTAAAGAATTTTTGATTCCAGCCTCCTCATTTTTTTAAATAGAGGAGGAATCTGAGACCTCAAAGTATTCAAGACCCAGTTCAGACACCAACTTTTTAGTATAAACTTTGTTGTTTCCCCTATACACACACACACACACACACACACATATCCTTATTTTGTTTATTTTTTAGCAGATTAAAAAAGCCCTTACCTTCTCTCTTAGACTCAATCAGTAAGGCCTAGGCAGTAGGGATTAAGTGACTTGGCCAGGGTCACACAGCTAGGAAATATCTGAGTCCAGATACTCAGGACCTCCCATCTCTAGGTCTGACTCTCAATCTACTGAGTTACCTAGCTCTCCTCTTTAATAGATTTTAAAAATTGAAACCTTTTGTCTTTACAGACATTTGATTTCCTCTTGTATCCCTCTTCCCAGAGAGCCATCTCTTAGAATATAGAATTTTTTTTAAAGAAAAGAAAAATGAGAAATATTTCTAACACTCTGTTTCTAACTTAGCCATGCATTCTACTTAGTATTTGTTATGGAGAATGTGGCTCCTGATTATCTTGAACTCTCTTCAGTCTCTTGGTCTGCTTGTAGCTGGTTCCCTCCCCTCCACCATCCTTCTTTCCCATCTCCAAGGCATTCTTTTTTTTCTAATGGCCTCTGCTTGGGGATGGGGGAAGAATGTAGTTAAAACTGTGCCATTCAGATACAGGATCTCTCCTTGTTGCTCCCCACATTTTGATGGACCCAGATCTGCACACAGTCTCTGATCTCAAAGCACCAGCAATGTGTTTTAGTCTCTATCTTAGATGAATTGGAACTCATAAGTCACTGAATGGAGCCCAGAGCTCATTCTCTTCTACCCATCATTGGCAAGGTTCTCTTCATAAGCATCCCTACTCATATGTATTAACACACTTACTGTTACTCTTCACACACACACACACTGAATGCTCCATCTAGGCCAGTGAAGGTGAACTTTTTAGAGACTGAGTGCCCAAACTGCAACCCTCACGCTGCACATGAGCCCTCACATTTCCTCAGAGGGAGGAAGTGCTCCCACTGGGCTGCTGGGCTGAGGGGAGGGTCATGTGAGAAATATTCTCAGGCACATGTAGAGAGGGGGAGGGGAGCAGACACCTCCAGGACGCTTGCCATAGGTTCACCAATACTGGTCTAGGTTCAGCTCTTTAATTCACACTTAGGGACTAGAGCTTAATGTCATCACTGTCAAGAGAGAAACCTTGTAGCTTGGAGTACAATTACTGGTTACTGGTAACTGCTACCCTTTTTGTATCCCCATGCCTCTTTCAAGTTGGGCATCTCAGAGTCTAAAAGTATTCTAGCTCTTTGTATGAATGTCTTATCTACACAAATAGTTAACTAGATTGCAGTTTCTCTGAGGGCAGGAATGTGCTTTATTTATCTTGATATCATCTCCATGGGACCCAGGATAGAGTACAGCAGGTACTCAATAAATGTTGAAAGAAGAAGGTTGAGAGCCAACTTTGTCCCCCTAGGGGATCCTTGAACTTTTTTTTCCTTAGATAAATTTTGGCAACACTTCTTTTGAACTCTTAAACTAGGTCCAATTCTTCGGCCTCAAGGGTATGGTAAATTCTACTACCTCTTAACAATTTATCAAGCATTCAGTCATGTTCTGAGCCATCAGGCCTAAAATGACCTCAGCTTTTTAACTTTGGGATCCCTATAATCTTCGGGACAAATTGCTGGCAGCAAAACTTGGGAGCTATTTACTGACTAAAGTTTTGCCCATGTTTTCTAAGTGATGGTTTTGCTTTTGACTCTGTCAACATGGATTACCTCTGATGATGGATACTAGATTCTCTTTTAATGCCCCAAGATTGGACTAGAAATAACATCCTGTGAGGATATATTGTTGGATTGGTATTGACCATAAAGCAGAATCGAGGATTTTGGGATTTTGACTGCAAGTTTTCATCAGTGTAGTTTGGTTTTTTGAGTTTCTCTTTTCCATTTCCTTCCCTGTTTCTTCCTTTCTCTCCCCTCTCATTTCCTTTGCCTTCCTTCCTACAAACTTTTATTAAATGTCTTCTATGTATATCCACCAGTGCCATCAGGAGAAAGGAATTATCAAAGGAAGAAGAGTTTAAGTAGTGGTGATTAGTGATTCTGTATCGAGAGGTGCAGGGGTAGCTATATGTCCATGTGATAGAAACAATAGAGAAGTCTGCTGTCTTCCCAGGGCATGTATCTGAGCTGTGACCAAGAGTCCCCTGAGCCTTGTCAAGGCTGAAAAACTATTCCCTAGTGGTGATTCAGGTAGGGATAAATGTACTGCCAGAAGAAACCCAGGAAGGCCAAGGATTAGGAAGTCCTGGGCAAAGGACTGAAGAGCTTATGGGCAGAAGCAATATTTGTATCACCACAGCCAATTGAAGGAGTGGGAGGTAGACCGAAGAGAAAAGTAGACTTCGGGAATGAATAACTCTCTATGAAGATAGTGTAGGAGAACATGATATGGATTTCAATATCATCGTTCCAAATAGAGGAATTATGTGCTCTTAGCCAGGGATGGAGTCCATTTATTTGTGCTAATATTTTCCTATAATCTTGAAAGTTTGAGAAGGCTTTAAACTTATTGAGAGGGGAAAGGGAAGGAGAAGGAGAAAGCTGCCCAACCAAGTCAAGAGTACACAGAGAGCAACAGGAACAACATGAGGCTGCCTGTAATAAAGATCAACAATTCATAGATTTTTTTTAAAAGTAAAGATACTTTGTTTTTTAAACCCTTACCTTCTGTCTTAGAATCCATATTGATTCTAAGGCAGAAGGGTGGTAAAGGCTAGGCAATGGCAGTCAAGTGACTTACCTAGTCACACAACTAGGAAGTGTCTGAGGCCAGATTTGAACCCAGGACCTCCCATCTCTAGGCCTGGCTCTCAATCCACTGAGCCACCCAGCTGCCACCTATTCATTCATTCATTCATTCATTTGTTTTAAAACCCTCACATTCCATCTTAGAATCAATATTGGGTATTGGTTTCAAGACAGAAGACTGGTAAGGGCTAGGCAATGGGGGCTAAGTGACTAGTCCAGGGTCACACAGCTGGGAAGTGTCTGAGGCCAAATTTGAACCCAGGATCTCCCATCTCTAGGCCTGGCTCTCAATCCACTGAACCACCCTGCCACAAGATACTTTATTTTTACCAATTACATATAACAAATTTCCACATAAGTTTTCCATAGTTATATGCTCCAAATTGTCTCCCTTCCTCCTTTCCCTCCTGGGGGCTGGCAGGCCATTCAATCTGGGTTATACAAGTATTATCATGCAAAACATATTTCTATATTGTTCCTTTTTTAAGAGAGGAATCTTTTAAAACCCAAAACCCAAATAAACTAAAGTGAAAAATCATATGCTTTGATCTGCATTCTGACTCCAGTAGCAGTCCTTTTCTGGAGGTGGAGAACATTCTTTGTCATAAGCTCTGCAGAATTGTCCTGGATCATTGTACTGCTGAGAGTAGCTAAGTTTATCACAGTTGACCCATAGGAGATATTTTTCTTTTCTTTTTTTAAGATAATTTTCAAGAAGAAAAACCGGCCATGGCTTTTTTTCTGTGCCTTGGAACACACAGCAAGAATAATAAAGTGATCTAGAGATCATGGAGCAAGGAGGCAAATTTGACCCCATAGGATTATAGATCCAGAACAGTTTTCTCATTTTACAAGTTAGGAAATGGAAGCCCAAAGAAATTGAGTGACTCCCCGAAGGTCATTTAGGCAATAAGTGGCAGAACCAAAACTCTAACCTAAGACCTCTGACTTCTCTTAATCACTGTACTGTACTACCTGTAGATATCACTGGGATAGGATTCATGACTAGAAAGTTGCTCAGGAAGGCATATTATTCAAAAAAGAACAGGAAAGATCAACGGAGTTGTATATTAAGGAATTACTTTTATGCAGAAGGAAATCCAGGAACCCAAAGGTCAAAGTGGGGTGGAGAGCATTGAGGCGAAGATGAATGGAGGGAAAACCAGAAGCAATATTTTCATAGAAGTATATTGGAGACCACCTAGAGAAAAAGAGGACATGGAGAAGGAGTTAGGGAAACAAATCCCAAACCTGCCACAGGGTCATGATGTAGTAGAGACAAGGGACTTTCATTATCTGGATGTTTGCTGGAGCGATCTCTTCTCTTTCTCCCTTTGTGTCAAAAGCAGACCAGTTGATAAATTCCCCCACTCACTTTAATGAGATCATTCTTCAAAAGGTAGAGGAAGTGAAGAGTGAAATGGCTATTCTGGACCCAACCCTGATAAACAAGGAGGAACTTGTTGCTGAAGTAGAAATGATGGGAACTTGGGGAAAAGCAATTGTCCCATTAGCAAAACTGTGATAGAGAAGGTAACAGCAAACCAAGTGCCCTTTGATGCACTCCTAGAGCTTGGGGGATCAGAGTTCAAGGAAGACTAAGTAGGATTTGTGGGCTTAAAATTCCACAGGGGAGAGAGAACAAATGCTTGTTAACTGAGAAAAATAAGTCAATAAGAACAAATGGTTCCCCCTCCTTTTCCAACGAGTTAGCCTATTTATTTTTTTTAATTGCCAGAGACAGTTGACCTAAGATTGATGGGAAACTCACAAGAATTGGCTTTTGAAGATAAAAACACAAATAATGTTAAAGAAGAGGGAAGGGGTAGCTGCCTAAAGATATTGATGGGGTTGCACAGTAAATTTATTGTCGAACTGTGGAAGGGGGGGAAGAAAGGGCAGCTCATGGAGGATGGATTCAAAAGTATTGCAGGGGGCAGCTGGGTGGCTCAGTGGATTGAGAGTCAGGTCTAGAGACGGGAGGTCCTGGGTTCAAATATGACCTCATGCACTTCCTAGCTGTGTGACCCTGGGCAAGTCATTTAACCCCCATTGCCTAGCCCTTACCACTCTTCTGCTTTAGAACCAGTACACAGTATTGATTCCAAGATGGAAGGTAAGAGTTTATTAAAAAAAAAGTATTGCATAGTCATATATGAATGATTTTAGGTGAGTCAGAGCTCAAAATGAGCTGACGTTGGGGGCTTTTCAAGAAATTTGTTCTGGGCAAGAAGACTGTCAAAGAAGGAATAGGATTTCTATTTGGAGAGAATGGGGTGATCACATAGGTGAAGGAGTGAAAGCAGAACTACTCTACAGTTATTTGGCTTCTATTTTTTTTCTGTTAAGGAAACCAAGTTTTGGGTTAGGAAGAAGAGAACAAAAATGGACCATAGACTTAAAAACTGGTAAGAGACTAAAGGAAAGCACCTAGCTGCCTTCCATGAAATCAAGACACCAGCCTGAATGAGCTAAGCTATACTCGTAGAACTGGTAGAAGAGGGAGATAGGAGTGTGACCATTGAACCACTGGCCCTGATCTCGGAAAGATCACAGAAAAAGCCCAAAGTTTATTTAGTCAATTTAGAACATTATTCCTTGGTTACAAGAATCATATTCTTTCCCTCCCCTCCTCCCACCCTTCCCATAGCTGATGTGCAATTCTACTGGGTATTACATGTGCCCTTGATCAGAACCTATTTCCATGTTGTTGGTGTTTGCACTAGGGTGATCATTTAGAGTCTCCATCCCCAACCACATCTCCTCAACCCATGTAATGAAGCAGTTGTTTTTCTTCTGTGTTTCTGCTCCCACAGTTCTTCCTCTGAATTTGGATAGTGTTCTTTCTCATAGATCCCTCCAAGTTGTTCAGGATCACTGCATTGACACTAATGGAGAAGTCCATTACATCTGATTGTGCCACAGTGTATCAGTCTCTGTGTACAATGTTTTCCTGGTTCTGCTCCTTTTGTTCCGTATCACTTCCTGGAGGTTGTTCCAGTCTCCATGGAATTCCTCCACTTATTCCTTTGAGCACAGCAATATTCCATCACCAACATATACTACAGTTTGTTCAGCCATTCCCCAATTGGAGGGCATCCCCTCACTTAATCTTCATAACAAAAACCTCTGACAAAGGTTTAATTACTCAAATTTGTAAAGAGCTGAATCAATTGTACAAAAAATCAAGCCATTCCCCAATTGATGAATGGACAAGGGACACGAACAGGCAGTTTTCAGATAAAGAAATCAAAGCTATTAATAAGCACATGAAAAAGTGTTCTAAATCTCTTATAATCAGAGAGATGCAAATCAAAACAACTCTGAGGTATCACCTCACACCTAGCAGATTGGCTAACATGACAGTAAAGAAAAGCAAGGAATGTTGGAAGGGATGTGGCAAAGTTGGGACATTAATGCATTGCTGGTGGAGTTGTGAACTGATCCAACCCTTCTGGAAGGCAATTTGGAACTATGCTCAAAGGGCACTAAAAGACTGTCAGCCCTTTGATCCAGCCATAGCACTGCTCAGTTTGTACCCCAAAGAGATAATAAGGAATAATATATGCAAGAATATTTATAGCTGCACTCTTTGTGGTGGCAAAAAATTGGGGAAATAAAGCCAAATGTTTTCATCAAGACATGATCTTTAAACTTGAAGCCACTGAATCTGGCTTAGCCTCCTGGCAAAATCTTAGAATGTAATGGTAAAAGAATGGTTTGGCACACTATAAGGGAAGTAGGGATCACAGAAAGACTGCTTGGCTTTGTTGAGAAGAGACTAGAATGGATCAATGTCGTTTGTTTTGGGCACAGTAACTATAGCTAGTTACCATTCCTACATAGCATAGCATTTATGTAGCACTGTAGGTATTCTCTTATTTGATCTTCATAGCAATCCTGGGAAGCAGGTGCCATTATCTTCTCCATTTTATAGATGAGGTAACTGAGACCAAAAGAAGTTAAGTGACTTTCCTTTGGTCACAGAGCCAGCAAGTGTCTCAGGGCAGATTCCAACTCAAGTCTTCTTGACTAAAAGTCGAATAACACTCTCTGGATGTAGTATATTTAAATTTCAGCAAACAGTTTGATAATAGTGGCATAGTATGATGGATTCAGGTTGAATGGAGGAGATAAGAACATTAGATAAGACTGGCAGTTCACTTTTCCAATGGAACTTATATCCAACATGGGTAGAAGACACTAATCCATCTGACTGAAACATCCCTTAGTACAGATGCTTGTTCTTGGGGCAGGGCCAAGTCCAGTGTGAAGTCTGAATGGGGAAGGCCATTACTGACCCCCAAAACCTTCCTGAATCCCACTGAAGTTGGAGCATATACATGGGCCTCCATTGTTTCGGCATGGGCTTTCCCTAGTCTTTTCTCAGGAAGTTCATGGTCAACTTGAACAATTCCAAAGGAGTCTTTGGTGACATGAAGATAATGTGACTCACTTGACAGCAGTGTAGAGGACCTTTCAAACAAGTCTGTTGCGTCACTTGATGCTCACCTTACTCCTCTGTTATCCAGTAATTGGAGATCCTCAGAGTTTTCAGAACCATCAGGCTTTAGGATTGAGGCTCTGAGGAATGTGAGGTTTTGTTTAATGAGCCATCTGACATCATTAATTCTCTTGTGTTTTTTTAAACCCTTACCTTCTGTCTGCTAAAATTAATTGTGGGTTGGCCTTGAATATATTATTAATTAGGTGGTCACCAGGGATTTAATTTCTAAATCCCAAAATAAATTACAAAAGTAAACGGAATTTATGGTAGTTTATTTTCAATATTTACAATAGAAGGAAGATATTAAGGAATGAGAGGGAGAAAACTCTGGCTTCTTCTGATACCAGTTAGAATTTCCAAGCCCCAGTCAAGGGAAGAGAGTCTCAGGAAGTTGGGCCTTTCCTGGAGGCTTCATGCCTCCAGAAAGGCGGGGCCAGTAAGTCAGCTTTTCACTCACCAAAAGAGACAGTCTTATAGAAGTCGGGATGCCTGTCTTCTGGTTGCTCCTTGGAGTCAGTGCCTGAATTTCCGAACGAATGTCCATCTTCCCTTCAGCTCCATCACTCCAAGCTCAGGTGACTGACTGTCCATTTTCAGTCTTTGTTTCCTCTATTTAAAGACCTTTTTCTTTTGTGTCACCTTCCCTAATTTCATATCTACCAATCACAGCAGACGCTTTTCTCCAGGACTGCCAATTCTTTACTTCTCACCTTCTTTGGTTAGATTTTCTCCAGGACTGTCCATTCTTTAGTTCTCACCTTCTCTGGTTAGATTATATCTTTTTGGGTTACTTAAAACCTCTTTTGTTAAGTTCATTTTTTGTAGTTATTTAACACCTTTTTGTGGTTAATTCACCTTTTGTAGTTAAAATCTAAAAATAGATTGTAGCTTACAATTCTAGCTTCACTATAAAGGAAGAGCTAAGTATCTTCATTGTTACAATCAGGAGATTACAATTTTATCTTCACAATAAAGAAAGAACTAAGTATCTTCATTGTTACAATCAGGAGATTACAATTTTATCTTCACAATAAAGAAAGAGCTAAGTATCTTCATTGTTACAATTGTTACAATCAGAAGATAGCTAAATCCAATCTTCATATGTCTTACAATCAATACTGTGTGTTGGTTCCAAGGCAGAAGAGCTGTAAAGACTAGGCAAGGGGGGTTAAGGGATTGGCCCAGGGTCACACAACTAGGAAGTGTCTGAGGCTGAATTTGAATCTAGGACCTCTGGTCTCTGGACCTGGATCTCAATTCACTGAGTCACCTAGCTTCCCCCTCTCTTGTGTTTTTTGAAAATTTCAGCCTTTTGCTGTAATATCACAGTTGTTTCCAGATATCTCCTTGCCCTTCCTCTCTGCCCCTCCCCTCCACTGAGCCTTCCTGTATAATAAATGGAAATACTAACCCAGTCCATCAGCATAGTCATTGACTGATCACATCTTGCAGTATATGCAGTATTTTGTACTCATCTTCCTTTTGAAGGGAGAAGGGAGATGCGTTTCCTTGTCACTGATGACTTCTTTAGCTTCACATCAGTTGGGGGGCAGAGAGGTATATCATGTCTATCCTACTTAGGAAATCTAGGGAAAAGGACTTATCTGATTCTGGTGATGGGAGAGCTTATGAGATAGTCAATTGAGAACTAGAAGAGACTTTTCAGCCCATTGAGCTCTCATGCCACAGATAAGAGGTCTAGGCAGAGTAAAGGACTTAACCAAGATCATACAGATAGCTAGGAGTACAATTGTTGTCTGAACTAAAGGTCCTCCGATACCAAATCCAGCATACTGCCTTTGGGACTAGAACAATGATTTCCTCGGTGTAAGGAACTCTCAGGAGAGGAAACTCCCCTTCCCAGTGCAGGTCCGCACCATCGATGTTGGGCTGGCACCAAGTGTTGTGGCGACATCGTCTTAGAAGTACTTGAAAAGTTGTTCACTTTTCTGAAGCGAGCTCTCTATTGGGATATGAAGGTTTCTGGTATAACATATGCCTCCCTTGGCTCCCTTCTGTTAGGCTTTGGTTTGTTGTATCATGTTTAATCTTGTAAGCTGCCTTCAATCCTTTTGAAAGTAGGTGGGGTGGAAATTCTAAATCATAGGATCATCGAATCTTCGAGCTGGAAGGGACTTTAGAGACTGTAAATAAATAGGAAAAGCCGCACACATACATTAGTATGGTACATGCTGGCGCTTACTTGAAAGGGAGGATTTTGTCCCTAGGCCAGTCTTAAATAGGCTTTCTTACCTGCTTATATTTCCTTTTCATTATCAGCTACACCACTGCTCAGAGGACCTGAGATCTCAGCGGAATGGAGGACTCCCAACGGACAGACAACTTTAGGAGGTGAGTGGGAGAATAAGGCCTGGAACTGGCCGTGGGATTTCACTTGGTATAGGGAACTGCCAGGTAGGGAAATTCTCTCCCACTGAAGGTCAGCAACTTCTCTCCAATGGGTAGTCTTTGACAAGTGGCCAGGGACATTGATCGGTTAAGTAACTTGTTTTAGGTGATGTAGGCATCAGAGATGACACTTGAATGCACCATATATTCCTGACTTTGAGGATAGCTCTCTACCTCGTATTCTACACTGCCTCTCAGGGTGGTACAGTCAGTAGTCCAAGTAGCATTAGTCCTATTTTACCAGTGAAGAACCTTTCCAAACAAGGCCACCCAGCTCATAAGTGTTAGAACTGGGACTCTAACACTGATCTCCTCATTTCAAATTCAGAGTTCTTTCTAATACAACAACCACACTGGCTTCCCATGAGTGCAATATAGGGAGGAATACCTGGGACAGTCTGGTTTGTTACATTTCGTATGACCGAATTCCTCTTGTCCTCTTGGTACCTGAAAGGAGTGGTTTTCAGACTCTGATATCCTTTCTCCCCCTAGACCAAAGGAGGGGTAGTGCGGCCTTGACAATCCTGGCTGAGCAACAGTTTGGGGTGCATTCTCTTCAGGATTCATTTTGTACATGATTTGGAGCAAATATTTCCTGGTCACCTCAGTGAGAAATGTCAAAAGATGAGCCATTTGTCCACCTCGAAGGACCATTGCAAAATCCACAGTGGCCAACACAAAGCATTTTGGGTTGTTTCAGTCCTTACTGCTGCCAGTTTTCCATTTCACAACTCAAGGGACTTCTGGCCAGCACAGTGAGAGTGGATTATGAGTCCCTCAGAAGGTCCCTTTATTTGTTTTCACCTTCACCTGTTCACCAATGGCAGGTAGTTTGTTTCTGATTTTTTTGTTATGGCAAAAAGTGCTGCTCTGTGTATGGATTTATGTATTCTCTACAGGTGGGGCTTTCATTGTTGTTTGTCACATCCCTAGGGCATAAACTCAAATGCCAGGTTGGAAGTTGTTTTTCTTGAATTCTAACTTGTTTTCCCATATGATTGGACTAACTCAACAACTAAATATGACAGCAACAGTTCTCAGGGTGTGATCTGAGGATCCCCAGGGTTCACCAAGAACCATAAAAGTCTTTTTAGGGATCTCAAGTAGCAACAATAAACTCCACCACACAGTGGGTAGAGCACTGGACTTGCAGTCAGGAAGACTTGAGATCAAATCCTGTCTCAGATACCTACTCAGCTGTGTGGCCCTGGGCAAGTCACTTAACCTCTCTCAGCCCCAGTTTGCTCATCTATAAAATAGGACTGATAATAAGACCCTACTTCACAGGGCTGTTGTGAGGATCAAATGAAATAATGTATATAAAGCACTTTGGAAACCTTAAAGTATTATGTAAATGTGATCCATTATTATTATTATTGTAATTAGTTACACAACAAGAAATTGTAGAATTCCCATGGGTTTACAAAGTGCTTTTATCAACTCGGTGACATCCATAGGGTATGTGATATGGTTGTTCCCATTTCATAATTGAAGGATCTGAAGCTCAGAAGAAAAGGTGATGTGTCTGTTGGTGTGGTTAATAATAACATCTCGTATTTATGTATATAAACACTTTACGGTTTGCAGAGTGCTCTGCAGATAACTTACTTTTAGACTCACAACTGCTGTTTCTGACCTCCATCTTATAGATAAGGAAACTGGCTCAGAAGAGATGAAATCCCCTAGTGTCCCACAGCTGCTGCTACTGCTGCTGCTGCTGCTGCTACTACTACTACTACTACTACTACTACTACTACTACTACTACTACTACTACTACTACTACTACTAGCAAATGTTTATATAGCACTTATGCTGTGCTGGGCATTGCGCTAAGTTCTTTACAAATATTACCTCTTTTAAGTCTCACAACAACCCAGTGATGCAGGTGATATCTCACATCTTACGTGAGGCAAGTAGAGGTCAAATGGCTGGCCTAGGGTCATATAGCCAGTAAGTGCTAGAGGCCAGACTAGGGCTCGAGTCTTCTCAACTCTAGGCTGGGCACTCAGAGAGTGACCTGTCCAAGGTCCCACAGATAGGCAGCACCAGAGGGGATCTGAACCTCCTCTCTTACACAGAATAAATGCGTATGAGAGAGTGGATGGGAAAGTGTTCTTCAATCATAATTGAAAGTTGTTGTTTGAATCAGGTCCCTGAAAGACTTCAGCCCCTGCTGAACTATCATTTGGAGGGAACTGGCATATGCAGTGGAGTGAGGACTTGGAGTCACAATAATAACTGCAATTCAAGGGTTCTGGTCCCAGCCTTTTAGAGAAAGAAATGGAATGGGGCCAGAGATGGGAGAGAGGAGGGTTGAGCAAGTTTGGGAAGGGGGTTGTTGCCCTTCCAGTAGCCCCAAGCTCATTTTTCTTCCAGATGGGGTCCAAGCCCTATGGGCAATAAATAGCCTAAGACTGGATGCTGGCATAGTCTCTGAACTGAAAAAGGGGCTCACCAGAATGTTGGAATGTTTGTTGCGATCCAAAATTCATTTTCTTTTTAAGGGGAACTGAGACCACAGGGTCTATAGGACTGCATGGGCCCTGAGGTCAGATGGGGTTCACGGGAGAGGGAGAGAGGAATGGGATCAACTCTGTAGGCTGCTGTGAATTCTTGATGCCTCTTTTGTGGGATGAAATCAAATGTTGTTTTTGCTTGCTATATGCATTGTTACCTGGAGTGCTTATATGAAATCTGGGTACCCTGTTACCCACGTATTTGGAGGCCCAGAGACAAGTCATGTTTCAGCTATATTTGGAGGCAATTCTGAATGGAAGCCAAATGAGCCAAAGAAATCTTTTGGTGTGCCCCCTGCCTCCCAGGATTGAAGTCGGTTCACATAAACCCTAAGTCTGGGGTGCAGGGACATAGGTTTTAGAACTATCTGCACATGTGAGGACTTTGAAAAGAATGGCGCTAAATTGGTTAGGAGTGTGCATTATTACTGTCCGTGCCAACAGTGCTGGTGAATAGAGTACCAGGGATACATTAAACAAATATATATTTATGGATGAGACATAGTCATATTTAAGAACTTATAGGAGGGGGGAAGATGGATGTTCACTTTGTAATTGTTTAAGTAACCAGTATATATTAAGTTGCTCTCCTTGATGACTTACTGTTCTACCCATCATGCCTCATTTAAAAAAAACACCTCTAGTTCATTTCCATTTATCTAGGATCCAACGATTGGGTCACTGAAACATCCAGGCTTCTTTTTAGTCTTCTCTTAATGAGAAAGAGACAAATGAAGTGCCACCTCGCCTAGGCTGTTGTCCGCAGTCAGTGCAGACCTGGCCTGTCTTCTCACCGGGAACATTAGTCTGCATCTCAGGATTGATATTCGTGAGGCCGACTTAGAGGCACTCCAATATCCTGAAGTGTCTTCCGGGTTCTCAAAGAAAGATTATATTTCTTATGGTCTCAGTATTAACTGTGCTTGAGCATTTCAGTCTATCTGGAAATTGCCATCAGCCAGGCAAGAGCTCGTGGCTGGCATATCCATGAAGCAGCAGCACAAAGGAGCAAAGTGGTTCTGGCCCCAGTAGGAAACTGGGGGCTAAATGGGAGATGTGGAGAGGGAAAGTTAGAAAGGGACCGGGGACAGCAGGCAGATGTTGGGAAGCCCAGCCGAGCTAAAATAGATGGGTAAAGGGGGCTGGGATGTGAGCAGAACTCTGAGGTAAACACGATGTGGGGAAGGCCAGATTGAGACAGGCAGCTGCTGGCCGACCATCTTCTCATACTACTCTTTCTTTCCAGATGTATCGTGGGGAATAAAAAAGAATTCATGTGTTCTTCTAAGGGTGGACATCCATCCTACCCCGCATCAGGAATGAAAGCCTCTTTAGGCCTGCAGAATAAGACCTAAAGGATGTTTGGTTAACACCACAGGCCCAGTGAGTTAGGAGACCTCTTATCTCACTTCAAGGATGAAAGCCATCAGGCTATCCTTCCTCACTACTACCTTTGGAAGTCCCCAGGACATGGTTACCTTCCTATCACCTACACCTCCCAAGTGGGAGCTTGTGACGAGCTCATGCATCTTGCAGTTTTCTGATTGGGGGAGACTTTGGGCTTGGATAGTAAGTCCTGGCCCCCAGACAACGAATGGGAGTCAGACAGAGGAGGGAGAGGTGGAGTGTTGTGTCAGGAACCTATCTAGTGTTTGTTCTGCACCAGGCATTGCATTTACCCTTTTAGGACACTTGCTTTGTCATGAGAAAGAATTAAAGGCTGTTTCTTCTCCTCTCACTTTGTGACTCCAGGTTAGGTGGATGCTTATCTCGGTCTCTATGAACTCCATGCTGTGGTCAAATGGCTTTCTGTCCCTGTGTTTTCTTTTCAAAAGAAATCAGTAAACATTTAGTCAAATACCTACTATGTTCCAGGCCCTCTGCTATGCACAGGGAATGCTGGAACGAAGAAGAATCAGCCTTTGCCCTCAAGGGACTTCCAGCCTACTGGAGAATGCCATATGCTGCATACACAAATAATTAAGTTAAATTGACTTCATTAAAGTCACTTACATTTGCATTCGAGGTAAGGGAAACCTCATTTTCAGTTCTGATGTCCCTTAATGTTTTTTTTTTTTTTGCAAAGGGATGTTTACTTCAAAGAGATAACAGTAATAAAAGTAAACCCAACACTTCAGGCCCACTCCTTCCCCAGCATCATCATTTCGGGGGAGAGTGCTCTCGGACCATGCCAAGTACCACAAAGTTTCCCGTTAGCCTTGGTCCCACCAAGTTCACATGTTCAGGCCCTGGTGGGATGGTTGAACTCCTGCGGTCTCCATGTTTTTGTGGCAGATCAGCCTCTGAAAATGAGGTTTTGTTCTTTCTAAGTAACAGATCTACCTTGATCTTAGTTTTCTTTTTTGCTTACTGAGAAAAGGGCCTGACCCACTTCCCCAAAGGTATTTTTCACAGTTCTGGGAAATGACTTGTCCAGGGTCATAGTAAGTCATTACTTTCCTACATTTTCCTCTAAGTAAAATAGCTTGGGAAAAGACCGTAAAGACGACTAAACTATTTGGTTTCTGTGTTTCCTTCCAGGTCTGATAATCCATGATCTGGAGTCCATAAACTTAAACATTTTTGTTGAAAACTGAATTTCAATGTGACTTATTACCTTTTTAATCCAATGCATTTTATTTGATTCATTTAAAGACATTGTTCTGAGAAGGGGTCTGTGTCGGTTTTCCCAGACTGCTCAAGGGAGTCTGTAAACACAGCCTTTAAAGCCCCCTGCTCTACAACTATAAAATAAATGTAGGTTCTGCTACAGGGAAATGTCAGAAGCTGGAGAGGTTAAGCCTTTTCCAGGCTTGTTATATTTTCTTTGGAAACAGAAATGCTGATGTTATGTATTGCTGATGAATTGAGGCTCTTTAGAATATAAAAGAGGAAAAGAATTTGAGTTTTCTTACCAGTAATACTCAGCTGTACCTTTCCACTGGCAATGTCTCCTGGTCTGCCCCACTGCTAGTGCTTCCCCCTCTCAGATTTCCTTCCACTTATTTTGTTTATATCTAGCATGCATCTGATTATTTACATGTTACCTCTATGGGACTATAAACTCCTCAAGGGCAGAGACTGCCTTTGGCTTTCCTTTTAACATATGTGTTAGAAATGCTTAAGAAATGCTCGTTGATTGATTGATTGATGGGGAGATTTATTGGCAGAAAAGAAATAAGTACTTGGAAAACCTGACAGCATTTCAGAGCAACATGACATCCCCAGTACAGAGAAGGTGGCCAGCTCAAGGCCCCGAGGTCAACAGGCTGGTACTCTGGAGGGCCCAGGTTCAGATCTTAACTCTGCCATTGACTTGGAGGATCCCAGCATGGGGGACTCTAGACCCTTTGGTCCAACTCTTGGTAAGCGAACTGAAGCTTAGATTCAGGCTCTGGGCTTGGATCTACCATCTGCTCTTACCACCTGCATGACAAAAAGAAGCTCTTTCCCCACTTTGGGCCTCCTCAGTTTCCTCAAGATTGTTAGTGGGCACTAAGTGAGGCTGCTAGGGGTATCTACTAGCCCCAGGTCACCAGCTCGAAATGTGACCTAATGGCTATGCAAGACATTGGACTGTAATGCCATCATTCTTGCTGAACAAGGCAATAAAGCAGGAGTGGGGCCAGGAGCATCTTCAGAAGGAAAAGTTCTCCTTGTTGAGAGTGTATTACAGTCACGTCCTCCACCCCTTTCTCTTCTCCTCATAAATCTTGCATGGCTGACTGAGAGGCCTGGAAGGCTGGTATATTCGGTGCTTTGGGTCTCTGGAGTATGTGGCTTAGAGCTCACCACAGTTTGTACAAGAGGTGGCATATCGCCTTGAATGCTCACATGGGAAAGATGAAATGATGCTAAGTGCCCTCCTCCAACTTCGGTTCCCTCCTCCTCCCTGGAAAGAGTTGGAAAGGAAATGTTTGGATTCACTTCAATTTAAAACTGTTTCCTATTTGCCCTTCCTGATGAATAATCATCTTTCCTTTATGCTAAGACTTCATTAAAATAATTACACATTCTTCTACCAGAGTGGAAAGGCATGGCAGAGAGAGCACTGGTTTCAAAGTTAGAAGATCTGGCTGTGTTTAGATTCTGATTCTGAAATTTCTGGTGTGATCCTTGGCAAGTCATTATCTCTCTGAGCCTCAGTTTCTTCATTTGTAAAGTGGGAGAAAGAATCCTAGCCTTCTTCCTACTCAGGGCTATTGTGAAGAAATTGTTTTGGAAACTGTAGTGTGCCATGATGGAATGATGATGCCAGAGATGATAACTTCCTCTGAAACCTGCTCCACAGTAAGGAATGAGGGACCCAGGAGAACGCTGAGCCTTGTAGAGATTCAGGGGTACAGGACGTTAGGGTAGTATGGAGTGTTGGTGTGGCACCTATGTTTTCTCGATCTTTCAATCAATAAACCTTGATTTAATGAGCTGATGAGAACAGTTTGCTCCAAAGGCCATGAAGGTGGCTGAAGTAGGTGCTGTGGAGCACTTAGAGCTTGGTCACATGGCAGAGAAGTCAACATCTCCCACTGCACCCCAGACCATTGCCAGTCATCCTGACTCTTCTTCTGCTAGCGGACTTCAGAGAGTGAGGCTGCCTGACTTAAACCCAAATCCCATGCAAACATAGACATCACTTACTCATGTGGACGTCTCCTGATTGGCCCTCTTTGAGAATGAAGGAAGAACAGCAGCAACCATGACCATTTATTAAGCACACGCCAGGTGCCAGGCACTGTGCCAGGTGCTGGGAGTACAAAAGAGGCAAAAGTCAGATTCTGCTGTCCAATGGGGGAGCCAACAAGCAAACAAATAGAAACAAAGGCAGCTACATACAAGATAAAGCAAAAATGATTAACTGGGTGAAGGTAATTAAGAGGGGATGAGGAAGGCTTCTTGTAAGAGGTAGTATTTTAGTTGGGACTTAATAGAAGCCAGTAGGTGGAATGGAGGAGGAAGAGTGTTCTAGGCATGGGAGACAGCCAGAGCTGAGAGACAAGTGTCCCAGTGTCACTGCATCAAAACCAGAAAGGGAAGGTGTCAGATTATCAGCAGCAGCACCCCTCCCACCTCCAAACTGGAAGTTTGTAGTCTGTAGTAGGCCTAGCTCCTCTGGAGGACTGTGGGCCTTCATCCCTTAGCAGCAGACACGCTTTGTGCTTCCCAGAAGAGCACAATCCAAGGCCATAGTGGTGTTCCGGGGCATACAGGAGCTAGCATAAAGCTGTGCACTTGGTGGCAGAGCTTGGAACTCTGAGGTACTCCTGTACTTGGGGGGTCTGGGATTCATTGATTTAGGTACTCCCTCCACCTACACAGGTCTTACTCCCTCCATGCCTGCCTTTAATAGGGGTCTTCTGGGAGTCACTGTGGTCCAAAAATTCTATCTCCTACAGGCAACATGGTCCCAAGCCTCTCTGAACTTTCCCAGACTGATGCTAAAATGATATAGTCTGTTACCAGGTCCACCAATGAGGCCTTTCCTGCTTGGATTTCCCTGGGAAAAAAACCTCAAGGAGGCGAGGCTCACCTATCTCCATACTATGAGGATGTATCAGAGTAAGATGATGGTCAAGACCTGCCTGTGGAATCAAATGATTCCTCTCCTTTTACTGATGTGGAAACTGAGGCATAGAGATGTTTAGTGGCTTTCCTAAAGTCACCCAGCTTGTTAGTGATAGAGCAGGACTGGAACTCAAGTCTCTTGCCATCCTTGCAAGTATTTTTAAATTTCTTGCCACATAATTTTTTTTTAACAATTATCTCATGCGACCCACCTAGTGTGTAATTAGAATTTGCTCCCTGGAACTCTTTCCCAGCTTCCCATTTTCCTTCTCACATTACGTGCTTGCACAGGGAGGATATATTTTGAGTGTAGCTTCTCCCTCTCTCTCTTTTCCTGGGAATGCAGTTTGTGGAGGTTGGGTGAGACCAGGCAGGAGAAGTTTACTCACGTGGCCATACTTAAGTTTTGTACTTTGCTCTTTTATTTCTTCTACTTCAGGTGATCAGCAATACGTCTTATAACATATAATTCTTGGGGTTATTGATATTAATTTAAATCTTACACTAGCTACTTGTGGATCTGCCTCTAAGTGGTAGGCTAAAGTGATGAAATCCAGAGAGGTCCTGTAGCATATAGACTCTATACTGTGTATCCACAGCCTTCCTGGCTGCCAAGGAAATCCAGAGGAGTCCAATAGGGAATATTTTGTTTATCGAAACTTGAAAGTTTTCTTCTTCATTCAAGGCCTTAGGGCAGTACACGATAGAAAAGTTTGATCTTGGTTTGCCTTTCTTCTCTAGATGGGGACTTGTCAAAATAAGGTTGCAGGCACAGGCCTGGTTTTCCCAGTGACACGGGTTAACAGTGACACAGAAGGAGTGACAACTGTCTTTCACTATTTGGCTGGGATTGCCGGTGTTCACACACCCTGCCACCTGGGAAGCTGAAGAGGAATAAGTTACTGTGAGCAGCTGCAGAGACATGTGGGAGTGACGTGGTCCCCCAGAAGGAAAGATGGAGTCATGAGGGGATCCTCTAATTACTGACATCCCCCCCAGGGAGGACCTTTCTTTTGGACGTTGATGAACATGTCCACCCTACTTTGCCAAATTCCTTACTGTTGAGGGCTGAGTGGCACATTTGTCACACAGCTGTTGATGAATAATCAATGAAGTCTTGCTAAATGCCACCATACACTGGGGCAGAGGTGTCATTCAGTAGGCAGGCAGCTTGGCCGAGGGGAATGCTTGAGCCTAGAGCGAGGAAATAAAGCTTTCGTTTATTGGGCCACTGATAAAAATCATACAGTCGTGGGACCATAGATTATCAGAGCTGTGTACTGTCAGAGCAGGGGGATACCTTAGAGACCCTCTAAGCTGAGGCTTCTTAACCATTTTTTGTGCCTCAGACCCCTTTGGCAGGCTGGTGATTCCCATGTATGTGAATCATTAAGAATTCATTATCAAAGGAAATGCCATATTTGGGGTAGAGTTTGGTGATAATTAAAATGGGGTTCACCTCCCTACAAGTTCATGGATCCCTGAAACCATCCCCAACCTCCTAGGGAGTATGGATCTCAGGTTAGGAACCCCTGCTTTAAGCTCTCTCCTTTTTACAGAGCGGAAAACGAGGCCCATAGAGTGCCAGCGATTTGCCCAGAGTCACACAGCTAGTTGGGAGCAGAGCCAGCTTTCCTGGCCTACTCCATTCCCTGCTGGGCCATAGCAAGTCCGGCAGGCTTTTACATCCTGATTTTGGCCATGGACAAAGTGAAGGAAGCAGAGACCCCAGAAGAGTATCTTTGATGTCTACAACAATGTTAAGTGGAAAGACCAGCTGCCATAGTGGGACCAAGTTTGCAGAGGTGAGGCATATGTGTCGAATCTTTGTTATAAGGGATGGCTTTCCAGGAGGAGGCACTGGAGGATATCTAGGCAATGCCAAAACAAAATAGCGCAATAAAATCTCTTAGTAAAAGGAGATACTATCACAAATGCCCTCATTTTCACCTGTAATTTGCCAGTTAATATCATGGGAGAAAGTGTGTGCCCTGGCTCCACTCTCAGGGCCAGCCTGACTGCATGTCCCCTTGGGATGCTAAAGCGCCCTAAGGCTTTTGTGGGGCAAACACTTTTTCTGCTGTGAGATAGACCCCTCACGAGTGGTGTTCCCCTGTTTCCTAGGTGTTGGTTACTAGTGTTCAGTCATTTTAACCATGTCTGACTCTTCAGGACCCATTCAGGATTTTCTTGGCAAAGATATTGGAGCAGTTGGCTGTTTCCTTCTCCAGCTCAAGATGAGGAAACTGAGGCCAACAGGGTGAAGTGATTTGCCTGAGATCACACAGCTAGGAAGGGTTCAAAGCTGTATTCAAACTCGGGTCTTCTGGACTGCAGAGCCAGAGCTCTGATTGCCTTGTTACTCTTTTCCTGCCATGTCAAGTACAAAGTCTCTCTAGCTACCAAGGTGCTCCCTGCATGGTCCCTCCAGTTGAGTCAGACCTATCTCCTGCTCTGCCACCTACATACTAGGCTCAGTTTTACATCCATGCCTTTATTCATGATATTCCCTTTGATTGGAATCTCCAAATGATATCCATCATTCAAAGCTGATTTAACATTTCTCTCCATCATGTAGCCCTCTCTGATTACTCTGCCTCATTAACTTCTTTCCCATTTGAACTCCTGTCATGCTTGAAGTTGGTGCCAAACAGTCAAGTGTTCACTTCGATAGCTGTACATTCCTTGTGCCTTCTTTTTTTTTTTTTTAAACCCTTACCTTCCGTCTTGGAGTCAATACTGTGTATTGGCTCCAAGGCAGAAGAGTGGTAAGGGTAGGCAATGGGGGTCAAGTGACTTGCCCAGGGTCACACAGCTAGGAAGTGGCTGAGGCCAGATTTGAACCTAGGACCTCTCGTCTCTAGGCCTGGCTCTCAATCCACTGAGCTACCCAGCTGCCCCCCCATTGTGCCTTCTTTAAAGGCCCAGAACCAGAGCTCACGTTTATACAGACTGGATTTGATACTTGGAGCTTCTCACCAGGTATTGGCTTTGGTTCCTGTCCCTTCCCAAAGTTTCCTCTGGGAACTTCAGACACAGACTTCCTGTCAAGGAGTCTACAGAAAACATAGAGGCCCTTCCTCCCTGACAAGTGCTCTGGCTAACCCCGTGGACTCCATAAATATACCAAATACACCTTCTTTTCTCTTCAATCCCCTCTTCCCCCTCTGCCCCAGGGCCCTGTACAGTCACTCTCCCAGATATATACCACCACCCTAAGACTGAGGCTACCATGAATACTCTTGGGAGAAATCGTCCACATGATTCACAGTATTTGTGAAAAGTGAGGTCAAGATTTGTTCTTCCACATTGTGGTTCTTGTGTTTTACTGCTTCTTGGGCTCCCAGGACTCATGGTCTAGGAGTTCTTCCTCTGCTTTCCAGAAGGCTTGACCAGGAATTCCCACCACTTTACCACTGCTACTTAGGGCCACATGCTTCTTTCTTTTGGGACTATATGATTACCCCCATGACTAATGAAGGAGGAGCTGCCTAGAGCCCTTGAAAAATCTGGCCCAGATACTTTCCATTCCAAATGATTGCCCACAGTAGAAGCCTTGGGAGTGCTATCACCTTGAAGGAGGAGCCTTTGTTATTCAAACTGGGAGGACTGACTCTTCTAGACTGGTATGTCTAATACAATATGGGACCCTGGGTGAGTCACGTCACCTTACTTGCCTCAGTTTCCTCATCTGTAAAATGAGCTGGAGAAGGAAATGGCCAACCACTGCAGGATCCCTGTCAAGAAAAGCCCAAGAGTTGGACAAGAATGAAATGACTGAAATTTCAATAATCCTCTGTAACCTCAGGCAAGTCTCATCACTTTCCTGGGCCTCATTTTACCTATTTTTAAAACAGAGGGAATGGATAGGCAGTTCTCAGATAAAGAAATCAAAACTATTAACAAGCACATGAAGAAGTGTTCTACATCTCTTATAATCAGAGAGATGCAAATCAAAACAACTCTGAGGTATCACCTCACACCTAGCAGATTGGCTAACATAACAGCAAAGGAAAGTAATGAATGCTGGAGGGGATGTGGCAAAGTAGGGACATTAATTCATTGCTGGTGGAGTTGTGAACTGATCCAACCATTCTGGAGGGCAATTTGGAACTATGCCCAAAGGGCGACAAAAGAATATCTACCCTTTGACCCAGCCATAGCACTGCTGGGTCTGTACCCCAAAGAGATAATGGACACAAAGACTTGTACAAAAATATTCATAGCTGCGCTCTTTGTGGTGGCCCAAAACTGGAAAACGAGGGGATGCCCATCAATTGGGGAATGGCTGAACAAACTGTGGTATATGTTGGTGATGGAGTACTATTGTGCTCAAAGGAATAATAAAGTGGAGAAGTTCCATGGAGACTGGAACAACCTCCAGGAAGTGATGCAGAGCGAGAGGAGCAGAACCAGGAGAACATTGTACACAGAGACTAATACACTGTGGTATAATCGAACGTAATGGACTTCCCCATTAGGGGCGGTGTAATGTCCCTGAACAACTTTCAGGGATCCAGGAGAAAAAAAACACCATTCATAAGGAAAGGATAAACTATGGGAGTGGAAACACCGAGAAAAAGCAACTGCCTGAATACAGAGGTTGAGGGGACATGACAGAGGACAGACTTTAAATGAACACTCTAATGCAAATACTATCAACAAAGCAATGGGTTCAAATCAAGAAAACATCTAATGCCCAGTGGACTTACGCGTCGGCTATGGGGGGTGGGGGGGAGGAAAAGAAAATGATCTATGTCTTTAACGAATAATGCTTGGAAATGATCAAATAAAATATATTTAAAAAAAAAAAGAATAAAGCAAGCAAGAGAAAAAAAAACAGAGGGTTGTGTACTAGAAGCAGCATGGTGCAGTGGAAAGAGAACCTGATGGCCTTGGAGGCAGCAGACTTGGGTTTGAATCCTAGCTCACTTCCTGTGTGAGCATTTCCTTAGGCAAGTTCCTTCCCTTTGAAGGGTGGAAAAATACTGGAGGGCCTGGTTTCAAATTTCAGCTTGGCTATGTGACCTTGGATAAGGACCTAGTTGGACTCAGTGACCCTAAAGTCCCTTCCAAATCTGTCTATGATCCTCTGACCTAAGCAGATCTCTGGAATGCATACCATTCCATGATGTATATTAGGGAGGGGACAAAAGAGAATGCTTTGTGAGGTTGGGAGGGGAAAGGGGAAATCAGGGCAGCATTGTAGTTGGGTTTGAAAGGCTAACTGCCAGAAATGTGGCAATTACCACAGGGCCAAGTAGACCGGAGTTCAAGTCCCACCTCTAACACACGCTGGTTGTTGTATGATCTTGTCTGGGCAAGTAGTTTCTCAGTACTCCAGACAAGGTATCAGTTTCCTCCTCAGAGATTTCCTTCTACAGATAGGATTTCAGCAAGGAGAGGGGAGAAAGAGGTTCACTCCAGGCTTAGGCTAAGCAGAGTATATGTATGGGAGAGAAGGGTGGAAAGTTAGCCTGATACCAGGTTTTAGAAAGCCTTATATGTCAGGCAAGGGAGTCTGAATGTTGCTCGGGAGGCAACAAGGAGCTAGAGAAGATCTGTAAACAGACACATGATCAAGTCTATGCCTGTGGGTGGATTGGGCTGGGAAGAACATGAGAACAGAGAAGAGGAAACAGTGGAAAGTTGAGTGGTGACCCCTTAGGAGTCCAGGATGGTGGTTATGAAGACCCATATTAAGATGGTGGCAATGGGAAGAGAACAGAAGGGACAGATGGGAGAAGTGCTTGGTGAGGTGAAATTGACAGATAAGGGAGGTAGAAGACAGCAGGAGAACCCTAAGGTTAGCTCCCTGGAAGAATGAGTAAACAGTGGTGCCCCTGGCTGAAGGAGAAGTCATCCCAGTATTACCTGTGTGCTTTAGGGGGCATCGCAGGGGGCACCCAGGTATCACTGAGGCTTGGAGGGCTGGGACTCTGGATTGTAATGTGGCTTTGAAAGCATATCAAAAGGAACACACAGTGGAAATGACATTGCATATTTATCAAGGTACGCTTATGAGAGGAAACCGAGGAAGCCCAGGGCCAGGCTGGAGGGGAAGCATGTTGGGGAGTGTCTGAGGGGAAAGCCATGGAAGGGGGAAACAGAAATGACATGGTGGTGTGACCACTGATAATGGGCAGATCACCTGGAGAGGAGGAGGAAACATCACAGACGCAACACCCGGTCAGTGGTGTAGGAGGGTTGGGGGATTTCAACTCTCCAAACATCTGCCCAAACTTACTTTCTGCCAAAGGCAAAGCACCTGATGTGTTGCCCCCAATCCTCCTCTCCCAACTTATCTGAGTGATAATTTCATCCTTTAAAGGTGGAGCAGGCTGATGAGAGTGGGAGCTGAAATGCTGTCCCAGACCAGCAAGGAAGAACTAATTAGTTATGGAATGAACAGAAATCATGAGAACTTTAACATCATGGGCTGTTCTTTCTTTTTTTTGTTTTCTTTTTTTTAAACATTATTTTATTTGGTCGTTTTCATACATTATTCTCTGGAAACAAAGATCGTTTTCTTTTCCTCCCGTCCCCCCCCCCCCCCCCCCCGCCTTTCCCTCTCCCATAGCCGATGCATGATTCCACTGGTTATCACATGTGTTCTTGACTCGAACCCATTTCCCTGTTGTTGGAATTTGCATTATAGTGTTCATTTAGAGTCTCTCCTCAGTCTTATCTCCTCCAACCCTGTAGTCAAGCAGTTGCTTTTCATCGGTGTTTTTACTCCCACAGTTTATCCTCTGCTTGTGGGTAGTATTTTTTTTAGATCCCTGCAGATTGTTCAGGGACATTGCATTGATACTAATGGAGAAGTCCATCACCTTCGATTGTACCACAATGTATCAGTCTCTGTGTATAATGTTTTCCAAGTTCTGCTCCTTTCGCTCTGCATCACTTCCTGGAGGTTGTTCCAGTCTCCATGGAATTCCTCCACTTTATTATTCCTTTTAGCACAATAGTGTTCCATCACCAACATATACCACAATTTGTTCAGCCATTCCCCAATTGATGGGCATCCCCTCGTTTTCCAATTTTTGGCCACCACAAAGAGCGCAGCTATGATTATACTTGTACAGGTCTTTTTGTCCATTATCTCTTTGGGGTACAAGCCCAGCAGTGCTATGGCTGGATCAAAGGGTAGACATTCTTTTATCGCCCTTTGGGCATAGTTCCAAATTGCCCTCCAGAATGGTTGGCTCAATTATCAACTCCACCAGCAATGAATTAATGTCCCTACTTTGCCACATCCCCTCCAGCATTCATTACTTTCCATAGCTGTCATGTTAGCCAATCTGCTAGGTGTGAGGTGGTACCTCAGAGTTGTTTTGATTTGCATCTCTCTGATTATAAGAGATTTAGAACACTTTTTCATGTGTTTATTAATAGTTTTGATTTCTTTGGCTGAGAACTGCCTGTTCATGTCCCTTGCCCATTTGTCAATTGGAGAATGGCTTGATTTTTTGTACAATTGATTTAGTTCTTTATAAATTTGAGTAATTAAACCTTTGTCAGAGGTTTTTATGAAGATTGTTTCCCAATTTGTTGCTACCCTTCTGATTTTGGTTACATTGGTTTTGTTTGTACAAAACCTTTTTAATTTGATGTAATCCAGATTATTTATTTTGCATTTTGTAACTCTTTCTAATTCTTGCTTGGTTTTGAAGTATTTCCCTTCCCAAAGGTCTGACATGTATACTATTCTGTGTTCGCCTAATTTTCTTATAGTTTCCTTCTTTATGTTCAAGTCATTCACCCATTTTGAATTTATCTTGGTGTAGGGTGTGAGGTGTTGATCTAAGCCTAATCTTTCCCATACTGTCCTCCAATTTTTCCAGCAGTTTTTATGAAATAGTGGATTTTTGTTCCAAAAGCTGGGATCTTTGGGTTTGTCGTATATTGTCTTGCTGAGGTTGCTTGTCCCCAGTCTATGCCACTGATCCTCCTTTCTGTCTCTTAGCCAGTACCAAATTGTTTTGATGACCGCTGCTTTGTAATATAGTCTGAGATCTGGGACTACAAGACCCCCTTCCTTTGTATTTTTTTTTCATTATTTCCCTGGATATCCTTGATCTTTTGTTCTTCCAAGTGAACTTTGTTATGGTTTTTTCTAAATCAGTAAAAAAAAGTTTTGGAAGTTCCATCGGTATGGCACTAAATAGATAGATGAGTTTGGGTAGGATGGTCATTTTTATTATATTGGCTCGTCCTACCCATGAGCAGTTAATGTTCTTCCAATTGTTTAAGTCTAGTTTTAGTTGTGTGGAAAGTGTTTTGTAGTTGTGTTCATATAGATCCTGTGTTTGTCTCGGGAGATAGATTCCTAAGTATTTTATTTTGTCTAGGGTAATTTTGAATGGGATTTCTCTTTCTAGTTCTTGCTGCTGAGCTGTGTTGGAATTATATAGAAATGCTGATGACTTATGTGGGTTTATTTTGTAAAACTTTGCTAAAGTTGTTGATTATTTCGATTAGCTTTTTGGTTGAATCTCTAGGATTCTTTAAGTAGACCATCATGTCATCTGCAAAGAGTGATAATTTGGTCTCCTCCTTGCCGATTTTAATGCCTTCAATTTCTTTTTCTTCTCTAATTGCTACTGCTAGTGTTTCTAATATGTCAAATAATAGAGGTGATAATGGGCATCCTTGTTTCACTACTGATCTTAATGGGAATGGATTTAGTTTATCCCCATTGCGGATGATATTAGCTGATGGTTTTAGATATATACTGTTTATTATTTTTAGGAACGACCGTTCTATTCCTATGCTTTCTAGTGTTTTTAGTAGGAATGGGTGTTGTATTTTATCAAAGGCTTTTTCTGCATCTATTGAGATAATCATGTGGTTCTTGTTGGTTTGCTTGTTGATGTGGTCAATTATGTGGATAGTTTTCCTAATGTTGAACCAGCCCAGCATCCCCTGGTATAAATCCTACTTGATCATGGTGGATGACCCTTGTAATCACTTGCTGGAGTCTTTTTGCTAGTATCCTATTTAAGATTTTTGCATCTATATTCATTAGGGAGATTGGTCTATAATTTTCTTTCTCTGTTTTTGGCCTGCCTGGTTTTGGAATCAGTACCATGCTTGTGTCATAAAAGGAGTTTGGGCTGTTCTTTCTTATGAATTTCTGATAGAGGAGAGGAAAGCTGGCCTAGTCTGATGAGCCCCCCAGCTCATCTGGGGCTAGCCAATAGTGAGAAGTTCAGAGAAAGGATATATAGGTAGGTTCCTATGGCTTAAAATTCTTTTTTTAGATCGATATATTTTACTTTTAAAATTTATTTATTTTAATAACATTTTCACATAATTTTTCCAAAGTTATATGTTCCAAATCGTCTCCCTCCTTTCTTCCCTCCTCCTTCCTGGAGCTGATAAGCAATTCAATCTGGGTTATACATGTATTATCAAGCAAAACATGTTTCCATATTATTCCTTTTTGTAAGTGAATTAATCTTATAAAATGAAAACCCCCAAAACACAAACCCAAACAAGTGAAAAACTGTATGCTTCCATCTGCATTTTGACTCCAGCAGTTCTTTCTCTGGAGCTAGAGAGCATTCTTTGCCATAAGCTCCTCAGAACCATCCTGGATCATTGTATTGCTGAGAGTAGCAAAGTCTATCATAGTTGATCATCACACAATATTTCAGTTACTGTGTACAATGATCTCCTGGTTCTGCTTATTTTGCTCTGCATCAGTTCATGGAGGTCTTTCCGGTTCTCTCTGAAATCATCCTGCTCATCATTCCTCATAGCACAATAGTATTCCTTCACCACCATTTCCCACAATTTGTTCAGCCATTCCCCAATTGAGGGACATCCCTTTGATTTCCAGTTCTTTACCACAACCAAGAAAACAGCTAGAAATATTTTTGTACAAGGCTTAAAATTCTTTAGGGGAAGTGGATCTGAGAGGAACAGAAGACTCTGAAGAATGAAATTGTGCAGATTGAGAAGGACAGAACAAAATAGTCGATGGGGAAGTGAAATTCAAGACAAGCATGGAAAGAGAAAAGATGTTAAGAGAGGCCCTAACTACCCTGACTGAGTTCAAGGCACAAAAAACAGCAAAGAGCAGGGGGAGGGAAAAGAAAATCTCTAGAAATCTTAGTGTGAAACAGCTGAGCCACAGACTTCCAAGAGCAAGGATTTTCATCACCAATGAGGGGTGCTGCTCCCACATCTGGATCCTTAAGGCCCTGTAAGAGGCCAAATACGCATAGAAGGAAAGTTGTGTTGGAGACAGCACGATTGTGAAAGCATTGTGAAGGCCTGGTTTGTTAATTAATTGTTAACCAATTAACAGTAATTGTTAACTTGAAATGAAAGTTTTATTGATGTCTTTTTTTTACACCATGTGATAGTAAACAGAAGGGCATTTATGTAGTGCTTTATGGTTTGCAAAGTGCTTTACAAAAATCTCATCTTCACAACACCCAAGAAGTGGACATTATTATGTCCTCTTTAAAGTTGAGGAAACTGAGGCTGAGAGATTAAGACAACTTGTCCAAGAGGTCACGCAGCCAAGATGTGTCAGAGGCAGGATTTGAACTTGGGTCTTTTTGACTTGGAGTTTGACACTCTTTTCACTGCATCACTTCTCTGCCTTATTTTCCTCTATCCTTTCCACGACTGGCTCTTTCATCTTAACAAAAAAAGTCAAGGAAAATCTGAGAAAGTTACTTCAGCTGACAGTGTACACCACATTTCTTACCTGTAGTCCTCTCCCTCTCTACCGAGAGGTTGGAAGGGTTTCATCATCTGCTTTTGGTCATGACCCTAATTGGTTCCTTTTTTTGTGGTGTTTTCACTCATATGATTTTAGCTGTGTGGCTTATCCTCCTAGTTAGGCTTATTTTAGTCAGAAAAGCTGTGGCTGAGTTGCAGTCTACACAGGAGGAGGGAAAGTCCACGATGATGAGATCATGGAGTTACTGAAGCCTCATTCTGGTTGGTCCTCAAGGGTAGAGCTTGGAGCAGTGGATGCAAGCCGATCTTGAGAGCTCCATGGAGGGGAAACCATCCTACCAGTGACAGCTCCCCTGGGGTGGGATGGCTAAAAGTGCTCCTTGGAGGGAGTGTTCTACAGGGGTTTCTTATTCAGGTCTGGGCTGGCCCAGATGGCTTCTGAAGCCCTTTCTTGTTAGGAGATGTGTGTCTTTCTAATTGTCTGTAGATATCTGCAGAAACATCCGTGCATATCAGTTGGATAAAGAATGTTTCTCCAGTCACTCTGGCTTGTTGGCCAGGGAAGAGACAATCAGATTAGGGAGAGGCACTTTGAGACCCTTTTCTCACTCCCTCCCCCAGCCCTGATAGCTACCATTTCTCAGCTAAAGCAGCTGCTTTCAGCTTTAACAATCATTCACTGCTATTAGGAGCTGTTCAAAGTGCTCCCTTTTCTTGTCAGTCCTGTCACAGTGGATCTTTTTATACATTTCTGTGGGTTTTATCAGCGTTAAAGGCAGAAATCAAGGCCATTAAGATGTTCACTAAGTATTTTAGCACCAGCACATTTGTCAAGTCCCAGCCCCAGCAACAGCCTGACTAATCTAGAATATGGCCCTTGCTGAAAATGGGGAGTAGAGTTTTGCCCTCAGTCCAGCAGGAGAGCCATGGATAGAGCTTCATGATTCTTCCAGGACCCCCAAATTTATAGTTGGCCCCCCGATGGTGCAGAGATTTCTCTGGTGACATCTATCTTCCCTTAAAACAGTGAAAAATGACACTGATTTACTGTAAAGAAGGAAGGAAGACAAGAAGGTAAAGGAGGGAGTGCCAGGCCCTGGACAAAACACTTGACAAATATTCTCTGATTTTCATGACAACCTTGGGAGGTGGGTGCTATTATGATTTCCACTTTATAGTTGAAAAAAACTGAGTCAGACAGAGGTGAAGTGACTTGCCCAGGGTCACCCAGTTAGGAAGTATATGAGGCTGGATATGAACTTGGGTCTTTCTGAGTCCTGGCCCAGCACTCTTACTTACCATGCCACCTAGGTCCTTCTAGGCAGCTGGCTTAGGTACAAGACAGGTCAAAAAATGGACTGCTGGCTTTTTGTGGAGAGTACTGTTGGGGTGCCATACTTTGCTTTGGGAATCTTCACAGAGAGGACCCCAACAGTCCCCCAGCCCTTTTTTATTCTCAGCTTCTTGCCCAGGCTCTCTTGGGGCTTCTGGAACAGAATTTTGAAATGTCAGCTTTATGAACTGCTGGGGCTACTGCTTCTCAAGAATCCCTCTGTATGTCTGGCCCAGATTGGGCCTGGTGGGTCTCCCTGACCCAAGTCTCTTCCCACTCCAGGCCTTCCTCCACTTAACTGTCAAATCGATCTTTCTAAAATGTAGGTCTAGGGGGCAGCTGGGTAGCTTAGTGGATTGAGAGCCAGGCCTAGAGGGGAGGTTGTAGGTTCAAATGTGGCCTCAGACACTTCCCAGCTGTGTGACCCTAGACAAGTCACTTGACCCCCATTGCCTAGCCCTTACTGCTCTTCTGCCTTGGAACCAATACACGGTATTGACTCCAAGATGGAAGGTGAGGGGTTAAAAAAATAAAGTTGTAGGTCTGACCACATCACCTTCTATTCAATCAGCTCCACTAGGTCCCTATAGCCTCCGGACCCAAAGGTCTTCATATCCTGGCCCTTCTCATCTTTCCAGTCTTCTCACACTTCATCCTTCTCCCCTTCACTGGCAACTTTAGCCTCGTTCATTGAACATGTCCCAACAGTGGCTACCTGCTATGCCTGGAATACTTTCCCTCCTTGCCTCGCTTGGCTTCCATGGCATCTTTCAAGACTCTGTTCACATCCCATCTTCTGCATTTTCAGTCCCATTTCCCCTCTTTCCACTTCTAGTGCTTCCCCTCTCCCCCATCTCTAGCTTGTTGGGATGTTGTCTCCCTTATTAGACTGGGAGCTCCTCCAGGGCAGGAAGTCTCTGCTGCTTTTCTTTGTGTCCCCAGCACATGGGAAGAACCAAACAAATGTTTGTTGACTGTAGATTGCCTCTTCCTAGGGATCCTAGGGCTGTCCTTTGGGGACCAAGAAGAAGAAATCTATCCCTCTGTCACATGACAGCTTGGCAGATATCTAGAGGCAACAGGTGTGATCTTCTCTTGGTTTGTAACCCAAAGGCTGCCCTTCAAGACTCCTTAAGTTGTGCCTTTGTGGGGAGGGGCCAGAGAAGGGCCTTCAATCCTCACTAACTCTAAAGCTGGCAGGGCATTGGCTGGTGGAGCTGAAGGATGGCCCTTCTCCAGAGGACTGTTAGACCTACGATTCACAGAATTCATGGAAAAGGATGAGTTTCTGTGGATTCCAAATGACAGTTCCACAGCCCTCTCCCAATAATTCTTCCATTTTCAATGAGAGAAGTCAACAGAAATAGGAGGCCGAGTCAGCAGACCTGCTCAGTCTTTTTACTGTGATGTAGTGGATAGAGCTGTGGACTTGGGATCAGGAAGAACTGGGTCTGAATCCCGATGTCAGACTTGGAGCTTGAGCTACAGGGAGAAGTCCAGGCTGATTCTTAGGGTGTGAGCCTGAGGGACTGGAAGGACGGAGGTACTTTGGGGTGACTGATGTTGCCTTTCATGGCATTCGGAAAGTTTGGAAGTGGGGAGCATTTGAGGAAAAGATAACGAATTCAGTTTTGGATATGCTGAGTTTAAGACTAATGTTGGAATCCAGTTTTAGCTGTCTAATAGGTGGTGGAACATGGGAGACTGAAGGTTAGCAGAGAGTTTAGGGCTGCAAAGGTAGATCTAAGAATCACAAGGCTAGGGGACAGCTGGGTGGCTCAGTGGATTGAGAGCCAGGCCTAGAGAGCCAGGTCCTGGGTTCAAATCTGGCCTCCAACACTTTCTAATTAATTGTGTGACCCTGGGCAGGTCACTTGACCCCCATTGCCTAGCCCTTACTGCTCTTCTGCCTTGGAACCAATACATAGTATTGATTCTAAGATGGAAGGGAAGGGTTTGAAAAAAGAATCATAAGGCTAGAGATGGTAATTAAATCCACGGGAACTAAAGAGATCTCCAAATGAAGTACTATGGAGGGAGAAGAAAGAAGGTGCAGAACAGAACCCTGTGGAACACCTACAGTTAGTCAGTGTGATCTGGAAGAGGATCAGCAAAGGAGATAGATGGGCAGGAGGAGAACCAGGCTCTGAGAAGGGTCCCAAATACTTAGAGAGAAAAGAGTATCAGGGAGGAGGGAGGGATCAACTATGTCAAAGGATGCAAAGAGACTAAGAATGAAGATTGCTAAAAGCACTGGATTTGGCATTTGGGAGATCACTATTAACTACGGACAGAGAAGTTTTGGTCAGAAGCCAGATTGTAGGGAGTTAAGGGCAAGAATGAGAGGAGAGGAAGTGGAGGCAGCTATTGTAGACTGCTTTCTCAAGGAGTTTTGCCATAAAGGGCAGAAGTTATGGGATGACAGTATCAGAAGTGGACTGCCCAAAGGAGGGTTTTTTGAGGATGGAGTAGATTTTGGCATGTTTGTAAGTAGGGAAGGAGCCAATATACTAGGAGAAATTGAAGATAAGTGATGGTGGGGATGGCAGAGGGGGCAGTCTATTGGGGGAGATGGGCTGTAATGGGATTTCCTTGGTAAGGAATACTAAAATTTTTCCTGGCCTCTCCCCTCTGAGTGGAGGGCTGGAGGGAGGAAGAACTAAACTCTCAAGCCTTCCTTTATAGAGGGTTAGGGTTGTAACTTTCCAGGTTAACCCCCTACTTTCCATGAGCATCTTTGGTTGGTTGTGATTCCATAGAACAGCATGTCCCCCCCCTCCCCATGCTGGGTACCCTGTACCCCTCATTCAATTTTCAGCTTCTCTTGTGTGTTGTCTTCCCCATTACATTGTAAGCTCCTTGAGGTCAAGGACTGTCTTCTGCCCCTTTTTGTAGCCCCCAGGCCTTCACGTAGTACCTGGCACCTAGTTGATGCTTAATGTTTCCTGAAGAATGTGTGAGCTATCTTTTCCTCATTTGTATCCCCAAACATTAGCACAATTTGTGGAAGATGTTTGTGGAACTGAATTGAGTAAGGTTGTTTCTTAGTAGGAGACGGGTGAAAAGAGGAGGAAATGGTGGCAGAAGATAGAGAGAGCTCTTGGCCAATGGACTCAATTTTGTCTGTAAAATATGAGACGAGGTTCTAATCTGAGAAGGGATGGAGAGGAGAAGTCATGGGAGCTTTGGAGAGCAATGAAAAGCTTTAGTAAAGCCTTTGTGATGAGTGAGATCGTGAGCTGATGAGGGAGGTGTAGAAGGATTGCCTAGCAGCAGGGAAGTCCCACTTGAGGTCATGTTACATAAATTTGTAGTGGGCTCAGTCAGAAAAGTTCTTCCACCTTCATTCAGCAACAAGAGGGTTCAATTGGAGATATGATATATACTAAAGTCTCAAGGCAAGAAGATAGTGTAGAGATCAACTGGTTCACTAGAGGGTCAAGATGGGGAAAGGAGGAGAAAAAAGCTGATTCAGGGGTGATGGCTTGGGAGAGAGCTGAGGGTTTGAGGAACTGGAGGTCATGGTGTGGACAAAAAGCAAGCTTTGGTATGGGAAGGCAAAGGGAAGAGGTGGAAGGTCAATAGGTTAGGGTCAGATAAGAGGATTTCAGAGTTCTCAAACAGGAATGTGGTGCACTCATGGTTTAAAGGGTGAAATTATGGCTGAGACTGAATGTATAATTAATTTAGGTTGCCAAGGATTTTATTTATAAAAATGAAAAACCCAAATGATAAAATACCCAAGTTGGCTGCCAAATTTTATGGTGATTTAATTGATATAGTAGAGAAGATTTAGAAGAAGGGAGAAGGAAAGGGTGAAGGATTTCTCCCCCCACCTGGCTGGTACAGAGTGGGAAGATTAGAAGATCTAGAAAGTAAGGGTCCAATTTAAAGTAATTTCTATCCCACAAGTCTGTAGGACAGAATGCAGTAATATTTCACTTATCCATTTGCAGCCAAGACTACAGGAAGTTGCCATACTATAAGAAGGAAAGGAACTAGAATTCTATTTTTGATAGGGAAGCATCATTCCCTGGTCTGATTTTTAGTCATTCTCAGGGATATAGGGAGCCAGCATGATAGTCAAATTTTGGTACTTGTATGAGTACTTCACAAAGAGTGTAGATACAAGGAAGTCTTATGACTTAACATATGTCAAGCATCGCAACCTCGAATCCATATTTGTATTTCCTGTGTGCTCCTTCTGGCACTATTCAGGTTAAGTCTGTGTTCCTTGTTTTTATCCCATTTCCTGGAATCAGACACAAACATTAATTATAGTCCCATAACATTGTATCAATAAATGGCAGGTTCCCACAGTTTAAAGCTTTGGGGTGTGTATTGATATCATAGCAAGTATGTATATATATATATATAACTTACTGCAGAGAGAAAAAATATTTAATTGTATGTAACTTTAGTACAAGAAATGAGGAAAAGGGGAAAAAATAAAATATTCTAATCAAAATGAAAGAAAAGCGATAATAGAAAATAAGGGAAAAAGAAAAAAAATCAGTGTGTTCTCAAAAAACAGCATCCACTTGTCAATGGATTATTATCTTCACTGCATGTGATAGGATACATTCAATCAGTCTCAACAGAAGATGCTCTCTTTACATGTGAGCAATGAATCCAAGAATCCTTCTCTCCAGCCTTTATAGATGTTGGAGTAGTTAACAATATTTGGAATGGTCCCTCCCAGGAAGGCTGAGTTGCTCCAGTACACTGGAAATTCTTAATATACACCTTGTCTCCTGGGTTCAGGTCGTGAAGTGAAAAGTCTAGTGGTCCGGCTTGTATTGCAGCTCTGGATTCATGGAGTTCATGCAGTTTGTGCTGTAATTCCTGTATATATAGGAAGCAATAGTAGTATCTCCCCCTAATAGTGATGTAAACGCCTGGGAGAAAGGCCTAGCCTGTATAGGCGGATGTCCAAAAAGCATCTCAAATGGTGAGATGTGTAGGTCTCCTCTAGGCCTGCTTCTAAGATAAAATAGGGCCAGAGGGAGAATTCAGGCCATTTTAAATGGGTCTGAGTGCATAATTTGCCAGTCATAGTTTTAAGTTCTTTATTCTTTATTCTTGGCCTGAGCTCTGGGACATGAAATTTGGTTATCCCCAAGCAAGAATATATTTGGTTTAAGACAGAATCAGTAAAATGAATTCCTCTATCTGAATCAATACGTGCTGGCAGGCCAAAATGAGGAATTTCTTTTAAAAGCACCTTAGCAACAAAAGCCGCTGTGGCTCGGGTCACAGGAAATGCTTCTGGCTATCTGGTCAGTTGATCTACTATAACTAGACAAAATTTATAATGTCTGGCCTTTGGCATTGTTATGAAATCTATCTGTAGGTGCTCAAAAGGTGTGTAAGCCAGAGGATGCCCACCAAAGGCTTTGCCATTAAAGGCATGTTGGTTATATGCCTGGCAGGTAGAGCAGGCTGAACACACTTTAGAGGCTATGGTAGTTATACTGGGGGCTCATCCATACTCTCTTAAGTGAATCCACAATGCCCTGAGTACCAAAGTGACCATTTTTTAATAACATTATTTTATTTGGTCATTTCTGAGCATTATTTATTTGAGACAAAGATCATTCCCGCCCCCCTCCATCCCATAGCTGATGTGCGATTCCACTGGGTATCACAAGTGTTCTTGATTCAAACCCATTTCCATGTTGTTGGTATTTGCATTAGAGTGTTCATTTAGAGTCTCTCCTCAGTCATTTCCCCTCAACCCCTGTAGTCAAGCAGTTGCTTTTCATCAGTGTTTTTACTCCCAGTTTGTCCTCTGCTTGTGAATAGTGTTTTATCTCCATTATCCCTGCAGATTGTTCAGGGGCATTGCATTGCCACTAATGGAGAAGTCCATCACCTTCTATTGTACCACAGTGTCTCAGTCTCTGTGTACAATGTTCTCCTGGTTCTGCTCCTCTCGCTCTGCATCACTTCCTGGAGGTTGTTCCAATCTCCATGGAATTCCTCTACTTTATTATTCCTTTTAGCACAATAGTATTCCATCACCAACATATACCACAAGTTGTTCAGCCATTCCCCAACTGAAGGGCATCCCCTCATTTTCCAATTTTTTGCCACCACAAAGAGTGCAGCTATGAATGTTTTTGTACAAGTCTTTTTCCTTATATCTTTGGGGTACAAACCCAGCAGTGCTATGGCTGGATCAAAGGGCAGACAGTTTTTTAGTACCCTTTGGGCATAGTTCCAAATTGCCCTCCAGAATGGCTGGATCAATTCACAACTCCACCAGCAAAGAATTAATGTCCCAACTTTGCCGCATCCCCTCCAGCATTCATTACTTTCCTTTGCTGTCATGTTAGCCAATCTGGTAGGTGTGAGGTGATACCTCAGAGTTGTTTTAATTTGCATCTCTCTGATTATAAGAGATTTAGAACACTTTTCCATGTGCTTATTATTAATAGTTTTGGTTTCTTTAACTGAAAATTGCCTATTCATGTCCCTTGCCCATTTATCAATTGGAGAATGGCTTGATTTTTTGTACAATTGATTTAGCTCTTTGTAAATTTGAGTAATTAAACCTTTGTCTGAGGTTTTTATGAGGATTGTTTTCCAATTTGTTGCTTCAAAGTGACCATTTTTATGAATAGATTGGCAAATTTGGTAATAGAAACTTCTAGGGAGCAGGGGTTTTCCTTCAGATGACACCCATACTCCATTAATCTGTTTTGCTTTGAATTTTTTTTTCCATTTCTCCACTTCCTTTTCATTATTAGGAAAGTGATAAATTTAAATCATCAGTGGTTGTTAATGTTAAAATTAATCCAGGTCCTTCTATGGCTGCTAGCTTTGCAGCATTATCTACTTGGTCATTTCCCCTAGAGACAGGGTCAGTGCCACCTGTATGGGCAGAGTAATGAACTACAGCTAGGGCTTCAGGCAGTTTGAGAGCAGAAAGAACTTCATTAATAATTTCTGCATTAGCTATGGATTTTCCAGCTGAGGTTAAAAATCCTCTCTGGAGTCATAGCATCCCAACTGAGTGACAAATTCCAAAAGCATACCTAGAATCCGTATAAATTGTTGCCTTTTTACCCTTGGCAATTTTACAGGAATGTTTCAGAGCTATGAGTTCTGCCCCTTGAGTGCTAATGTTAGAGGGCAGTGAAGCTGACCACTCAGTGGCAAATTCTGTGACTACAGCAGCTTCAGTGTAGTGTATGCCATCTCTCATAAAAGAAGAACCATCAGTAAATAAGACCAGATCTGAGTTGTTTAAGGGAGTGTCCAAGAGATCATCTCGAGGCTTTTCTGCCAAGGACACTAGTGTTTCACAACTATCTAATGATTCTACTGAAGTTGGTAAATCTGGAAGCAAGGTGGCAGGGTTAAGGGTTGAACAGCATTTCAAGGTAATGTTTTTATTATTTAACAAGGTTATTTCATACCTTGCAATTTGCTGATCAGAAAATGCCTGTGTTCTATGTCTTAGCAACAATGCTTCTACCTCATGTGGGAACATAATTGTTAATGGGCATCCCAATACTAGATCAACAGTTTTTGTCACTAGTAAGGCTGTAGCAGCTACTCCTCTAAGACATGGTGGTGCTCCTGAGGCTACTGGGTCTAGTTGGGCAGAATAATAAGCAATTGGGCACTGAGAAGACCCCAAAGTCTGAGTTAAAACACCTGAAGCTACCCCTCTTTGCTCATGTACATACAAAGTAAATGGCTTGTTGTAATCTGGGATGCCTAGAGTCGGGGCAGACAGGATAGCCTGTTTTAGATCTGATAGAGCTGACAGGTGTTCTGGTTCTAATTTTAGGGGTTCAGGGACCGAATCCCTTGTTAGTGCTATAAGGGGTTTAGTAATTTCCCCATAGCAAGGAATCCATTGTCTACAGAACTCTGTTGCTCCCAAAATTGCTCTCAACTGCTTCTTAGTGGTAGGAGCACTTAAATTTTGAATATTCTCAATTGATTTGGGAGAAATAAAGTGGGCACTCACAGTCAGGATGAACCCCAAATATTCTACTTTAGAGAGGCACCACTGAACCTTATCCTTCGAGATCTTATGCCCTCTTTTGTGCAATTCCAAAAGAAGGTATTTACTATCCTCCTGACATGCTTCTGCATCTGTTGAAGCCAATAGTAGATCATCTATGTATTTGATTAATTTGCTGTTTTAAAATTTTATATTATCTGTATCTTGGCTCAAAATTTGGGCAAATAAGCTTGGGATGTCTATGAAACTTTGTGGCAGATGACTACAGGAGTCCCGACGGCCCTGCCAGGTGAAAGCAAAGATATGCCTAGAGTTCTCATGTATGGGTATGGAAAAGAAGGCTGAGCACAAGTCTACTACTGTAAAGTATGTAGCTGTGCTAGGAATAGAAATAGTATTGATGTTGGAAACTATGGAGTGTCTCTTTATAACATGATTGTTCACAGCCCTCAAATCCTGTAAGAATCTATAGAGGTGTTTGCCATCGGGCCCTCTTTTTGGTTTTTTAATGGGTAGGATGGGTGTGTTGTATTCAGATTTACAAGGGATTATTATTCCCTGTGCAATTAATGACTTAATTACTGGGGTAATTCCCTCAATTGCCTCTTTTGAGAGGGGATGCTGAGGAATGGAAGGAGGTGGACTAGATTTAGTTTTTATTTGCACAGGAACAGCCGACTTAAGCCTATGTTGGAAGAAGATGTGGCACAAAGAGACTCTGGTATATCTGCAGGTATTACAAAGGTGGGATGCTCTTTTCCCTCCTGACTGAGAGAATTACAGGGAGTAAATTTAAAGATTCCTCCTGTACTTTCAATGATAAAGCACCATTTGGGGAGCGAGTTATTGTGGCTCTGAGTTTGCAAAGAAGGTCCCTCCCCAGAAATTTAAAGGGGAGTCAGGCATCAAAAGGAAGGAATGTTGTACCTCTAGGGATCCTACAGATACCATTCTAGGGGGAAATTTTTTAACTCTTTGGGGGTATTCCTGATACTCCCATTACATTCTCTGAGCCAACAGAATAACAATGTAAATCAGGTGTTCTCTTTAATACAGACCAGGAAGCGCCAGTGTCTAAAAGACAGTCATAATAGGTGTTACCCACCTTTAAGGTAACATGGGGTTCATTAGTATAGGGGGGCAGTAGATAGGGACAATGGGTAGTAAGAAATCAGGGTCCAGAAAAATCAAAGGTTGTATCCTCTGATTCCTGTGTCCCAGCACCCCTCCCCAGACACCTTCATTGTGTTTGGGAAGTTCCTTGGTCACCCCTTGGAAAGGGACCCCCCTGAGGGGCATTAGCACCCTGAGGACTTTTTAGACAAGCACCACTTAAGTTATATTGTTGTGGAGTCATTTGGTTTGAGTTATCATTTTCCCAATATCTATTCCTATATTCATCATTCCTAAAGTTGTGGTTTCCATTGTCATTATAGTTATTTCTATAATTATCACTTCTGTAGTTGTTATTAAACTGCATATTTCTTCTGATAATCTTGAGAAAAGTTCTACACTCTATCATTTTGTGGCCCTTCTCACAGAAGTGGCAGGTACTGGATTGATAATTAGATTTCTGGAGAGGGGCAAGTGTCATTGGTTGATTATCATGCCCACCATCTGTTTTAGCCATTTTATCTTTTAAACATCTCAATTCTTTCTTTATTTCCTCTATGACATCATAATTTTCTTCCTCCTTTTCTTTCCCTTTAAAACACATATAGCTGTTTTTCAAATTCTTCAAGGTCCATCTCTGACCATCTTGGACAATGTTTTCTAAAATAATCCCTAATCACTTTGCAAGAGTTATTGACAAAGAGCCTTCTAACTTGTCTTAAGCTATTTTCTTTAGATAGGTCAAAATCCAGGTATCTACTCCCAAACTTGATTATTCTATACATGAATCTGGAGGGTGTTTCTTCCTCATTTTGCTTAATTTTTTCAAGTTCCATCCACTTATCTGTACTGTCTCCACATTCTCTCATTTCCATTTGGATGGCCTCTCTATAATGGTATAGTTATAGATAATCCTCAGGGTTGCTATAGCCCATTCCGGATTCTGAGATGGCCAACGTGCTGCATTACGCCCTCGGGTTTTGTTGACATGAGTAATTATTTTATTTTTCTCATGTTCAGTTAAAAAAGCCTGTAGCAAGTTTTCAATGTCCTTGTAAGATGGATTATACTGAAAAAAATGTCTGTCATCTTTTGTGTTACTAGAAAGATATTTTGTTCATATGTGGTGATGTTTCGTGTAAATTCATTTATTTCTTGGGGAGTAAACAGTATATTGTATCTTAAAGATACCACATCCCCATTCCGTCCTATTTCAGGTACTTCTCTTAGAAGAAATGTGCCTCTAGTTGAATTTTGTACCTGTGGGTCAGTTTGACTAGGATGAGTTTCTCTAGGAGGATGAGATCTCCTCTGGGCTGGAATTTGGTTTTGTGTAGGAGAAGGAACATGAGAAACTGGGATTGCAGGGAAAGGGTTTTGGGAATTAAATTCAGCCAAAATTTGCAGAACACGAGAGAAGCAGTCTGTTAGTTGAGCTATAGGGAAGGTGTTTTCCATCTCTATTTCGGGGAAGGAAATTTCCTCATTCAAAGGTTCAGAAACAGGTCTGTTTCTGGTACAGTGCATGTTTGCCAATTGATCCTGTAAGAAACATTTTAAATCTTCTAATTGGGCTTGCATGTTCTCTTGCATTTTATCCTCAATTTTTTTGGTGTTTTTCTGAATTTCAGCTTCAAATGATTTTTTTTTATTTTAGCATCTCTAAACACAGTGTTGAGGAGTACAAAAATGACATTACCTATTAATATAAAAAATTGGAGGTATGCTGTATTCCTCAATTTCCCTAATTCTTCAACCTCCATATAAATGTTGACAAATGTAGTATTCGTTTACATATGTAATTACTATATATATATATATATATATATATATATATATATATAGTAATTATTTTCTAACGGTCTTCACAAAACACATGGGGAGCAGGACAAAACCAAACTTTCTATAGGTTTTTTTCCCACTCCTAATCTAGGCAGTTGTTCCCTAAGGGAAAGGAGATTTAGAAACAGCTCTCCCAGCTAGGACCTTAGGGCCCTGTTGCTAAGATTTAAAACAGCTGTGTTCTATCTAATTTAAGGAGAGAGGGAGAAAAGAAAAAAAAAGAAAATTAAATCCAAATTTACTTACCTCTATAGCTGATCAAAATAAGCTATTAAAAAGATAGTCACAGTAGAAAAAAGGTTTAGGAAAGTTAAGAAGATTGAGGGTATTTTGTCACAACCGATGTGGTCAGCCAAACTGTAAAGGGTGAAATTATGGCTGAGACTGAATGTATAATTAATTTAGGTCGCCAAGGATTTTATTTATAAAAATGAAAAACCCAAATGATAAAATACCCAAGTTGGCTGCCAAATTTTATGGTGATTTAATTGATATAGTAGAGAAGATTAAGAAGAAGGGAGAAGGAAAGGATGAAGGATTTCTCCCCTCACCTGGCTGGTACCGAGTGGGAAGATTAGAAGATCTAGAAAGTAAGGGTTTGGAGTGTGAAGGAGGAAGGAATCAACCTGAACTCCAAAAGGGGCTCAGCTGAAATGCCCGAACCTGAATCAGGCCAAGGACAAAACTCACCGCCAAAACCCAGACAATAATTGCCACCACTCCCAAGATATCAGAATACCTAGCACTCCGCCAGCCAGAGTTGCCTCTCCAGGGAAAAAGCAAGGGCCAGGAAGTGCTGTGCCTTATATGGACATTTTTACATCATTTTTCTGCGTCTCATCTGTACCAATGAGGACTTAGCTTGACTTAGGACAGCCCAGAGGTCTGTCCTTTTTTCTGCACATGTCTGTTGAAGGCTATTCCTTAGACTCTTGAGTTGATGCAGACCTTGTATAACTGGCTTAGGTGGAGGGGAAGAGTGATTAGGTTGAGGAACTCCGTGGTTGCCAGAAGATAGGAGTGGAAATTGGGAGAGGAAAAGCTTTAAGACGAAGACATGCTTGTCACCTCTGGAAGGAGGTCTTCCAGTTGGAACAAGAGAAGAGGCGGGTAGCATTTGGTTAAGAAGCTGGGGTGGGGTTTCAGTAGAGATCCACAGGTCTCTCAGAAACACTGGGAGGTGTAGGGGATGACCAGGCGTGGAAGGCCAGAGAGAGCACAGCAGGACTTTGCTATCACTCACTTGTTTCACCATTGCTACTGCTCCTTCCTCTTCATAGCCCCACAAGGGAGCCTGAGGGTGAGCCCTAGTTTCCAGTCCCCAAGTGGGGCCAGCAAAGATCTGCCAATGTGCCCAAAGTGTTGCAAATAGAACATAGGACCGGCCATCCATACAGTGCAAATGATTTCAGACACAATTCCAAAGGGTGGTGTAAAAAGTTTTTGTTTTATTATTTGAAAAATACAACTGGAAACAGTACTGACACCTCGTTTACAGGGAATTTTCCTGAAATACTCCTCATGTTCTTTGCAGACACAAGCACACTATTTTAAGCCAGTACTAAAGGGCAGGGATGCTCTATTTGGAAAAAGCACCAGGTAAGAGGCCAGACCAATTTGTCTCCAGATGTTCAGCCCCAACCTGTCTCCATTAGACAAAAAGTAAGCAGGACTTCTGAACTAGACCCTCAAATGCAGACTGTTGGAGTTCCTGGCAGCCTGGAGGGCCCTATCTTCAGGGGCCCAAGCTGCCCCCCAGAACTGAGGAAGCTCTGGTCCTTCTTTTGTGAAAGTACAATGAGCTAGTGATACTCAGAGAATCTCTTTGGAAACATTCAACAGGAAGTAAACGCAATATGTATAGCAGTGGGTGAGCTCTTGGTTGGCACACTGATGGCAGAAGGAAAGGGCTTACTGATTCTGTGAAAGGCTGGAGTAGAGAGAATATGAAAGTAAACCCCATCACTGATGTTGTCCTTTTTTGTCAAGTTTGTAGAAAATGAAATACACCCACCTTTCGAAGCAGATTATTTACAGAATGATGCTGAAGATCATGTAAACGAGTCAGTCACATTGGGCTGCTGTCAACACCAATACACTGGAGCTTGTCGGGCATTACGATTTTTTAAAAATCTAGTTTTACTTGTAAATTCTGAAATAATCTACCTAATAGAGAAGAAAGATTTACTTTGGAAAATGTGTCAACTTCTGGCTCATGACTGTTCAGTTAAAAAACAAACAAACCCATGAACTGTGGTCTGTCTTCAAAAGATGGGCAAGGTTAAGCATGTCTACAAAATGCTTGTGGGTGACCGTGTGCCAGTGTGGGTGCCAGTGCCTGTGTGCAGGCTGGCTTACTGTCTCCTGAAGCATTACCTCGGGGGAAGAAGATGCGGGTATCGGAAGTTCTGCCATTGGCTCCTTGGGAGAGGACAGATGTTTAGAGGATGAGAGATTTTGGAAAAACAAATCACATAGAAACTGCCAAAACATTGCCGTTACTAGCGTGCTTGAAAAAAAAAAAGAAAATGTCAAGGCTTGACAACGGTAGTATAGACATGGAAGATGCCCCAAGTGTAAATTGTTTTAAGCATATGAAAGTTTTCATTCAAAAAAGCCAAGCAACCAACTTACCAAGGGAGAGAAATGCCCACGCTTAAGGTTGGAGCCAGTCTGTCTAGGGCCTTTAGTGGAAGGTGCTGTGCTATCTAGAATCCACACTTGTTACAATAAATTCCAGAAGGGGAGCTACAAGGCTTAAGTGAATTCTACATGACGATCACAAAAACCAAACAAAAACAAAAAACACAGAGGAATTTTTTTATCACTTCCCAAGCTTAGATAACATTCCCCCCACCCCCATCCCAGCCAGGATCTTGGTTTAGGGAAAGTAAGGGAGATTTAAGTCATCTTGAGACCATCAAAGCCACAGAATTTCCATCTCTTCTCCAGGCTGGCTCCGACTCCCGTCATCTCCTGCTTAAAGGTGCACTGAAGGCGGCTCATGAGAGTTTCGACTTCACTGGTGCAAATCTGCATGTGAGAGGACAGTATCATTGGAAGCCAGCTTTGCCTCCCCACCACTGGCCTCACACAATCCCAGACGTCTCCACGTTTTGGCCATTGAGGCCAAACCATACCAGAATGGAAAGTAAACCAGTAACATTCATGCCCAATGGCAATGTAGCCAGCCTCCAAGAAGTGCCCTCTGGGAGCCCACCCCTCCGGAGGGAGTCCATTCTACTTCTGGACGGTTGTGATTGCCACGTCTTTCTTTACATCCCTGCGCCTTGTAAAAACGCCAATAGTACTTTAAGCCATTACAGGTCATTTACACCTGAGTTGGAAAGGGAATCAGAAGGGAGTTGAGTAGCAAGGAGAGGACAGGGGAACTATGAATAGACTTGGCTCTTGAGGAGCTGAAAAGAGGGTGCCACTAAGTATAAAAAAGCTACTGAATGGACAGGCTGAGGCATTGCTGAGATGCTTTGCTCTTGGCTGATCGAACTTCCAGCACTCCTATGTTTCTCACCAGACACCAGGATGCCAATACAACAAGGCCCACTGATTTCTGCACAAACAACCCAACCAGAAATGCTTCCCCTGTCCCAGGAACATTGGCCCATGTCCCCTGGGAGAACACTGCTGGACACCCCAAACACTGAGGAAGAACTAAAGAGACAGAAGCCCCCCCCCCCCCGATGTTGGTTCTTAACCTTGCTACAGATCAGGAATAACAAAATGATAGGCTCTTATTTATTTGGAGGCGATGTGTCCAGCCTGTAGCTCATGCCGGCCCTTTGCCACCTGTGGCCTGGCTATTTCAGACTTAATGAGGAGACTAAGAAGCGAGACTCTGGTCTGGATTTTGTGTTACATTTCTCAAGCATTTCTGTTTTTAAAGCAACAGCCTCAGGAGGAATACAAGGCCGTTATGGTCCTCATTTCACCGAGGAGGAAACTGAGGTTCCAAAAGGGGAAGTAGGAAGTGGCAAGGCCAGGTCATATGACTTAGAGGCTGGTTTCCTTACTGCCATAGCTCATTACCTCTTAACAGCACAGCAACAGTTCCGATGGGGAAAGAGTCGGAAGTCACTGGTTGGAATTGTAGTTACATTTGTGATCTTTAGATCTGGAAGGGACTTAAGAGGGCATCAAGCCCTCTCATTTTACAGTTGAAGAAACTGAGGCAGACAGAGGTTCAGTGACTTGCTCAGGGCCACACAGGTAGTAAGTTTCTGAGGCAGGATTTGAACTCCAGTGTTACTGATTCCAAGACCAGTACTGTGTGCACTGAGCTATGGATCTGTCATTTGCATTCGAGCAGGAAGATAGTATGCTAGTGGAAACCTAGCAGTCGGGCGTGTGGGACAGATGACCTGGAGGTCAGGGAGAAGGCAGCTATCGTTACCAATGGTCCTTAGGAAGGCCAAAGCCTTGTTACTATTCTGAGGCTGCCGACAAACAAACAGGCTCTGAGATGGGGTTTAGGCTGGCCTGTCCTACTTCTGTGGCAGAGATCTTTGTGTTGACAGCAAAGAGAACAAGAGCTCCAGCTGAGGGTGTCTCTGGGGAGTCTGGCTGCCTGTGAGGTTTTTCTCATGTCTGTGGAACCTTGTGTAGGTGTCTTGTGTCTTGGATTGTGCTGCAATCTGCCTGATGACCTGGGCCTGGAAAACCCAAATGATTGGGGCAATGATGACTCTGGGCCAGCTGGGCCCTCAACTCCACCTTCTGAGCCCTTGTCTGTTCTCTCAAGATCCTGACAATCTTGTTCTTCTTTTCTGTCTCCCACCTTCCCCTACCTCCTAGGACAGGAACACAAACCCCATTTGCAACCATTTTCCACATTGGTCCCGCCGCTTGAGCCCAGCGCCTCTGTGGCAGGAGCAGGCCACCCCTTTTTATCCCGGTTCTTCTGGAACCAGAGCCGACCATTGCACTTATTGGAGTTGTTAGGTTTTCTAACATGTTCATTTTCCCAGAGTTGGTATCGGTATAAACTGCTTTCCTGGCTCTGCACATTCGTCTTCCATAAATCCTGAGGCCCCAGATACTCTTAGGTGGGGACATAGTACTTGATAAAAACTGCTGGGAGAACTGGAAAGTGGCCTGGCAGAAACTGGGCTCTCACTACCACCTGCCATCAGAGAGTAAGATAAACTCCAAATGGGGCCAGGCCATAGCATCATAAATGTTAGAGGAACAAGGAAAAATTACCTTTGGGATCTATGGAGTGCAGAAGTCAGGAGCAAACAAGGGATAGGGAGAGAGGATCTAAAAAAAGGGCTTTTCCACTAACAATAGAAAGAATCCAACATTCCCTCCTGTCACCAGCCCTTCTTTCTCCCCTCACATAAATACCTTGGTATCGAGACGCTGGAGATAAGAGCAAATGTATTCAATACTTGCTCCAAATGGGTGCACGTGAAGAAAGGTAGATATTATACCTACAAGAGAAAATAGCATGGGAATTCACCTTGAGATGCCATGTAAATTTCCAAAGTATGACTTGGGTTTTTTGTGAAAGGCATTTCCACACTGGGACTTGCTATAGTGATGGTGAACCTGTTAGAGACTGAGTGCCCAAACTGCAACCCTCACACAGCATGTGAGCCCTCTGCCTTACCCCAGACAGGGGAGGGAGGAAGTGCTCCCATTGGGCATGTGAGAAATGTCCTCAGGTGGGGAGGGGGAGAGGAGCAGCCCCCTCTGGTATGCTCCAGCACATGTGCTATAGGTTTCTCAGCACACATCTAGACCAATCTTAACGATTCAGACAAACTTTACATCTTAGGAGTCGTTGCCCCACCATCAGCCTTTTAAAAATGACATGAATGCTTTGATTTTTTGTATGAATTTATATTAAGAATGATTTTCACACTTCATCTCCGTGTTCTTTAGAGTGTGGAGTCCATCCTCAAGGGCTCTGCGTCAGAGCTTCTTTTGTAGTACCAGAGCCTTAACAAAGGTGGAGTGACTGGGCCTTTGTCCTAGGGCACCCAAATTTAGAGAGAACATAAATGTAGGGTGGGATCTAAAAAGACTGTGTATGTTTTTCAATCTGTGATATTTACATGTTCATGGCAGTGCCCTCCTTGAGGGATATAGAAATAACTGAGCCTCAACACCTAGTTATGAAGGATAATTGGTGAAAATCAGAAGCTACCAGATGGTGTGCATTGGCAATAACACCCATCTGTGAGCTACTAATGTCACTAATTCCTTTTTCCACTCACGACTGATTTTGTCTTACATTATTTTGGTATCAGGAAATACAAATCTGAGTTCAGGGTCTAGCTGGTGCTACTTGCCTCAGGTGTGGAAATGTCCAATGGCAGCTGGGGGGGGGCGGGTGGTATCAATTCCCCACTCTCCCTGATTAGCCTAGTTCCCCTTGGGGAAATTGTGCAGGTTCAGCTTGGAGCTTCTGCTGAGAGGGCACCGTAGGGAGTTTAGCACCCTCATATGCTGCCTGGTTTAGCACTCTGGCCCCAGAAGTTTGCCCTCTCTGTTTGGAGTGGCCCAAGCAGCTAAATACATGAGCCTTCCCTTCCTTTTCTGAACATCTGATAATTAGTACACGCCATGAGATCTGCCTGGGATCAACTGGGCTAGAAGCCATATTCATGAACTCAACTGTGAGGATCGTGGAGGGAAGAGACCTTAACTACATTTAGTCTCTCCCCCAGTGCCCTGAACACAGTACATGCTTAACCACTCTTCAGTGACTTGAACTAACACCTTCCTTGCATGTCGCCCTATCCAAATGTGGCTTATTGATCTTTTTTAACCCCTTACCTGCTGTCTTAGACTCAATACTATCTATTGGTTCCAAGGCAGAAGAAGACTAAGGGCTACACGATGGGGGTCACCTTGGAAAGTGTCTGAGGTCACATTTGAACCCAGGACTTCTGGTCACTCACTGGGTCTGGCTCTCAATCAGCTGCCCCCACTGATCATTCTTTGGATCATAATGATGAGTGCATCGCTGAGAAGTGTATGGCTGGGAACTTCTATGATTTGGTTTGGGGGTGTGTCTGGGCTCACTAGATAAACTGGATGCTTTTTATTTTAACCCTTCTGTGCTAGTATCAATTCTAAGGCAGAAGAGCAGCAAGGGCTGGGCGATGGGGATTAAGTGATTTACCTGGGGTCACAGAGCCAGGAAGTGTCTGAGGTTAGATTTGAACCCAGGACCTCCTGATTCCAGGCCTGGCATTCTATCCATTGTGCTACCTAGCTGCCCCTAAATAGAATTTACTGTTGTTATTATCAAAACCCTTACTCTCTATTAGTAACAACTCTAAGAGAAAGGCAAGGGCTAGACAATAGGAGTTAAGTGACTTGCCCAGAGTCACATAGCTAGGAAGTATCTGAGGTCAGATTTGAACCCAGGACCTACTGACTCCAGGCCTGGAGCTCTGTTTAATGTGCCAATTAGCTACCCTTACTGGATACTTTCTACAAAGTTCATCAGGTTCCTAGCAAATGATCAGAGCACTTAATGTGGCTAGACAAGTGGCATGAGAACTGGAAAGAACTGGGTTCAGAAGATTTTGCTTCTGGCACGTGTTGCCAGGCTGCCTAGGGGGCCATCTGCCTTTTGGATTTGGAGGCTGGAAATTTGGCTTCCAATTCCATCTCTGCTACTTAGCACCTGATCTGTGTGACTCCTCTCCGCTTCTCTCCGGAGTGAGGGGGCTGAGCCAGCTTTTGCCCTAGATCTGTGAGTCCACGGTGTATGACGGGGCCTTCTGAGATGGTTCTATGTTCCAGAGTGAGTGGTCTCTCAGTTCCTCACCCAGCTGTACTCTAAACCAATGAAATCCTAGCTCTAGGCCCTATTCCCAAGAGCCTCTCTTCCAACTGCTCCTCTCTCTGACCCCTGTGCCGTGTTGTCTTTCTGGTAAAAATATCCCAAGAAGATGCTTTCAGTCAGCCTAGAGAAGCATTTTCACTGGAGAAAGTCCAGTGGGGCCACGAGTGTATTCCAAGTGGTCTATAGGCGTGGAAAAGCCTCCCCCTCACACCATTTTTAACAGTCTGAACTGAGAGACCAGCAGATGATGTTGTCGGCCATTATTCATTAGCAGAAAGGTGGCCACCAGCTAGTGACTTTTTTTAGACAGAGCAACTAATCAGGATTGTGAACTAAGGTAGGGTGTGCATGCATGTATGTGCCTTGTGCAAGCCCATGGGGTGGGAGTGGGGGGCTCTCTGTATCCATGAAGGGAGCATCCACATTGAGGAAACCCTTGGTGCTCAGAACATGACCTGATCCAAAGTTCTCTCCATTTCCCTTCATTCTCTTACTGTTCTGTGCAGGCATTCCTTTCGTCGGTGCCAAAGGCCAACTTCTCATGCCCGTGGCCAGTTAAGGGCAAAGCCCAGCAAACATCCAGTCAAAAGGGCAGCAGATCGATCGGGCAGGTTTTGGCTGGCCAGTTTGTCACCCCAACCCCTACCAAGTAAGGTCGTGGCTAGTTCCCTAATGGAGGCTCCCAGAGGGCTCCAGGAAGAGCCACATCTTGGCCTGGCTCACTATCTACGTTCAGCTTTGTGCCCAGTCTGCTTGCTTCATTTCATCAGCAGTGGAGAGAAGAGTGCTTGAGGTGAGCACAGCCCAGGGCCCACCCATATAGTTAGGTCAGCCTCATTCCTACCTCATTGCCTGTATTTGGTTAAAAGGGACTAAGCCTATGCTGCTGACTGAGTTCTGGTGTGAGCCTCAAGGGGATGTGCTTTTGGGTTCACCTAATCCCAAATAACCAAGCTTTGGTGGAAAGAGTGCTGTTGGCCTTGGACTCAGGAAAACTGGTTCTGAATTCCAATTCTGACAAATACTAGCTATGAGATCTTGAGCATGTCCCTTCCATTCTCTGAGCCTGTAAAGCAGGAAGAATAACTCGCGTTTCTTGTGGGGTTGTTGTAAGAAAAGCACTTTGCCATACAACGCCCCCTTTTTCCCCCACCCATGACCATGCTTTAGCATTCCCGAGCAGTACCGTTCCTCCTCAAGCCTCCTGGATTCCACTGTTTTGTGTGCCAAACCTGTGCTTCTCCTGGGATACTATGTGTTACAGTTCTCTCTCTGGGTGTTAGCATCTTGACGGCAACTTTCTCTGCCCTTCACTCAAGAGCAAGAGCTAGGGCTTGTCCCCACCGGACATAGTGCTCACTACCTGTTTTTTACAAGCCTTTCAAGTTTATAAATCACTTCATACATGCACACAGGCAATCTCCTTTCAGCCTGGCTATTCACCTGTGAATTAGAGAAGCATTAGAGAAGTTATAGTTCCCATTTTACTGATAAAGAAACCGAGGCTCAGAGGCTAAGTGTCCTGGCCACTTGATTAATGAGATCAGAGGTTTGAACCCAGGTCTTTTGAACTCTAAGTCCCATAGTCTATCCACTCTGCATGTCGCAATGTGTCTTAACATACTGTTGGTTCTTAATGGGTGCTTGTTGACTTAGTGAGTCTTTTCTGCTGCCTTGTGTAGATGAGCAGGTGCCATGTTCCTTACCCACTAAAAGCGCCTCTCTCTCCGATTTCACTGGGGTACAAGTTGGAGTCCTTTCCAGTGGGTCATTCTCCTGGTTGGACACGCAGATCCTGGAAACTCTACACTCCTGGGAAAGGAATAAAGCCATTCCTGGGTTAATTCACTCATGTGGAGCCAGCTACTTTTAATGAACATTGGATTTCAGGGCCCATGGGCTCTGGGTTCAAGTCCCAGTTCTGCCATTTATTAGTTGTGAGATCATGGGCACTGCACATAACCTGTCTCCAGCTGGCAGATGGAGTGAACAGTAGCTCTAGTGGCTTTCTGGGCCTCCTGTGGATTTGTTCTCTATGGCAAGAGGCACTGAGCATCCTGTGACTTCTAGAGAGGCTTCTGAGAAGAGCATTCCTGGCCAGACTGGCATAATTTGTAATCTAGTTGGCGTTTTGAAAATGATGTGCTCTGGGTGGGGTTGACAATTTACCAGAAAGATGATCCCATAAGTCTGCTCTCCTGACAGTAAAATGGCCAGAATCACTCCTGGGTGTACACAGGGCAGCCTAGACCCAAACTTGGGGTTTCTCTTTTGGGCTTAACAAGATGGCATTCTGCTTTCTAACCTGCTTATGTCTGGCTGAACAACTTTGAGAAAAAGGAATGGAAAGAAACACACACAGACTTGTTGGCTTCATAATAAGCTGCAGTTCTTCCCCTGGCCTCTCCGTCAGTCATTTCCTGTTAGGTGGGCTTAGCTTAGCAAGTTTTCTCTGTGGGATCTAACCCGGGGGCTTTATGGAGTCTATACTTACTATCACCGAAGATGCTTGTGCCTAGAGCCCAACTAGCAGCACAAGGAACCACAGGCTTGGCTAAAATGGTGTGCCCCATGGGACACAGGAAGTGTGGGGCTCTCTGGCAGCCTGCAGACATTTTGGGAATTCCTACTGTCCTAGTGACGTCTGGTAAGGACAGCAGCCTTGGCACAGTTCAGTTAAATATGTGATGAATGGATTTTCTCTGGGACTGGACTCATTTCCTCAACAGCTTTGGGAAAGCGGGAGACTGAGCTGGTGTTATGAAGGGGGAGAATGAAAAGCATCACAAATGCTCCCTGGACTGAGCGCGGAGAGCAAAAGTAAGGACTCCTGACACAACCTGGGAACTACTGAGTTTTGGTGTGTGAGCCCGCCCCACCGTCCAAAGAGGGCTGAATGGAATTCCATTTTCACCACTGGGCCTCTACAGTGGACAGCTCCAGCTGAGTGCTCAAGGAGAATGGCATGGCCAGAGCCTAACATAGCAGATATCACATGCCTCAATAGATAGACACCCCACGCAATGGCAGGAAGCTTCAATTAACCTGCTGCTTCTCAGCTGCTCTCTGGGAGCTTCTTCAGACCACCCATGGGCGAAGTTCACCCTTTCCATCCTTATTATTATTACTGTTGCTGTTGTTGTTATCATCATCCAGAGCTGGGGCTTCGCTGTCCAGTTCTGTCTACAACCTCCATCTTGGCTTCTCACCACACAGAACTGTCAAGCTAATGCCCTGAGTATCTACAGAAAGGCTGCTGAAAAGCCTTGGAAATGACTAATGGAGGGCAGGCACTCTGCACTGTTACTTCTCTCAAACACTCCCACTCTACTGGTTGCCTAACACCGTTTGTTCTCACTCTGCAGCAGGTTCCGTCTACGCTGGCTTGTGCGTCACCAAAGAAACAGTCAAGACCTAATTGGGCTTCAGCCTCCCTGTTACTAATGTGGGTGATTGCAAATGCCATCAGCTGCACAAACGTCAAAAGGCATTTTTAGCTTTCCCAAGAACTACGTCAGTCAGGAGTGCAAACAGACTAATCCCAAGACTACAGGCTCATTGGATTTAAAGCTGAATCACAGCTTGTTAAAGCAGTGGATAAACAGGAATTCTGCTTTAGTTCAAGCTCCTCAAATAGTACTGAGGAAGGCCGTGGGAGGTGGGCAAGAGAGGGAAAATGACTTGCTCCAAGTGACACAGAGCCGGAACTTGAACCTCGGGCCTCAGATTCCAAGCCCACCGTACCATGCTGTCTCTCCCACTGACCAGCCATGCAGAGTGAGGGGACTCCAAGGATGGCTAGTGAACAGGCCACTCTCCAGAACCCACCCAAATGAAAGGGTGGGCAGGGGGGCCCACTTCTCTCAAAATAGGAGTTCCTTTACTGGGGAGGGATAGGTCCACTTGCTGGGCCCCAAATTCACCACTGGCATGTGTGGTAACAAAAGAAAGGGTCAAGGGGGAAGGCTAAGGCCATGAGAGGCCAGCACCAGGCGCCGTCCACTGTACCTGCTCCTGTAGATTCTCCAGTAATTTTTCCAGCTGCATTTTTTCATCCTTGACTTTGTCGAGCTCAGTTTCCTTTCTCTGATATTCATCTTGCAGTTTTAGAAGATGCTGAAGGAGGAGCAGATAAAAGGGGGTGAGGAGTTAGGTCCCAGGTTCCCCAAGGGGTTGCTGGCTGAGCTTAGACATGTAATGGGGTCTGTGCCGTGTCTTCCTAGGCCTATGGCAAAGTGTCGCCGGGAGGGTGGCAACCCTTCTGATATCAAGGTCCCTTTCTTCCAGGTGCTTCACATTTAATAATAACTGCTCCCTCTCTCTACAGGTTTAAGGTCTAAATCTAAATCTTCCTTTTCCTCATCCAGGGCCCTGGGCAGTAAGGAGGGCAAAGTCACCTCATTTTGGGGATGAAGAGGTAAAAAGCTCTTATCTCTCTAGCCCATGAGAGTTAGCGGGACACTTTTTCCCCTTTTAAAAAATTACTTTTTAAAATTTTATTTAGTTAATATAGAACATTTTCCCCTGGTTACATGAGTCATGTTCTTTCCCTCTCCTCCTCCTGTAGCTGATGAGCAGTTCCACTGGGTTTTACATGTGTCCTTGATCAATTTCCAAATTACTGATATCTGCACTAGCGTCTACATCCCCAATCCTATCCCCATGGACCCATGTGATCAATGGGACACTTTTTTCACCTACCTACCTTGTTAGGTCTGATTAGTCTCATTTTCCAGCCAAGGACCCCCAGAGCACAGGCTTCAGAGCTGGAAGAGCCACTATAAGCTATATAGTTCAAATGGCTCATGTTACAGAAGGGGGAAATTAAGGCTCCTGGAGGGGAAGAAAGGCTAGTGCCTATTGGAGCCAGACTCTGGTCCGCTCTCTTTTGCCCTGAAAGAGGGGCTCACTTCATTTATTCATTTGCTCCTGAAACCTTAATTCTTCCCTGTCCTTGGGCCAGAAGTCTCCATTTGCAAGGTCTTGGCTGTGTGGGGTGATTGTGAACCTCTTGCTCTATGGCATCCTTGCAAAAAGCTGAGCATTCTCCTATTCCCACTGCTGCAAGGTCCCATTTGGCTTAAATCTCTGTGGGGCAAATACGAACGAATTCTCATCTCCTAGGGTGGGGAGAAGGTTGGGTCACTTGTGAATCTGAAAAGGAAAAAGGCCCAGGGAAGCTGTGACTGGGAGGGGTTTTGGCCACTTAGTGCCACCCCTTCATTTTACAGAGGAGGAGACTGAGGCCCAGGGAGGAGAAGGTACACACTAAAGCTCACAGGGATAGTAAGCATCAGAAGTGGGAGCTGAAGTCAGGCCCTGTGACTCCAGAGCCCAGGTCAGCTAAGCTACTCAGTACTGAAGGTAGAACTTGAACCCAGGTCTCTAACTTGAGGTCTACGATCCTCACCACATCACTAGGCTGTGTCTCTCTCACAAAGGAGACTTCTAAGAAAGCTAAAGGGACTCTCCAGAGGCTAACATTCTCACAGTGGCTTTTCTAGTAGGGAAAAAAGACAAGTCCATTGCTGTCATTTGATATTCAATAACCAGAGTTGTACCTTGATGAACGATTTTTTCCCAGCAGCCTCAAGGGCACCAACTTCTGGCAGCAGAATGACACTTTTTTGAGGCATGCAAAGAATGAGGCTCACTACTGTGTAATGTCAGGGTTGTCTGGGATCTCCTGGGTCTGACACACAATCCTTGGGGCAAAGACTGCCATCTTGATCCCATGTACCCTTGACCGGTCAGTATCCTTACATCTTCAGGGTTAGCTAATGAAGTGAGGCTTGGCTAAGTGAAATTCTTCCTCCTTTTCTTTCTTCCACTCCAAGTTTACTCTTCCAAACAGCCCTCTTTAATGGGGCATCTCTAAGAAACTGTCAGGTACTTATCCTGGAACCCTGGCCAGCTAAGCTATTATCTATCCTTCAGTAAATCCTACTTGGACACACAAGTTACGCACTAGCCCCTTCTTCCTCACTTCCATCACTCCAGGTGATGGGGGATCTCTCTGAGCATCTAGCACACTAGGTGGCTAGCTTTATTTAAAAAACAGGAGGTGCTGGTGGCAGCTGGGTGGTGACGATTTGTTTAAAGACCTCCAGGTAAAATGAATTCTCAAGGCCAAGCAATCATTTCTGATGCAAGAGACTAATGCATCAGAATGGTGAGTCAGGTAAGTCTGTCTCTCTTCCTCTCCCCCATGTGTCTCTGTTTCTCTATCTCCTCCTCTCTGGCTCCTCATCTCCTTTCTCCTCTGTCTTTGTCAATTCCCACTTCTCTCTCCCTTTTCCTACCTCCTCTCTCCTCTCCTTCCCTCTCTTCTCTCCTTCATATATATCTCCTTTCTGTCTTTTATCCTCTTCCCCCTTTGCTGTTGATACTTCTCTCTCCTCTCTTCTCCATACTTTCTCTCTTCTGATCCCTTCTTAACTTTCTCCTGTCTTCTATCCATTTTCTGTTTCTGAACTCTTTCTCTATCCTTTCCTTATGCTTTTTTCTTTCTTTTCCCCTTCCTCTTCTATCTTCTGTCCCTTCTTCCCTCAAGAAAGAGGAAAGAGAGAACGGAGGAGAAGGGGAGAGATCTTATTTTTTAAAGAACACTGGGTGAAATCAATTATCAAACAGGAAATGCTGGTGTTTGAACTGGATCTTGGACTTGATAATTCATTTCAACTGAAGGTCTTTTTAAACAAATCCTAGCCACCTAGTGTGCCAGATGCCCAGAGAAATCGCCAGCTAGACAGACACCGGGAGTGATGGAAGTGAGGAAGAAGGGGCTAGTACGTAACTTGCGTGTCCAAGTAGAAAAAAGGAAGGGATAACTATCCAAATAGACCTTGAAGTGGAAATGAAAGCAGAAGAGCAGAACAGAAGGACCATCGAATACAATTCTGATCATACTACAGGTGAATCAATAGCTTTTTGTATTAGAATTGCAGAGAGGATGGACCCTCAAATGGGGGATGCCACAGTATAATGGATGATAAGGGAAGGGTTGGTTATTTCTCTATTGTGCTAATAGGGAGTGCTTCAGAAGCATCAAAAAAAATGGCATCAGGAAGGGCCTGTTTCTAAGAGAGTCTCATTGGGGCAGAGGAAAAGGTCTGGATATATTGCACTGCCATGAAGGAGCTCAAATTCATCCCCTAAGGAGCTGAGAGAGATTGAATGCACATGAAAGTGATAAATCAGAATTACATTTCAGAAGAGAAAGGAAGGGATGAGAATTAGTGACAAGAACAAAGCAAAGCTTTCTCCAAAGAGGCCAAGCTTTAAAAGACAACTAAGAAAAACAAGTTGGAGAAGAGAATTAAGGGGGTAGATTCTAAATAGCTTAACTGACAGGAAAATTATTCTTAAGTGCCAAAAGAAGGTAAGATATAGTAAAATGAATAAATTAAAGAAAAATCAATAATTGAAGCCAACCCACCCAATAAGGGAGGGATAGGCGAATGAAATGGGGAAAGGGGAAATGCCTCTGGGAAGAGTTTGGAATCAAGAGAGTTAAAGAGAAACCACAAATTTTGGAAAAGGAATACAAATTTGAATAAACTTAAATGTCAGTGAACTAAATAACTGATATAACAATTTGGTGAAAATGAGAAGCATTTAAAAAGCAAAAATAAAAATTCACAATATCAAGAGAAGAAAATTATATGATAAGACAGAACTATTATCAATAAGATAATGTGAATCAAATGTCATTCCACCTAAATTCATAATGGGAAAGTTAAAAAAATTGCAAAATTATACAGATAATAGAATCATAAAAGATTTTGATGTTCAAATTTCAGGGCCAGAAAAATCGAAGTGAAAGACGAGCAAAAGGGGAAAAAAAGAAATGAAGATATTATTGGGAAATTTAGAGCTCAAAGACACATAACATCTATAAGCTGGAACATTCAAAGGTATGTGACAGTAGATCCATTTCTAAGTGCCACATAGCACTTTACAAAGAGAACTTGTACCACGTTAAAGAAAAATATGAAAATGTAGAAATACTAAACATATCATTTATAGACCACAGGCAAAAAGACAAAGCCATAATGACATCTTCAACAATGTGTAGGTCAAAGAACAACTCATGGAGACAGTAATTAGATATAAGCCAGTGAGACAATTCCAACAATTCTGAGACGTAGCTAATTCTGTCCTTAAAGGAACAGATATAGCCCTGAAAATATAAAGTAAGGGAATAGGAAAAGGGGGCAAATGAACTGAATATACAATTTTGGAAAGAGAACAACAAATAAGCAAAAAAGGAAATATTAAAAATTTAGGTAGAAATAGGCAAACCAGAAACCAAAAGACTAGAATTGATCCACAAAATTAAAACCTGATTCTTTGAAAAAGCAAAATTGATAAGCCTTTGGGCTACCTGATTAAAAAGAAGAGAAAAAATAAAATGAAAAAGATTAAATCACAAAGAAGAGTATTTAAAAATTATCAGAATCCTGTAGAATTCCACAATGGAAAGGAAATAAAAGATTACCTAAAAAGCAAAAAAATCAAATGAACAGAATACCAAATAGGTGTATTAAATAATTCAATTTCAGGAAAGAAAACTGAACTATTTACAAAGATTTTCCCAAAGGTAAACAAAAAGCCTGATCCAGATGGGTTTACTCCAAATTTCTATCAAACTCCTAATAAAAAATTAAAACCTATAGCACATAATTATTCTTAAAAATGAGAAAGTAAATACTGACACCTTTTGTGAGACAGCGTTCCAGTGCTTAAAGCAGGGAGGCTTTATAAAAGCAAAGAAAGTGAACTACAAACAAATACCAGTAATGAATATCAATTCAAATATTTTAGATAATATCCTAACCAGAATATTATGGCAATTTGTGGAAAAACCCCACTACAATCAATTTGGGTTCATACTGGAGATGTGAGGGTATTTAAACATTAGGAAAACAATAAATAAATCATGTACTAATCAAATAATTAAAAACAAAAACATGCCCAAGTCACATGAATTATATAATTTTTTGGGATTTAGTTCTTATTTATATCTGCCAAGAAAACTCCAAATGAGGTCACAAAGAGTCAGAAATACTGGAGTTATTTGCCATTTCCTTCTTCAGCTCATTTTACAGATGGGGTAACTGAGGCAAACTAGGTTGAGTGACTTGCCCAGGGTCATACGGCTAGTAAGTGTCTGAGGTCAAATTTGAACTTGGAAGAGGAGTCTTTCTGACTCAAGGCAAGATGCTCTATGCACTCTGCTACCAAGCTGCCCCAATAATCTTAATAGATGTTTTTAAAAAAACTTTCAACAAAGTATAAGGCTAAGTTTTGCTAATAAAACTAGAAATCATAATTATAAAAAAGATAATTTAAAACATTATTTTAAAAGGTTTTTGTATAAAGGAGAACCACCGCAATCAAAACCATAAAAAAGCACGCCCCCTTTCCTTTTTGTTGTTTGTCATAGTTCCAGAAATGTTGGTTCACATCTAGCAAATTAACTGAAGAAAGATGGGCACAGTCAATGTTGGAATGGCTGTGGAAAGATGAACACATCAATACATTGCTAGTTAATCATCTATGAATTGATGTAAGCTTGCTGAAGAAGTATGTTACAGTAATACTCAAAATGAACTACTCTGTCCATAGCCTTTGTCAGAGAATTCCTCAGGAAGGTAGTATATAATAGCCCCAAGAGGGTTAATGACAAATAGAAGTCATTCCATATGCCCATTATTCAGAGTAGCACCTTTTTTGCAAATAGCAGAGCTCTGAAAACTGTGGAGATGTCTACTGATAGAGGAAGAGCTAAACAAGTGGGATAAAGTCAAGGTATTACAATACCATGTCTTGAAAATACTTTTCTCAGTAAACTTCTCTGTAGATTAAAAGGATCTAGACAGATGTAAGCTGGGGAGAGATGGCAAAGCACTCTAGTATTTTGGCTAAGAAAACCCCAAATAGGGGCATGAAGAGATGGATTCAGCTGAAACGACTGACCAAAAGTGAGCTGGTAACTTGTCTAAATCAGATAGCACACTTGGTCCTATGCACAGGTTAGTACAAGGAGGTTCTTATTTCTTAAATAAGTCACTGTGAATGAAAGAACATTGGAAGGAAGGGACCTAGATGTAAAGAAAAGTTGTTTCTAGCAGGCCTCCTCCAGGAAGCCAAAGCAGACAAAGGAAAGGACTGGGTGTGTTCTTGAGGAATACTACTTAAATAGATTGTGGCTATGAATGTAAAGGAATGCAAAAGGGCTATTTCAAAGGAAGCTGGGAAGACCTCTCTAAATTGATCCAAAGCCAAGTGAACAAAACTACAACAATCTACACAACAACACTAAAGAATAAAAGAAACTTTGTAAGATTCTTGAAGTATGATCAATGCAGTGAGCTGGAAAGCATGCTGCTGAAGCACGCTGCTCACTTCCCAACATAGTGGAAATGACCTAAAATGGAAGAAACTGACACAGTCAGACCTGGCCAATGGGGGGCTCTTTTTTCCAGACTGGGGATCTATACTTTGAAGGTTTTATTTCTGTTTTTTAAATTTATTTGCTTAATGAGGGAAGGAGGGAGGAAGGAAGGAAGGAAGTACTAGGAGAGTAGTGAATCAAAGGAGTAAATTAGGTATCGCATAGACAGTAGTAAATGGGTACACTAAAGATTGAAGTTTTGGGGGCAAGAAATTAGTATCTTGCAAAAAGTTTTGGGAAAACTGGAAAACAATGTGGCAGAAATATTTTATAGACAAACATCTCAGAGAGAATATGAAGATACATTTAAAATTGTTACATGATTTAGACATTAAGGGTGATATAATCAAATAAGAGGACTATGGAAAAGTTTATCTGTCAAGATGTATAGATAAGGGAAGAATTCATTACTAAAAAAGAGATTTTGATTACATTAAATTAAGAAGTGTTTGCACAAACAAAACAAGTGCAGTCTTTGTTAGAAGAAAATCAGAGAAGTAGAATTTTTTTATAATGAAGCCTATCTAACAAAGCCTTCCTTTCCCAAATATATAGAGAACTGAGTCAACAATAGAATGATTCATTCCCCAAGCAATAGTTTTCAGATGAAGAAATGAAAGCTATCTATAGTCATATTTTAAAATGTTTTAAATCACTATTGAGTTGAGAAATGAAATTTAAGAATCACCCCATACTTCAGAGTGATGAATATGACAAAAAGAAAATGATAAGTGGCGGATGTGGGAGATTTGGGATGCTAATGCATGGTTAATGAATAATTTGGAACCACTTCAAAAAGGTTCTAAAACTGTGCATATTTTTGAGCCAGCAATACCAGTACTAGGTTTATATCCCAGAGGCATTTTTAAAAAAGGGGTAGGGGAAAGGACCTATCTGTACAAAAATATTTACAGCAACTCTATTTTTAGTGGGAAAGAACTGGAAATGGAGGGCATGTCCATCATTTGGGGAAGGAATGGCTGAAAAAGTGGTAGATGATTGCAATGGAATACTATTGTGTTATATAAGAAATGAGCAGTAGGATGCCGAAAAGCCTGGACAGATTTATATGAAGTGATGCAAAGCGAAGTGAGTTGAACCAGGAGAATATTTTGCCATAGATCAATATTGTGTGATGATCAAGTATGAATAACTTCATTATTTTCTGCAATACAGTGATCTACGCACCTCCAAAGGCCTCATGAAGTAAATTGATGTCCAACTCCAGAGACAGAAGTAGTGGAGTTTGAATGCATATTGAAGTATGTAATTTTTTATTTTCTTTATGGACTTTTGGATGATACGTGTCTTTTTGTACAACATGAGTAATGTGGAAATGTGTTTAGAAGAAATTGTGGAGACTCTTTGCTTATAAATGAATTATTAATGAACTCTTACTCCTTATTACCCCCATCAAGTGAAACCAACGTAAATGGCTTTAGGTGATTTCTATACAATATTAAAAGAGAAATTAATCCCAAAGGTAAATAAAAAATGTGTGATAATGAAATGTCCCAAATTAGTTAGATGATGTGGATTTGGTCATAATGTCCATTCTATACACACATCCCCTCTTTGGTGAATCTTTTCCTGAGTGCCCAGAGGGTAAATTCAAACTGTCTGTGAGCCCCCGGATTACCAGAGTGGAGGAAGTGCTTGCTTTGGGCCATTGGACAGAAGGGTGGGGCATGTAAAAAAATGTTCTCAGGCCTTGGGAAGAGGGAGAATGGAGCAGCTTGCTGAGTGCAGGCTCTCCACATGCCATGTCTTCGCCAACACTTATAGGCGAATCTAATTAGCAACGTGGAAAATTTGATCTGTTAGTAAAAAGTCTACATCTCAAAGGATATCCATTGTGATGAGATATTATGCTTGAAATCGTTATTTTTGGGTCATGGAGTACTTTGGGTAGTTTCTGGAATCCAATGGACACCTCAGAAACATATTAAAATGTATAGGATTACAATGGAATCTAATTCCATTTCAATGCTGTTATTAAAATATTAAAAATGAAATGATCGAGTGCAAGTACTCCCTTTAAAAATGTATAATGCAGGTTGAATGAGTACAACAGGGGCTCGTGTTATATCCATAATTCATTCCGAGACCCTGTGTATTTAGTAGAAAATTGTACATAATGGTAGAGTGTATTACATAAAAAAATGACTTTTTTATACCAAGATATATAGCTACTTTACTATTTTAGGGTTCTCAGAGGTATTAATCATACTCCCAGAATACTACTCATATTCTGGGGGTATTATTAATAAATAATCATAAGCATAAGCAAATAAAGGCAAAAACTGCTATGATGCAGATATTCTATGTCAGAATTGTAGAGAGACTGATGTGGGGGTGGTGTTAATGTTTGGCACGTAACATTGTCATGACTTTGTGATCCTTCTCAGAATGAGTATACGTGAAGTGTGAAGTTCTGTGACAGTGTTTGCTGTTCGGCAAAATGGTGCAAATTTAGCCTGCAATTATATTTCTGTATTTTACTACTTACAGATTTTTTATTTCTAGTTATATATGTCTGACTTTGTATGTCTAGTTAAATATTGTATCAAATGCAGAAATATTGTATTCCATTATTATGGATTTAACATTTTTGTGCTTCTAGAGTGATTTTAAAGTTTATTAAAAGTTTACAATGCAAACAATTTACCCTAATTATTTTTTGTTTTAGTTCTATATACAGTGATGGAAATTTCTATTTGATATAATGAAGATGGCATTGCTATACATGATCATATCTATGTCTTTTGTAATTATGGTTTTTTCATTCCATATCTGTGACAGAAAATATTTTCTTTTGTAAATTTTTTAACTTTGTGAATGTAAGTTTCAGAAGTTAGTGTTGTATTTGGAATTTACTGTTCTATCATGTGAGAGATAGTGATAGAAATATATATTTTTTTAGTTTGGATGTTTGTCATAGAAATTTTTGTGGAATGTGGAGTCAGGAGTTACTTTGCACATTTGTAGGTTACCCAGTCTCTTCATTTATTATATTGTTTTTAGTGTTAGATAAATTTTATTATGGTTTCCTTCTAGAATCACTTGAGATTTGGTTATAAGAGGTCCACCTACTTTAGTTTCTTTGGAAAGTAGCCTATCTTTTTATCAGCATCTTCAGAATAATATCAGAGGGAACAATAAAGGTATGCCTTACCTCATTTGTTTTCTATCATATATTTCTTCAGATGGACACCTTAAGAGCTGTAAACCAGAGAGGCTCAAACCTTGGGATGAGATAGACGTCTACTTACAGTAGTAGGAAGTTGTAGTTCACTGGTAACAAGACTGGATTCTAAGTCAGAAAGACCGGAGTTTAAATCTGAAGTTGTCTGCTGCCAATAGAATTCCAACCATCCCTCTTTTTTCTTTCCTTACATGCACTAGCAATAATTTTCTATTTGATTTAATCAAGATCATTCATTAGTATTGCTGTTCTTTGCTGTGATGATGGTAATCGCAATGATGTACCATATTTTTTACATCCTCTAGTGGTAAATTTCAATTTGAAATAATCATCATTTGCCTTGCTGTTCACAATCATATTATCAGTTGCCTAATTCTGTATAATTAATGAATTCTTTCATATTTGTGAAACATAAATTAGTTCTTTTCTCAAATTTTTAAAAATCTTGTGAATGTTTGTAATTCATTGTTTTGTAATGTGAAATAAGTTGATAGAAATTTGTTGAGTTAAATAGTTTGTTTGTGGCTTTGAGTTTATAAAGCTAGAGGTAATTTAGTGAGTAGTTTTCCAATAGATAAGTTTCTTCTTGGTGACTTTGTAGAATAATTTGAGACTCAATTCTAACAAAGTCTGTCTGTTCTCCTTTGTTTGGAAGTTTGCTTTTCTTTCTCAATGTCTCATATAGTCTCCACATTTTTATTTTAATTATGCCTATTTTCCTTCCATATATGTGAAAGACAAAACATTTCTAAAAATTTTAAATATTGTGGCTGGAAGGTTTTGTTGTATGATGTGATAGAATATGGTTTTTCAAGGTAGGTTGCTCTTCATTTGTTTATAGCAATTTTTGTGGAATGGAGAGATCCTTTCCTTGTAGAATAAATTGTGATTTGGTTGTGAGAAGGATGTATCTGTTTGTTAGTTTTCTTAGAAACATGACTCTCTTTTCCCAAGTGTTCTAAGAAGAGTCAGCCTATTCTTTTATGTTAAGTATTTGCTTGATGATATCCGTAACAGCTTTTAGCCAATCAAGTTTCACTTCAGATAGAGATTGATACTGATCTTTGGCAGTAAGCAAGCTGTGGCTCAAACTGGGCTTGAAGTTAGAAAAGACTTCAAAGTTCAATTTGATGAAGTCAGCTATTGACAGAATGTTATCAATTTTCTCTTTCCTACTTTTTTATACTTAGAAATTTGCCTTGCTCTCTCCCACCATCTTTAGAATACGATCAGAGGCAATACTGCAATCAATGTCTCTTACTCCATTTGTTTTCTATCACTAATTTCCCTGATGGCTTTCTTTCAATCCCCATTGTTTCCTAATTGATGAAGACTGCAGCCTTCTCTTATCCCAGAGGAAGCTGTGGCTCAGTAGGTAAAGCACAAGATCTACTACCAGAAGAATGAGAGTTCAAATCCCCTTGAGAGAAAAAGAATTCTTTAAGACCCTTCAGCAAGATACAACAAAAACAAGAAAAAAATTGGCAACGAGGAGACCAAGCTATCACTCTTTGCAGATGATATGATGGTCTACTTAAAGAACCTGAGAAAATCAACTAAAAAGCTAGTGGAAATAATCAGCATTTCTATATATCTCCAACACATCTCAGCAGCAAGAAAGAGAAATTCCATTTACAATCACCCTAGACAATATAAAATACTTTGGTATCTATCTGCGGAGACAAACACAGGAACTATAAGAACACAACTACAAAACACTCTCCACACAAAACTAGATCTAAACAATTGGAAAAACATTGATTGCTTCATGGATAGGATGAGCTAACATAATAAAAATGACAATCTTACCCAATTAATTTACTTATTCAGTGCCATAACCATTGAACTACCAAAAAACTTTTTTACTGAATTAGAAAAAAAAGTTCATTTGGAAGAAAGATCAAGGATATCCAGGGAAATCATGAAAAAAAATGCAAAGGAAGGAGAACTTACAGTCCCAGATCTCAAACTATACTATAAAGCAGTGGTCATCAAAACAATTTGGTACTGGCTAAGAGACAGAAAGGAGGATCAGTGGAATAGACTTGGGGTAAATGACCTCAGCAAGACAGTCTATGATAAGCCCAAAGATCCCGGTTTTTGGGACCAAAACCCAGTATTTGATAAAAAAAACTGCTGGGAAAATTGGAAGACAGTATGGGAGAGATTAAGTTTGGATCAGCATCTTACACCCTACACCAAGATAAACTCAGAATGGCTGAATGACCTGAATAGAAAGAAGGAAACTATAAGCAAATTAGGTGAATGCAGAATAGTATACTTGTCAGAAATTTGGGAAAGGAAAGACTTTAAAACCAAGCAAGAGCTAGAAAAAATCACAAAATGTAAAATCAATAATTTTGATTACATCAAATTAAAAAGTTTTTGTACAAACAAAACTAATGCATCCAAAATTAGAAGGGAAGCAACAAATTGGGAAACAATCTTCATTACAAAAACCTCTGACAGAGGTCTAATTACTCAAATTTATAAAGAACTAAACCAATTGTACAAAAAATCAAGCCATTCTCCAATTGAAAAATGGGCAAGGGACATGAATAGGCAATTTTCAGTTAAAGAAATCAAAACTATTAATAAGCACATATGAAAAAGTGTTCTATATCTCTTATCAGAGAAATGAAAATAAAAACAACTCTGAGGTATCACCTCACACCTAGCAGATTGGTTAACATGACAGCAAAGTAAAGTAATGAATGCTGGAGAGGACATGGCAAAGTGGGGACATTAATGGATTGCTGGTTGTAGTTGTGAATTGATCCAACCATTCTGGAGGGCAATTTGGAACTATGCCCAAAGGGCGAGCAAAGACTGTCTGCCCTTTGATCCAGCCATAGCACTGCTGGGTTTGTTCCCCAAAGAGATAATAAGGAAAAAGACATGTACAAAAATATTCATAGCTGTGCTCTTTGTAGTGGCAAAAATTGGAAAATGAGGGGATGCCCTTCAATTGGGGAATGGCTGAACAAATTGTGGGATATGTTGGTGATGGAATACTATTCTGCTCAAAGGAATAATAAAGTGGAGGAATTCCATGGGGACTGGAACAACCTGCAGGAATGGATGCAGAGTGAGAGGAGCAGAACAAGGAAAACATTATACACAGAGACTGTGGTACAATCAAATGTAATGGACTTCTCCATTAGTGGCAATGCAATGTCCCTGAACAACTAGGAGGAATCTATGAGAAAGAACACTATCCACACTCAGAGGAAACACCGTGGGAGTAAAAACACAGAAGAAAACCAACTGCTTGAATACATGGGTCGAAGGGATATGGTTGGGGATGGAGACTCTAAATGAACATCCTAGTGTAAACAACAACATGGAAGTAGGTTCTGATCAAGGACACAAGTAATACCCAATGAAATTGCACGTGGGCTGTGGGAAGGGTGGGAAAGAATGTGATTATTGTAACCAAAGAATAATGTTCTAAATTGACTAAACTAATTCAAATGGAAAAAAATACAAGAAAATTAGAAAAAAAATGACCAACTGATGGAAAAAGAGACCCCAAATAAGATAACTCATTAAAACCAAAATAACTTATAATAGATAACTTGCTAAAAAATCAGAATTGGGCAAATAGGACCTGCCAACATCTTAATTTAAAAAGACTAAGACAAAGAAAACTAAATACAAAAAAAGGAAAAAAGAGAATATAGAAAACATAAGGTATTTTCTATTTAAAAATTTATTTACTATTTTGAATTATTTACTTTAGTGAGTTCTAAGTATACGAAAGTAGTTCCCTCTTGATTCTTCTCTTCTTTATTCCAGTTTACTGCCTCTACCTAAAACTATCAGCAGACATTATCTGTAATGAGCAAAAGCTAGAAGCTTATCTAATAAAATCACCAATACTATTCAATATTGTACCAGAAATGGTAGCTATAACAATAAGAGAAGAAATTCAAGTAATAAACCTACCACTCTTTACAGATGACATGATTATATACTCAGAGAATCAACCAAACATTAATCAAGAGTTAATAACTTTAACAAAGTGGCAGGATATAAAATAAACTCAAGTCATTCATCAGTATTTCTATGTACTACCAATAAATCTCAATAGTGAAGAGATAGAAAGAGAAATTCCATTAAAAATAACTACAGGCAATATAAAACACCTGGGAATCTACCTGCCAAGATAAACTCAGAAACTACATAATAATAACTACAAAATACTTTTCACACAAAATCAGATCTAAACAATTGGAAAACATTTATTGCTCATAAAAGAAATAAAAATGACAGTTCTATCTGAATTAATTCACCTGTTCAGTGCCATACCAAACAAACTTCCCAATTCTTCATCTATACTATGGATCTATCATCTTCTCTCTGCTATTTATCTCTATACATTATCTCCCCTCTCTTTATCTATTTCTCCATCTCCTTTCTTTTACCTCTCCTCTCTTTATCTCTTCATCTCTCTTATCTACTATCCCCCCATATCTCTTCTATGTTCCTGTCTCCTTTCGTCTTTCTGTCCTCTATCTCTCCCTTCCTCTATTTCCGTCTTTCCTCTCTCCATCTATCTTCCCACCACTTCTCTCTGCTCTCTCTCCTCTCCCCATCACTCCATCCTCTCCATACACTATCTCCCATTCCATATCTTTCTTATTTATATCTCCTACCTCTGTCTCCTCTCTATATCTAGCTCTGTAATTTATCTTTCTCTCTATCTCCCCTCTTGAGTCTTCTTCTGTTGTCCAACCCTAACATGATCCTTCCAAACCTGGTCACCCTCTTAAGAACACAACACTATAGATGTAGTCTGGCAGAATACAGACAACTGAAAATGACTAAACAAAACAGCAACATCCTACAACTATTATGCTATATAGGTATTGTAGGACCGGAAAATTGCTCCAAATCAGCACCAATTAGAGAAATGCAAATTAAAACAACTCCAAGGTACCACCTAACACCTATCAAACTGGTTAATATGACAAAAAAGGAAAATGATAAATGTTTGGAGGGAATGGTGGAAAATTGAGACACTAATACACTGTTCGTAGAGCTGTAAACTGGTACAACCATTCTAGAGAGCAATTTGGAACCATGCCCAAAGGGCCATAAAGTTATGCATATTTTTTGACCCCTCAATACCATAGTGGTCTGTGTCCCAAAGAGATCAAAGAATGGGGGGAAAGTCCTACTTATACAAAGATATTTATAGCAGCAAAGAATTGGAACCTGAAGGGATGTCTATTAGTTGGGGAATGACTGAACAAGCTATGGCATAGGATTACAATAGAATACTATTGTGTCATAAGAAGTGACAAACAGAACAACCATTGAAAAAACCAGAAAGACTTATATGAAGTGATGCAAAGTGAAATAAGCAGAACCAAAAGAATGTTGTACATAGTAACAGGAATAATAGCAATAGAAGAACCCACAACAACTCCATGAGACTCACAAGGGAACAGAACTATCCACTACCATAAAAGGAACCAATATAAACTGAATCCAAATTAGATCATACCATTTTTCACCTTAACTCCTTCATGACATATTTTTATTTTTAGTATAAGTCCCATCCAGGAGGCCCTCAGAAGTATTCCTTAAATGGAATGGATGAAATCCCAAAGGCTATTTTCCATTACTAAAGGTTTCCTGAAATCAAGCTTAATGTCACTGCCAGGGAAAAGGAGTATTATTTATGTCATGCCACCCACCCCAACCATTTTTGCTTCCCATGACTTATGGAGGATAATGATTGCTGCCTTTGTATGCATGCAAGGGTACCATTCATTCTGCAAGACATCAATATACAATAGAAATATTCTTACAAAATCACTATCTTCTCAGCACTCAATCTTTTCCACTTTCATGATTTACTCCTTTACTTTTCAATCAGCTATATAAAATCATATCCTTGTATCATACACAAATATTCAAACAAGCATTCTGAATTCTATCTTTCTCTATATTTATCTTCCCCCATCTTTCCTCCCCAACTATCTTCCCTCTATCTCTGTATTCTCTTTTCTCTTGCTATCTATCTCTATTTCCCTGCTTCCTTACTCCTATCTCTTTTACCTATCCTCTCCCCTATCTCTATTACACTCTACCTATCTCATTTCTTCTCTATCTCCACTCCATTCCTCTTTTCTCCCCTCCCTTATCTCTATACTATAACTCCTCTCTATCACTGCATCCTCTCCTCTCTTTTTTTCTCTCCCCTCTCCCTTATTCCTTCATACTCTTCTCTGTCTCACTTCTATCTCTATATTTCCTCTATCTTAACCATCCTGTATCTTCTCTTCTATTTCTTCCCTCACTACCTGTCTCTATATTCTTGCTCTTCTACTCCTATCTCTCCTCTCTTATCTCTACAATACTCTATCTCTCACCTCATCTCTCCCTTCTCCTTTATTTCCCTTTTCTTCCATATCTCTTTTCTTCTCTAGCTACCTCCCCTCTCCACTCCTCCTCCTGACTCTATATGATCACAACTACAAAAAACTTTTCACACAAATAAAGTCAGATATAGACAAATGGAAAAAACAACAGTTGCTCATGAAATTAAAATGCTTAAACTACCTTTTCTATCTCTCCTCTCTTTATCTTTTCTCTTCTTTCTATCTGTCTTTATACTGTCTCCTCTATATATTCCTTCCTTTCTATATTTATATTCTTTATCTTCCCTCTCCCTTCCTTTATACTCTCTCCTATATCTATCCCCTCCATCCTCCTGTCTCTTTCCCTCTCCATACTTTACCCTCTTCTCTCCATCTCCTCTTTATATATATCTCCCTGTGTCTCCTCTCCATGATTTCCTCTCTCTCTATCCCTTCTCTGCTTCAGTCCTCTCTCCTCTCTCTCTACATTCTATCTCTTCTTATTATATCTGTCTCCCCACTCCCCTACACCTGTCTCTTCTATTTTCTCTTCATCTTTCATGCATCTCAGCTCCCCTCCTTGATCTCTATTATCTCTTCTCTGCTCCTGCTATATTCCTTCTCTATCATTCCATCATCTACTCTTTTTTCCTCTATCTTTATATTCTATGTACCTATCTATCCTCTGTCTCTGTACTCTTCCCTCTTATCATCATCTCTCTTCTCTCCTTTTCTCTATATCCATCTCTCCTCTCAATTGTCTTTCTTCAGTTTCCTCTCCTTAATCTATCCTTCTATCTCCTCTCTGTATCTATCTACCCTCTATTTGTTCTCTCTATATCTCTCTATCTATCCTCTTCTCTTGTCTCCTTTATCTATCTTCTATCTCTTCCCTTTTTCTCTCTTCTGGCATACTAGCCAGTAGCCTTTAATCATTTATTCTCCATTGTTTTCTAGTAACAGATAACTTTGATAATGCTGGATATATAGAATAATTTGAGATTTCATTATAACAAGTGCCATCACTATCCTACTTTCCAATACTTGAAAGTCTGCCTCTCTTTCTTGACCATCATCAGAATATTATCACAGTGAATATTTCAACATCTTTTACCTTACCTGTTTTCATTCATACATTTTCCTTATGGCCTCTTAAACTCCTTTTAATCACCACTGTTTCTCATTTGATGGAGGTTACAGCCTACTCTTATACTACAGGAAGCTATGGTTCAGTGGGTAGAGCACTGGGCTTAATAGCAGAAAAATAAGAGTTCAAATCCATTACAGCTAAGTTTTGTACCCACCTTTTAAGGAGAAAATACTACAAGCAACTAGAAAGAAACAATTTAAATACTATGGGGCTAAATAACACAAGATTTAGCAACTTCTACATGAAAACAAAGAAAGACCTGGGACACTATTTAAAAGAGTAAAGGAACTGGGTTTACAACCAAGAGTAACCTACCAAGCAAAGCTGAATACCATCATCAAAAATAGTTATTTAAACATATAAAAAACTTTCAGATATTCTTAAAGGAAATACCTAAACTGAATGGAAATAAAAAGTCAACATAAAAACCAATTATAAAGGATTTAATTAGGTCACAGTTTAGTTCTCATGTGGGAAAATTGTAAATATAAACCTTAAGAATGATATCACTAATTAGGTAGTTTGAAAGAGCATATAGATAGAAGCTTTAAGGTCAAGTTGAATATAACAGAAGCTGTCAAAAATAAAACAAAATTATATTGGAAAGAATAAAATGCAATAATCTAACATAGAGACACGAATAAAAGACAGCTAAAGAAAGGAGGGGATGGAAGGCTGGTGATGCTCCTATCTTATTCTCATTAGACATTGGTAAAAGGAAATAATACATACATTTAAAAGAAGAAATTTTTTTCAACTTATGAGGAAATAGGTAGATAATGCATAAAATTATGAGAGAGTCTTTTAGAATGTTATATAGATAAAAAAGAGGATAAAGAAATAACATAAGGAAGGAATATTAAAGGAAGACAAAGGGATAAGGGAGGGAGCAATAGAGGGTATCCATAATAAGAAATATAAAATGAATGTAGTCAATATTAGAAGGAAAGTAGAAAATTGGAGAAAATCTTTCTAGAGATCTCATATCTAAAATATATAGAGAAATTAATCAGATTTATAGAAATATGAGCCACTGCCATTTGAAAAATGGTTAAAAGATATAAAAAGACAGATTCTAGATGAAGACATCAAAGCTATATGTACATATAAAAATGTTCAAGTTCATTATTGATTAGAGAAATACAAGTCAAAACATCTCTGATATATCTTACATTTATTGGCTAAAATGATAAAAAGTCAAAATGACAAGTGGTGGCGAGAATATTAATACACTATTGGTGGAACTATGAACTGATCCAACAGCTTTAGAGGTAAATCTTGAATTATGACCAAAAAATTATAAAGCTATGTAAACCTTTTGACCTAGCAATGCCACTATTAGGTTTATTTTATAGGGTGATCAGAGAAAATGGTAAAGAACCTATATGCTCTAAAATATTTATAGTATCTCTCTTTGTGGTGGCCAAGAATTGGAAATTGAAGGGATACCCATCAATTAGGGAGGGGCTGAACATGTGACATATGATTGTGATGGAATACAACTATGCCACAAGAAAAGGCAACTAGTTTAATTTGGGAAAAACATGGAAAAGACTACACTAAATTATGAATAGTGAAATAAGTAGAATCAAGAGAACATTGTATACATCAACAGAAATATTTTTTGAAGAATGACTAGCATATGTCCACCTCTAAAGAAAGAACTGATATAATGAAAACATATCAAGACATACATATATAAACAAACTATGTTTTTCTGTCAAATGATATTTTCTCTAGTATGGGGAGGGAGGTGGGAGGCACATGGGAACAAATAAATAATTTTTTAAACCCTTACTTTGTTTTGGAATCAATACTGTATATTGGTTAGAAAAATAGGCAGAAGAGTGGAAAGGGCTAGGCAATAGGGGTTAAGTGACTTGTCCAGGGTCACCCAGCTAGGAAGTGTCTGAATCCAGATTTGAACCCAGAACCTCCTATCTCTGAACCTAAATCTCAGTCCACTGAGCCAACCCACTGCCTCCTAAATACATTAAAAAAGAGATATATTCTCCCCTCTTATTTAGCTGTTAAATTTATCAGTCTCGGAAAAAAGTAAGCTAATTAGAATGATGTGATATGCAAAAAAATAAGGGTGGAAAAGAGGACTGCATTAAGAGAAAAGGGAAGGCAGGGATGGAATGGGGTAAATTATCTCACGTAAAGAGGCATGAAAAACTTTTAGAGTGGAGGAAAGGATGAGAGTGGTGAAGGGCAATGCTTAAACCTTACTCTTACTTAACTGGCTCAGAGAGGAAATAACAATTGTACTAATCTGAGTATGGAATCCTATCTTACCTTATAGAGAAGTAGGAGGGGAATAAGATAAGGTAGAGAATAGTAGAAGGAAGGGTGTAGTGGGGGGGCGGTGATTAAAAGCAAAGTATCTGTGAAGAAGGACAGAGTAAAAGGAAAAAGATCAGGATCAGGAAGGAAAAATAAGATGGAGAAGAATACATAGTTGGTAATCATAACTGTGACTGTGAATGGGATTAACTCACCCATAAAATGGAAACGGATAGGAGAGTGGGTTAAAAACCAAAGTCCTACTTTTATGTTTATTATATATATATATATATATATATATATATATATGCATATATATGTGTTTATAAGAAACACATTTGAGGCAGGGAAACATATAGCTTAAAGGAAAAGGCTAAGCAGAATTTATTGTGCATCAACTGAAGTAAAAAAAGCAGGAGAGAGGGCGAAGTCAAGATGGCAGCTTAGGAGCAGCAAAAGTTCAGACCTCTGAAAACCCTTCCTTACCGACCACAAACTGAATGCTCCTAGGGGACTGAAAATCAAACCTAACAACAAGACAGAGCCTGGGAACCCTCTTGCTGGGCTCAATTCAAAAGGTACACCCATCCCAAAAGCCGGAATCTGAGAACACTCGGGTTTAAGAGGAAGGTCCTAGGACCCCTCCCAGCACCCACCTAGAGCGCTGAGCCCCCAGCGGCATCAGGAACCTCTGGGTGGGCAAAGATGCTGGTCTAGAGGTGGTATCTTGTGGGCAGGGCTGTGCCAGGCTCAGAGTGTCGAACACAGGCAGCGGGGAAGCAGCCGGAGAGAGATCAAAGAGCTGGCAGCCTGGGTGGCTGAGACCTTCCATTTGGCTCCAGCCCTCCAGGAGGTTTTGGCCTCAGAACACATCAAGCCCAACCCGGCTGAACTTAATCCCATCAAAAGTCTTCAGAGTTCGGGGAAGCCCAAGTTCCAACACTGTTCCCTCACTGGCTGCTGGACTTTAAAGACAAAGAGGGAAGAACAATCCAATCCATTCGGGCAGAGAATAGATTTGTGCTCTATAGGGGAATAGAAGGGTAAAAAATGGACTGGTGGGGAGGGAAGCAGTACAAGGGAGGGAGAGGGTTGGGGGGTAATTTCAGAAAGACTATAGGGAAAGTAAGGGGGGATAAGAAGGGAAGGGTAGAAAGGGGAGTAAAATAAGGGTGGGAACTCGGGGGACTGATTAAAAACAAACAATCATGTAGAAGGAAATAGTGAAAGAAGAAAAGGCAGGACCAGGAATAGAAATCAAAATGCTGGGAAATACACAGCTAGTAATCATAACTCTGAATGTGAATGGAATGAACTCACCCATAAAACACAAGCGAATAACAGAGTGGAGTAGAATCCAAAACCCTACCATATGCTGTCTACAAGAAACACACACGAGGAAGGTAGATACGCATAGGGTGAAAGTAAGAGGATAGAGCCAGACCTATTGGGCATCAACTGATAAAAAGAAGGCAGGAGTCGTAATCATGATATCTGACGAAGTCAAAGTAAAAATAAATCTAGTTAAAAGAGATAGGGAAGGTAATTACATCCTGATAAAAGGCAGTATAGACAATGAGGAAATATCAGTACTCAACATATATGCACCAAATAGCATAGCATCCAAATTCCTGAAGGAGAAACTAGTGGAGCTCAAGGATGAAATAGATAGAAAAACTACACTAGTGGGAGACCTGAACCTTCCTCTATCTGAACTAGATAAATCAAACCAAAAAAATAAATAAAGAGGTAAGAGAATTGAATGAAATCTTAGAAAAATTAGAGTTAGTAGACATGTGGAGAAAAATAAATGGGGACAAAAATGAATATACCTTCTTTTCAGCAGCACATGGTACATTCACAAAAATCGGCCACGTATTAGGGCATAAAAACATTGCAAAAGAGCAGAAATAATAAATGCCACCTTCTCAGATCACAATGCAATGAAAATAATAATTAGTAGGGGTACATGGAGAGCCAAATCAAAAATTAATTGGAAATTAAACAATATGATTTTCCAAAACCTGTTAAAGAACAAATCAGAAGAAACAATAACTTCATTGAAGAAAACGACAATGATAAGACATCCTTTCAAAACCTATGGGATGCAGCCAAAGCAGTAGTCGGGGAAATTTATATCCTTGAGTTCATATATTAACAAATTAAGAAGGGCAGAGGTCAATGAATTGGGCATGCAAATTAAAAAACTAGAAAGTGAAAAAATTAAAAATCCTCAGATGAAGACTAAATTAGGGATTCTAAAAATCAAAGGAGAAATTAATAAAATTGAAAGTCAAAGAACTATTGATTTAATAAATAAGACTAGAAGCTAGTACATTGAAAAAACAAATAAAATAGACAAAGTACTGGTCAGTCTAATTAAAAAAAGGAAAGAAAAAACCCAAATTGACAGTATCCAAGATGAAAAGGGAGACCTCACCTCTAATGAAGAGGAAATTAAGGCAATCATTAAAAATTACTATGCCCAATTATATGGCAACAAATATGGCAATCTAGGTGATATGGATGAATATTTACAAAAATATAAATTGCCTAGACTAACAGAGGAAGAAATAAATTACATAACCCCATATCAGAAAAAGTAATTGAACAAGCCATCAAATAACTCCCTAAGAAAAACTCTCCAGGTCCAGATGGATTCACAAATGAATTCTATAAAACATTAAAAGAACAACTAATCCCAATATCATACAAATTATTTGGCAGAATAAACAAAGGAGTTCTACCAAATTCATTTTATGACACAAACATGGTACTGATCCCAAAGCCAGGCAGGTCAAAAACAGAGAAAAAACTATAGACCAATCTCCTTAATGAATATAGATGCAAAAATCTTAAATAGGATACCAGCAAAAAGACTCCAAGTCATCACAAGGGTTATACACTATAACCAGGTAGGATTCATACCAGGAATACAAGGATGGTTCAATATTAGGAAAACCATCCACCTAATTGACCATATTAACAAGCAAAATGACAAAAATCACATGGTTATCTCAATTAGCAAAATGGCAAAAATCACATGGTTACCTCAACAGATGCAGAAAAAGCCTCTGACATAATACAACAACCATTCCTATTGAAAACACTAGAAAGCATAGGAATAGAAGGGCCTTTCCAAAAAATAATAAACAGCATATATCTAAAACCATCAGCAAACATCATCTGCAATGAGGATAAACTAGAAGCCTTTCCATTAAGATCAGGAGTGAAACAAGGATGCCCATTATCCCCTGCCCCCCATTATTTAACATTGTACTAGAAACATTAGCAGTAGCAATTAGAGAAGAAAAAGAAATTGAAGGTATTAAAATTGGCAATGAGGATACCAATCTATCAATCTTTGAGGATGATATGATGGTTTATTTAAAGAATCCTAGAGAATCAACCAAAAAGCTAGTCAAAACAGTCAACAACTTTAGCAAAGTTGCAGGATACAAAATAAACCTGCATAAGTCATCAGCATTTCTATATATCTCCAATCCATTTCAGCAGCAAGAATTAGAAAGAGAAATTCCATTTAAAACCACTCTAGAAAATATAAAATACTTTGGTATCTATCTGCTGAGACAAACACAGGAACTATATGAACACAACTACAAAACACTTTCCACACAATTAAAACTAGATCTAAACAATTGGAAAAACATTGATTGCTCATGGGTGGAACGAACTACATAATAAAAATGACAATCCTAACCAAATTAATTTACTTATTTAGTGCCATACTCACTGAACTACCAAAAAACTTCTTTACGGAATTAGAAAAAAATGACAAAGTTCATTTGGAAGAACAAAAGATCAAGGATATCCAGGGAAATCATGAAAAAAAATGCAAAGGAAGGAGGCCTTGCAGTCCCAGATCTCAAACTATCCTATGTAACAGTTAAAATTAGTTTCTCTCTGCTAGAGGTATTATATTTTTAGAGGTTTATTTAAGATAAGGAATTTAGGAAAATACAAGTAAGAAAGGCACGTGCTAGGCCCAGAGAGCCTATTCACAACCACTCACATGTTGCCTGCTAGGTGGAGATCCGAGTGTGCTCTGAAGCAGAAATAGGAAAAGAGAGGCCCTCGTAGGTGGAGAACTCCTCTAAATAATAATTGGTGATCTTGCCCAGGTGAGAATTCAGTGCGATTACAAAACATCCTGGGAAGTAGAGCAAGGACTTCTGGGGATTGAAGTCCTAGGTTCAAATCTCCATTCTTACACTTATAAAGCAGTGGTTAGCAAAACAATTTGTTACTGGCTAAGAGACAGAAAGGAGGATCGGTGGAATAGACTTGGGGTAAATTACCTCAGCAGGACAATCCATGATAAACCCAAAGATTCCAGTTTTTGGGACCAAAACCCTCTTTGATAAAAACTGCTGGGAAAATTGGAAGACAGTATGGGAGAGATTAGGTTTGGATCAATATCTCACACCCTACACCAAGATAAACTCAGAATGGGTGAATGACCTGAATATAAAGAAGGAAACTATAAAGCAAATTAGATAAACACAGAATAGTATACTTGTCATTACTTTGGGAAACATTTTAAAACCGAGCAAGAGCTAGAAAAAAATCACAAAATGTAAAATCAATAATTTTGATTACATCAAATTAAAAAGATTTTATACAAACAAAACTAATGCATCCAAAATTAGAAGGGAAGCAATAAATTGGGAAATAATCTTCATTACAAAAACTTCTGACAAAGGTCTAATTACTCAAATTTATAAAGAGTTAAACCAGTTATACAAAAAAATCAAGCCATTCTCCAATTGAAAAATGGGCAAGGGACACGAATAGGCAATTTTCAGTTAAGTAAATCAGAACTATTAATAAGCACATGAAAAAGTGTTCTAAATCTCTTATAATCAGAGAGATGCAAATCAAAATAACTCTGAGGTATCACCTCACACCTAGTAGATTGGCTAACATGACAGCAAAGGAAAGTAAAGAATGTTGGAGGGGATGTTGCAAAGTTGGGACATTAATTCATTGCTGGTGGAGTTGTGAACTGATCCAACCATTCTGGAGAGCAATTTGGAACTATGCCCAAAGGGTGAGAAAAGACTGTCTGCCCTTTGATCCAGCCATAGCACTGCTGGGTTTGTACCCCAAAGAGATAATAAGGAAAAAGACATGTACAAAAATATTCATAGCTGCGCTCTTTGTGGTGGCTAAAAATTGGAAAATGAGGGGATGTCCTTCAATTGAGGAATGGCTGAACAAATTGTGGTATATGTTGGTGATGGAATACTATTGTGCTCAAAGGAATAATAAAGTGGAGGAATTCCATGGGGACTGGGATAACCTCCAGGAATTGATGCATAGTTAGAGGAGCAGATCTAGGAAAACATTGTACACAGAGATGGATAGACTGTGGTACAATTGAACGTAATGGACTTCTCCATTAGTGGCAATGCAATGGCCCTGAAAAACTTGGAGGAATCTATGAGAAAAACCACTATCCACATTCAGAGGAAACATTGTGGGATTAAAAACAGAAAAAAACCCAACTGCTTGAATATATGGGTTGAAGGGATATGGTTGAGGATGTACACTCTAAATGAATATCCTTGTGTAAAAAACAACATGGAAATAGGTTCTGATCAAGGATACAAATAATACCCAATGAAATTGTGGGTTGGCTGCGGAAAGAGTAGGTGGAGGGGAGGGAGGGAAATAATATGATTATTGTAACCAAGGAATAATGTTTTAAATTGACTAAATAAACTTATTCAAATGCATAAAAGCAGGAGTATCAATCATGATCTCAGACAAAGCTAAAGAAAAATAGATCTGATTAAAAGAGGTGAGAAAGGAAATTACATTTTGATAAAAGAAATTATAAATAATGAAATAATATCAATACTATACACACACACAGCAGATGATGTAGCCTCTAAATTTTTAAAGGAGAAATTAAATAAACTTCAGGAGGAAACAGACAACAAAACTATATTATTGAGGAACTTCAACTTCTACCTTTCAGATCTCAATAAATCAGACCAAAAAAAAAAACACAAGAAAGAAGTAAAGGTAGTGAATGAAATCTTTGGAGAAAACTTAGAACAAATAGATCTCTAGAGAGAACTGAATGGGAATGGAAAGTAATATACTTTCTTTATAGTAGTACATGGGTCCTACACAAAAATTGACCATGTATTAGGGCATAAAAACTTCACAACCAAATGCAAAAAAAGCAGAAATAATATATGCATCCTTTTGGGATCATAACATAATATAAATTATAATCAATAAAGCTCAATGTAAAGATAAATAAAAAATTAATTGGAGACTAAATAATCTAATGCTAAAAAACAAGTGGGTAAAAGACAAAATTATAGAAACAATAAATTTCATTAATTGGAATGACAATGAGGAGACAATACATCAAAATTTAAAGGATACAGCCAAAGTAGTTCTTGGGGGAATGTTTATATCTCTAAATACTTACATTAATAAAATAGAGAAAATGCAGATCAATGCATTTAGCACGTAACTAAAAAAACTAGAAAAAGAATAAATTAAAAATTAAATGCAAAATTGGAAATCCTAAAAATTAAATAAGAAATTAATAAAATTATAATTAAGAGAACCATTGAACTAATAAATAAGACTAGGAGTTGGTTTTATGAAAAAAATAGACAATTTGATTACAAAAAAGAAAGAATAAAATAATCAGTATAAAAAATGAAAAGGGTGAACTCACTACCAAAGAAGAGGAAATTAATCATTAGGTGGTATTTCACCCAATTATATGCACACAAATCTGACAATCTAAGTGAAATTGATGGATATTTACAAAAATACAAATTGCTCAGATTATCAAAACAGGAAATAGAATACTTAAATAATCCCATCTCAGAAAAAGAAATTGAACAGCCATCAATGAACTCCATAAGAAAAAGTACCCCAGGGCCAGATGGATTCACAGTAAATTCTATAAAACACTTAAATAACAATCCCAAGAATACACAAACTATTTGAGAAAATAGACAAGTAATCCTAGCAAATTTTTTACGAAACAAATATGGTATTGCTACCTAAGCCAGAAAGAAAATTATAGGTCAATTTCATTAAGGAATATAGATGCAAAAATTTTAAATAAGATACTAGCAAAGAGAACACAGCAATATATCACAAGCATCATTTACTAGGACCAGGTGGGATTTATACCAGGAATGCAGGGATGGTTTAATATTAGGAAAGCCATCAGCATAGCTGACCATCAATAATCAAACTAACAGAAATCACATGATAATCTCAATAGATGCAGATAAAGCTTTAGACAAAATATAAAACCCATTCCAATTAAAAACACTAGAAATCCTGGGAATACATGAGTTATTTCTTAAAATAAATAGCATATACTTAAAACTATCAGCAAATATGATCTACAATGTGGATAAGTTAGAAGCCTTCCCAGTAAGATCAGGAGTAAAGAAATGAAGTCTATTATCAGCTCTATTATTCAATATTGTATTAGAAATGCTAGCTTTGGAGGCAGAGCCAAGAAGGCAGCCTAGTAGGAGTGAAAGCTTATACCATACTCTGACAATCCTTCCAAATCAATCTTTTAAAAGCACCTCAAAATGATAGGAGTCAGAAAAATAACAGCAGGACAGAGCAAGGGGGTTCTCCTGCTGAATACAACTTAAAAGGTAGACAGAGAGTCGATTTTCATGGGATAAGGGAGAAACAGAAGGAAAACTGCACACTGAGGATTGCTGTTTGACTACTGTCCCCCCAGACCAACTGTGCCAGGTTCTGTAACTCTTAAAAATTGTTATCATTATCATAGTAATTAGAAGAAATATACATAGTCAGAGGGCATGGTAATAAGCTGTTTAGGATGCTATGCAAAAAAAATCTACAGATGAAAAAGTTTGCATTAAGTGAAATGGGAAGAGAGAATTAAAATGGGGTAAATTATATCACATAAAGAGGCATGGGGGAGGGAAACTATTACAGTGGAGGGGAGGATGAGAGTGGTTATCGGTAATACATAAAGCTTATTCTCATTGGAATTGGCTTAAAGCAAGAACAACCAAATTCACTGGGGTATAAAATCGTATCTTACCCTATAGAGAAATAAGAGGGGAATAAGAAGGGTAGTTGTGGGAAGGGTAGTACAATAAGAGAGGGAGAATGGGGGGGGGTAGTGATTAAAAGCAAAACACTGGTATGGAGAGTAAGAGTGAAAGGAGAAAGGGCAGAATTAAAAGAGGAAAACAAGATGTAGGGAATACATAGATGTTAATCATAACTATGAATGTAAATGGACGAACTCATCCATAAAATGGATAGCAGAGTGGATTAAAAACCAGAATCCTACCATATGTTGTTTACAAGGAACACATTTGAGGGAGGTAGATACACACAGAATAAAGGTAAGAGACTGGAACAAAATCTATTGGGTTTCAATGGAGACAAAAAAGCAGGAGTAGCATTCATGATCTTAGACAAAGCTAAAACAAAAATAGGTCAGATTAAAAGAGATAAGGAAGATAATTACATCTTGATAAAAGGTAGTACAGACAATGAAGTAATAGTAGTACTTACCATATATTCACTGAATAGTATAGTATCCAGATTTTTAAGGAGAAACTAAAGGAGCTTAAGTAAGAAATAGACAGTAAAACTACAATAGTGTGGGAACTCAACTCCCCCCTATAAGAAATAGATAAATCTAAACAAAAAAATAAATAAGAAAGAAGTAAAGGAAGTGAACAAAATTTTAGAAAAATTAGATTTAATAGATGCCTGGAGAAAAGTGAATAGGGATAAAAAGGAATATACCTTCTGCAAGGTACATATACAAAAATTAACCATGTAGTGGGCATAAAAACTTTACAAACAAATGCAGAAGAGCAGAAATAATAAACACAACTTTTTCAGATCATAATGCAATAAAATTAGAGTCAATAAGGGTTCATGGAAAAGCAAAATAAAAATTAATTGGAAACTAAATAATATAATTCTTTAAAATGGTTGGGTCAAAGAACAAATCATAGAAACAATCATTAATTTCAATGAAGAGACAACTTATCAAAATTTAGGAGATATAGCCAAAGCAGTACTCAGAGGAAAATTTATATCAATGAATATTTATATCTATAAAATAAAGAAAAAGCAAATCAATGAATTGGGCATGCAACTAAAAAAACCTCAAAAAAGAACAAATTAAAAATCCCCAATTAAAGACTAAATTGGAAATTCTAAAAAAAATCAAAGGAGAAATTAATAAAATTGAAAGTAAAAGAATTATTAAGCTAATAAATAAAACTAGGAGTTGGTTCTATGAAAAAAGAAATAAAATAGAGCATTGGTTAATTTGATTAAAAAGGAAAGAAGAAAATCAAATTATCAGTATCAAAAATAAAATGGTGAATTCACCTCTAATGAAAAGGAAATTATAGCAATAATTAGGAACTATTTTGCCCAATTATATGACAGTAAATCTGATCATCTAGAGGAAATGGATGAATATTTACAAAAATATAAGTTGCCTAGATGAACAAAAGAGGAAGCTGAATACTTAAATAATCCTATCTCAGAAAAATAAATTGAACAAGCCATTGATGAACTCCCCAAGAAAAAGTCCCCAGGGCCAGAAGTATTCACAAGTTAATTCTATCAAATATTTAGAGAACAATTAATCCCAATACTATACAAAGTATTTGGCAAAATCAGCAAAGAAGGAATCCTACCAAATTTATTTATGTTAGAAATATGGTGCTGAAACCTAAGCCTAGAAGACCTCAAACAAAGAAAATCATAGACCAATTTCTCTAATGAACGTTGATGCAAAAATCTTAAATACTAAAGATTATAGCAACATATCACAAGGATTATTCACTGTGAATAGGTGGGATTTATAACAGTAATACAGGGCTGGTTTAATATTAGGAAAGCTATCAGCATAATTGGTCACATCAATAATCAAACAGAAATCACATGATAATCTCAATAGATGCAGAAAAAGTCTCTGAAAAAATACAATACCCATAATTACTAAAACACTAGAAAACATAGGAATAAAAGGGCCTTTACTTAAAACATCAGCAAGTATCATCTGCAATGGGGATAAGTTAGAAGTCTTCTCAGTAAGATCAGAAGTGGAGCAAGGATGCCCATTATAAACACTATTATTTAATATTGTACTAGAAATGCTAGCTTTAGCAATAAGAGAAGAAAATAAATTAAAAGAATAAAAGTAGGTGGACTTCCGGTCAAGATGGAGGCTTAGAGAAAGCTAAAGTTCAGATCTCCTGAAACTGATCTCAAACTGAATGCTCCTAGGGCACCGAAATTCAAAACGATCAACAGCATAGACCCTGGGAGTCCTCCTCCTGGACCTGGATCAAAAGGTACGCCCCCCCCCCCCAAAGCCAGAACCCGAGACCACTCGAACCTAAGGGGTAGGCAGAAGGAAGGTCCTAGGACCCATCCTCCCCAACCCAGAGCTCCGAGTCCGAGTCTGAGGCAGCAGAGGCAACCTCAGAGCCCCACAGCCTGCTATTCTGAAGGCCTCTTCCTGAAAACAACCTAACTCAGTCGAGGGGGCACCCAGACAGCAGGGAAACAAAGAGAGACGGGGGAGCTTGTAACCCCCTGGGAGGAGCCCTCAGAGCTCCGGGAAGCCGCGACCCCTCCCCCTCAGAGAGCAGGGTCTTCTGAAACAACAGCTACCCTCAGGACTGGCAAAAGGGCCTCGGGAGCCGGCTATTCTGAAGGCCACATCCTGAAAACAACCTAACCCAGTCGAGGGGGCACCCAGACAGCAGGGAAACAGAGAGAGAGAGGGGAGAGCTTGTAACCCCCTGACTGGATCCTTCCATTGGAGTCTCACGAAAAAAAGTCCCTGCCTCAAGGCACACTAAATTCAACCCAGGGAAAGCTAATCTCATTAGGAGCCCTCAGAGCTCCGGGAAGCCGCAGCCCCTCCCCCCGCAGAGTGCAGGTGCTGGCCGGCTAAGGCACAGGAACAAGGGCCAAGCTAGGCTTAGAGTGTGGAAGTAAGGCAACAGAGAAGCATCAGGAGGGTGCCAAGGAGAGGAGGGCAGTAACAGGGACACACCAGCAACTCCTGGCTTCCCGGGAAGACAGAACAACAATTGCATAGAACGGACAATCTGCCTAGGGCTAAAACCTCTGAACACCAGACAGAGATAAGAAAAGCTAATCCCCCCCACTCAGATAGAGATGGCAAACTCCACAGAAGCACAAAAGTCCCAAAATAAAAAAAAAAAAAAAACAAGAAGAAGGGGGCAACTTTGGACACATTTTATGGAGCAAAAATACAAAACACAGAGGAGATAGAAGAGGAAACTCAAGCAAAGGCTCTGAAACCTTCCAAAGGAAATGGAAACTCTCCACAAACCCATGAAGAATTTGAATCTGAAATGATCAAAAAGATGGAAGCCTTCCGGGAGGAAAAGTGGGAAATAATGCAAAAGAAATTCACGCATCTACAAAACCAGTTTGACCAAACTGTAAAAGAAAACCAGGCTTTAAAGCAAGAACTAATAAAGCAAAGCCAAAAGACCAAGAAATTAGAAGAGAACATAAAATATCTCACTGACAAAGTGACAGATTTGGAAAATAGAGGGAGAAGAGATAATTTAAGAATAATTGGACTTCCAGAAAAGCCAGAAATAAACAGCAAACTCGACATCGTAATACAAGAGATAATCAAAGAAAATTGCCCAGAGATTCTAGAACAAGGGGGCAATACAGCCACTGACAGAGCTCACAGAACACCCTCTACACTAAACCCCCAAAAGACAACTCCCAGGAATGTAATTGCCAAATTCCAAAACTCTCAAACAAAAGAAAAAATCCTGCAAGAAGCCAGAAAAAGACAATTTAGATATAAAGGAATGCCAATCAGGGTCACACAAGACCTTGCAAGTTCTACTCTAAATGATTGTAAGGCATGGAACATGATCTTCAGAAAGGCAAGAGAGCTGGGTCTTCAACCAAGAATCAGCTATCCAGCAAAACTGACTATATACTTCCAAGGGAAAGTATGGGCATTCAACAAAATAGAAGATTTCCAACTTTTTGCAACGAAAAGACCAGAGGTCTGTGGAAAGTTCGATATCGAAAATCAAAGAGCATGGAATACCTGAAAAGGTAAATATGAAGGAAAGGGAAAAGGAGAAAAATGTTATCTTCTTTTACTCAAACTCTCTTCTATAAGGACTACATTTATATTAATCTATGTATACTAACGTGTGGGGAAAATGTAATGTGTAAATAGGGGGAAAAGAAAGACCAAATAGAATAATGGTTCTCACACAAAGATTCACATGGGAAGGGGAGGGGAAGAAAACTCCTATAAGAAGGAGAGGAAGAGAGTTTTTCCTTAAACCTTACTCTCAGGGAAATCAACTCTGAGAGGGAAAAACATCCAGATCCATTGGGATCTTGAATTCTATCTTACCCAACAAGGGTAGGGAGAAGGGAAAACCAAGGGGGAGAGGGAAAACAAAAGGGGAGGGAAGGAGAGGGGGGAGGGGGAGGGAACAAAAAGGGAGGGACTAAAAAGGGAAACATCAAGGGAGGGGACAAGGGGGACTGATTCAAAGTAAATCACTGGACTAAAAGGTAGAGCCGAAGAAGAAAAGGTTAGAATTAGGGAAGGCTATCAAAATGCCAGGGAGTCCACAAATGACAATCATAACTTTGAACGTGAATGGGATGAACTCACCCATAAAACGTAGATGAATAGCAGAATGGATTAGAATCCAAATCCCTACCATATGTTGTCTTCAAGAAACACACATGAGGCGGGTTGACACCCACAAGGTCAGAATTAAAGGATAGAGTAAGACCTTCTGGGCCTCAACTGACAGAAAGAAGGCAGGAGTGGTAATCATGATATCTGATAAACCCAAAGCAAAAATAGACCTGATCAAAAGGGATAGGGAAGGTAATTATATTTTGTTAAAAGGGACTTTAGATAATGAGGAAATATCACTAATCAACATGTATGCACCAAATAATGTAGCACCCAAATTTCTAATGGAGAAACTAGGAGAATTGAAGGAAGAAATAGACAGTAAAACTATATTAGTGGGAGACTTAAACCAACCATTATCAAATTTAGATAAATCAAATCAAAAAATAAATAAGAAAGAGGTGAAAGAAATGAATGAAATCTTAGAAAAATTAGAATTAATAGACATATGGAGAAAAATAAATAGGGATAAAAAGGAATACACCTTCTTCTCAGCACCACATGGCACATTCACAAAAATTGACCATATATTAGGTCACAGAAACATAGCACACAAATGCAGAAAAGCAGAAATAATAAATGTAGCTTTCTCAGATCACAAGGCAATAAAAATAATGATCAGTAAAGGTACATGGAAAACCAAATCAAAAACTAATTGGAAATTAAACAATATGATACTCCAAAATCGTTTAGTTAGAGAAGAGATCATAGAAACAATTAATAATTTCATCGAGGAAAATGACAATGGCGAAACATCCTTTCAAACCTTTTGGGATGCAGCCAAAGCGGTAATCAGAGGTAAATTCATATCCCTGAATGTTTATATCAACAAACTAGGGAGAGCAGAGATCAATCAATTGGAAATGCAAATAAAAAAACTCGAAAGCCATCAAATTAAAAACCCCCAGCAGAAAACCAAATTAGAAATCCTAAAAATTAAGGGAGAAATTAATAAAATCGAAAGTGATAGAACTATTGATTTAATAAATAAGACACAAAGCTGGTACTTTGAAAAAACAAACAAAATAGACAAAGTACTGGTCAATCTAATTTAAAAAAGGAAGGAAGAAAAGCAAATTAACAGCATCAAAGATGAAAAGGGGGACAGCACCTCTGATGAAGAGGAAATTAAGGCAATCATTAGAAATTACTTTGCCCAATTATATGGCAATAAATACACCAATTTAGGAGATATGGATGAATATATACAAAAATACAAACTGCCTAGACTAACAGAAGAGGAAATAGAATTCTTAAATAATCCCATATCAGAAAATGAAATCCAACAGGCCATCAAAGAACTTCCTAAGAAAAAATCCCCAGGGCCTGATGGATTCACCAGTGAATTCTATCAAACATTCAGAGAACAGTTAATCCCAATACTATACAAAGTATTTGACATAATAAGCAAAGAGGGAGTTCTACCAAACTCCTTTTACGACACAAACATGGTACTGATTCCAAAACCAGGCAGGTGAAAAACAGAGAAAGAAAACTATAGACCAATCTCCCTAATGAATATAGATGCAAAAATCTTAAATAGGATACCAGCAAAAAGACTCCAGCAAGTGATCAGAAGGGTCATCCACCATGATCAAGTAGGATTTATACCAGGGATGCAGGGCTGGTTCAATATTAGGAAAACCATCCACATAATTGACCACATCAACAAACCAACAAGAATCACATGATTATCTAAATAGACGCAGAAAAAGCCTTTGGTAAAATACAACACCCATTCCTATTAAAACACTAGAAAGCATAGGAATAGAAGGGTTGTTCCTAAAAATAATAAACAGTATATATCTAAAACCATCAGCTAATATCATCTGCAATGGGGATAAACTAGATGCATTCCCAATAAGATCAGGAGTGAAACAAGGATGCCCATTATCACCTCTACTATTTGACATTGTACTAGAAACACTAGCAGTAGCAATTAGAGAAGAAAAAGAAATTGAAGGCATCAAAATAGGCAAGGAGGCGACCAAGTTATCACTCTTTGCAGATGACATGATGGTCTACTTAAAGAATCCTAGAGATTCAACCAAAAAGCTAATTGAAATAATCAACAACTTTAGCAAAGTTTCAGGATACAAAATAAACCCACATAAGCCATCAGCTTTTCTATATATCTCCAACACAGCTCACCAGCAAAAACTAGAAAGAGAAATTCCATTCAAAATCACCTTAGACAAAATAAAATACCTAGGAATCTATCTCCCGAGACAAACACAGAACTATATGAACACAACTACAAAACACTCTCCACACAACTAAAACTAGACTTGAACAATTGGAAAAACATTAACTGCTCATGGATAGGACGAGCCAATATAATAAAAATGACCATCCTACCCAAACTTATTTATCTATTTAGTGCTATACCCATTGAACTCCCAAAATATTTCTTTATTGATTTAGAAAAAAACCATAACAAAATTCATTTGGAATAACAAAAGATCAAGGATATCCAGGGAAATAATGAAAAAAAAACACATATGATGGGGGCCTTGCAGTCCCAGACCTTAAACTATATTACAAAGCAGCAGTCATCAAAACAATTTGGTACTGGCTAAGAAACAGAAAGGAAGATCAGTGGAATAGACTGGGGGAAAGCGACCTCAGCAAGACAGTATACGACAAACCCAAAGATCCCAGCTTTTGGGACAAAAATCCACTATTTGATAAAAACTGCTGGGAAAATTGGAAGACAGTATGGGAGAGATTAGGAATAGATCAACACCTCACACCCTACACCGAGATAAATTCAAAATGGGTGGGTGAATGACTTAAACATAAAGAAGGAAACCATAAGTAAATTGGGTAAACACAGAATAGTATACATGTCAGACCTTTGGGAGGGGAAAGGCTTTAAAACCAAGCAAGACATAGAAAGAATCACAAAATTTAAAATAAATAATTTTGACTACATCGAATTAAAAAGCTTTTGTACAAACAAAATCAATGTAACTAAAATCAGAAGGGAAACAACAAATTGGGAAAAAATCTTCACAGAAACCTCTGACAAAGATTTAATTACTCAAATTTATAAAGAGCTAAATCAATTGTACAAAAAATCAAGCCATTCTCCAATTGATAAATGGGCAAGGGACATGGATAGGCAGTTCTCAGATAAAGAAATCAAAACTATTAATAAGCACATGAAGAAGTGTTCTAAATCTCTTATAATCAGAGAGATGCAAATCAAAACAACTCTGAGGTATCACCTCACACCAAGCAGACTGACTAGCATGATTGCAAGGGAAAGTGATGAATGCTGGAAGGGATGTGGAAAAGTAGGGACATTGATTCATTGCTGGTGGAGTTGTGAACTGATCCAACCATTCTGGAGGGCAATTTGGAATTATGCCCAAAGGGGGACAAAAGAATGTCTACCCTTTGATCCAGCCATAGCACTGCTGGGTCTGTACCCCAAAGAGATAATGGACAAAAAGACTTGTACAAAAATATTCATAGCTGCGCTCTTTGTGGTGGCCAAAAACTGCAAAATGAGGGGATGCCCATCAATTGGGGAATGTCTGAACAAATTGTGGTATATGTTGGTGATGGGATACTATTGTGCTCAAAGGAATAATAAAGTGGAGGAATTCCATGGAGACTGGAACAACCTCCAGGAAGTGATGCAGAGCGAGAGGAGCAGAACCAGGAGAACATTGTACACAGAGACTAATACACTGTGGTATAATCGAATGTAATGGACTTCTCCATTGGTGGTGGTGTAATGTCCTGGAACAATCTGCAGGGATCTAGGAGAAAAAACACTCTTCATAAGCAAAGGATAGACTATGGGAGTGGAAACACCGAGGAAAATCAACTGCCTGACTACAGCGGTTGAGGGGACATGACAGAGGAGAGACTCTAAACGAAACTCTAATGCAAATATTGACAACATAGAAATGTGTTTGAATCAAGAACACATGTGACATCCAGTGGAATCATGCGTCGGCCACGGGGGGTGGGAGGGAGGAAAAGAAAATAATCTTTGTCTTTAATGAATAATGTTTGGAAATGATCAAATAAAATATTATTTAAAAAAAGAATAAAAGTAGGCAATAAGGAAACTAAACCATCACTCTTTCCAGGTGATATGATGGAATAATCCCAGAGAATCAACTAAAAACAGTTAAAATAATTAATAGCTCAAGCAAAGTTGCAGGATATAAATCATCAGCATTTCTATATATTACCAACAAAGTTCAACAGCAAGAGTTAGAAAGAGAAACTCCATTTAAAATCACTCTAGACAATATAAAATACTTCAGAGTCTAATTGCCAAGACAAACATAGGAATTATATGAACACAATTACAAAACACTTTTTCACACAAATAGAGTTAGATCTAAACAATTGGAAAAACATTAATTGCTCATGGGTGAGATGAGTCAATATAATAAAAATGACAGTCCTACCTAAGTTAATTTACTTATTCATAGCCATACCTATTACACTACCAAAAAGCTTTTCTAGAACTAGAAAAAATAACAACAAAACTCATCAGGAAGAACAAAAGGTCAAGAATATCAAGGGAATGAATGAAAAAAAAATATGAAGGTTGGTGGCCTAGTGATACCATGTCTTAAACTGTACTATAAGGCAGTAATCATCAAACAATCTGGTAAGGCTAAGAAAATAAGGTGGATAAATGGAGTAGATTAGGGGTAAATGACCTCAGCAGTCTAGTGTTTGATAAAACCAAAGATCCCAGCTTTTGGGATAAGAATTTTGACAGAAACTATTGGGAAAATTGGAAAACAGTATGGCAAAAATTAGGCTTAGATCAATATCTCACACCCTATACCAGTGATGGCCAACCTATGGCATGTATGCCAAAGATGGCATGTAGAGTGCTCTCTGTGGGCACACAGTCACTCTCCTCCGTCCTGAGTTCATTACTAGAAAGACAGAGGGATTCAGGCAGAGCCTGCTCCCTTCTTGTTCTCCATTGTGCCCAATGACATTTTTTCATTTTACCCACTCTTCCACCCAGCAGCCCAATGGAAGCATTTCCTTCCTCCTCTGTGTGGGGTAAGGGTGGGGGCAGGATGCACCTGACACTCAAAGGTGGGGAGGGGCACAGCATGCCATCTGGTGGGGGCGAGCATGTCACTTTGGGGGCAGGGCCTGGCATTCCATCTCTAAAAGTTTTGCTATCACTGCCTTATACCAAGATAAGGTCAAAATGGGTATTTAAACATAGGGAAATTATAAGTAAATTAGGAGAACAAAGAATTGTTTACCTGTCAGATTTATGAAGAAGTAAAGAATTTATGACCAAATGAGATAGAGAACATGCTATGATGTAAAATGAATAATTTTGATTATGTTGAAAAGGTTTTATACAAACAAAACCAATGCAACCAAGATTAGAAAGGAAGCAACAAACTGAAAATATGTGCATTATCCAGGGATTTCTTTCTCTAAAAGATTCTTCAATTTCAGCAATCTGAGCTTGCTTTTAAGAGACATTATTTTATTTTATTTTCCTGGGTTATACACATATTTTCACGCAAAGCATATTTCCATATTATTAGTTCTTGTAAGTGAATAATCTTATAAAATAAAAACCCAAATATACCCAAGTAAACAAGTGATAAATCATATGTTTTCATCTATATTTCTGCTCCCACAGTTCTTTCTCATAAGTGTCTCAGAATTGTCCTGGATCATTGCATTGCTGTTAGTAGCAGAGGCTATTGCATTTGATTGTTCCACATAAGAGACATTAATTTTTAATGAACACAGACATCTCCCTGGGAATGGTGCCGGGTATAGCAAGCATCACTGGAACCCTCAGATAATCTCCAAAACTTGTTTTAGCCAATTGCAGTCTCTTCCTGCACCAGTATTAATACTGACGACTTTGCATTTTGGTTTCTTTTGATGGAGAAGTTTTGGGTGTGTTTTGAAGGGAAGGGGGGAAAAGAGAGGGAAAGACGCAGAGAATCACAGCTCTGGCGCTTTAGGTATTGCACTGGTGAGGAAAGTGGGTGCCAGAGAGGGAAGAGACTCAGCTACATAGGTTATAAGGGGCAGAAATGGTCTGTGAACTTAAGTCCTTTCATTCTAACTCCAGCATTCTTTAGGCTGGGAAAGAATGACAGAGGTTCCATTATTTAGTCAATGCTTTTGAACTGACTGTGTAGGCTGAAATAATTCATTTCCCTTCTCAATTTCGAATGCCATAGAGAACTCTTTCCCCCATCTTTCTAGAAAAAAAATCTTCAAACAATGCTTAGTGAAGTGTTAATGGAAGACAATGAATGGTTTGACTCCAGGTTAGTATTAGTGGGAAGCAAGTAAGGTTGTAAATGCCATTACATTGGGTGGCACCAGACGACTGTCATCCATACTTCCATGGTGTTGGTGCCCATGTTCAAGTGGGTCTCCTCCTGGAGGATTTGGAGCAGCTCGGAGACCCACCCCTTATCGTCACTGTCACCACCTTGCAGTCTCGCTGGATCTTGATGCTCCAGCATATTCATCATGAAAAGATGATGGGTTGGCAGGGTACAGAGCTAGCAAATCCACGAGTTCTGCAAAGCTACCATATGCATCATCAGTAGGTTCACATCTTCTTGTGACTAACAATTTGCCCTAATCAAAGCATCCACTGCCACACAATTTCGACAGCTCTACACATCCTCAATAGTTGTGGAGGGTCTTATCTCTACTATGTATCAGAAGTTGCCCACTTGCTCACACCAAACTCTTAAAGCAGTTAGGCTGGACACTTGACAAGTCATTGGGATATCCACAGTATGACTTGTCCTCAATGCACAGAGCTGTTTCTACATATTCCCATTCCTGAGGATGCATCTTTTGTAGTGGAGGCCATGGGAATTCCAGTGCTCAAACAGAGCCTATTAAGTTGGGATCTGGCTGCCTGACAACGTGTAACTCTCAGCCATATTGCTGATGGTGTTATAAAGTCTAGCCTGTGGCAGGTCATGGAAGCACACCAAAGTTGTGCCATGTTAGTGCTGTATCCGTTGGGTAGAGTTGCTCAATGGCATTCGTTATCTCCCTTGAGGTGTCTTAATTTAGCTTCAGATAGAAGCTAAGATAGAAGAAGAAGAAAACATGCCAAGCACATGCAGGAGGATGGTGTAGAGAGCTTGCTTGCACCACTGCTCATGTCTGTGCTGTCCGTGACAAGCTTTTGCACAGTAAGGTATAGAACCTCCAGCTTCTGAGCCAGGGTGATATGGGCTGCCTGGGACCCCTGATCTTGACTGCATTGGCTGAGAGTCTGAGTTTAGTCAGCTTGGTTTGCTGCATGCAGTGCTGCCAGTAAGCCAACAGCTAAACACAGGTCCTGTTAGAGTTATTAAGGGTTAGTGTAAGCATTTCTCTGGCTTGAGCCTCTGGCAGTACATGCTTTTTTGGGAAGGAAAGGCACGAACATCTTCCCAATCAGCTGCTGGTACTGAGATTCTTGTGATTGTAGATGCATGCTACAGACACATGAAGCCAAGAGTAGGCCACTGCTGGTAAAAGAGTGGCAATTTTCAATCTTACGGGAAGTACAATGTTCCCAGTACCAGGGAGAACCCCAAACACTAGATGGTCATCTTCAGGGCCCAGTTCCATAAACACCTTGCTGAGCTACAAAAGCCAATGCTTGACTAACATTGACTTCCCACCAAGAGGGGCATATATCATGTACTGTGACGCCATTCTGCAGTCTAGAGAGCTCTGTGCTCCATCTTCATAGACATTTGTTAGAGGTAAATTACTATAATGTATGGCCTGAAAAATTCTAACTAAACCAATTAATTAGTAGTGTGATGCCCAGCCTTCACCATTATTCTGATTTCCTACTGAAATACATGCGCATACTTAAATCTATAACCAATACCCTTTTTTAAAGCTCTGGCCCTTAAAATCTACACAAAAGCTTGCAATTCAGAGAGAATCAGTAAAATTTTACAAAACTGAAGGCATATCATGTTGCTAATAAATGAAATGCATCAATGGTAGGGGTTTTATTAGGCTTTTAAGAACTAAACTAAAACTATTCACAAAAATACAATATTTCCAAATTGGAAAGTGGCCATTAAGTCCAACTCATACCTGAAAAAAGATTTTCCACAGATTTCCTGAGTGGTTATTATTTAGTCTTTGCTTTAATACCTCAGTGATAGGAACAGTAACTGCCAGGTAGGCCAGCCAGTTTTCCTTAAAAGGCAGTGAAATCATCTTTGAAACTTAACTATTCCAGGGCTAACTAATGATGTAGCTTCCTTGTACCCTAAGTACAAAACACTAGGACACAGTCGAGAATTCTCCCTTCATCCTTTTGACTGGCAAGCGAGTTATAGCCATTAATTCACACTACCCCATTATCTTTCCCCCACAGAACACTTCCCTCTTCCCAATTTCCTTATTACTAACAAGGGTCCCACCAGCCTTGTAGGCACCCAGGCTCCCAACCTATCATCTCCAACTCCTCTCTCTGATGCCCCATTATCTAATCTGTTGTGAAGTCCTTTATTTCTACCCTTACAACATCTCTGGTTTCTCTCCCTTCTCTCCTTTGTGCTATAGGCCCTTATTGCCTCACACCTGGACTACTGCTATAGCCTACAGGTTGCTCTGCCTTCTACAAGTCTCTTCCCAGTCTGCTCCATCGTGTTTTAGACTATCTTCCTAAAGCACTGTTCTGACCATATCACCCACACTCCCATTCAATAACATGCAATGGTTCCCTATACTACCTTAAGGATCAAACATAAAACCCTATTTCCTTTTAAAGCCCTTCAAAACCTGGCCTTTTCCTGCCTCTCCAGTCTTCTCGCCCATTAATTCTTCCTTTCTCCCCTACCTACTTTGTGATTCAGTGTCAATGGCCTCCTAATTGTTCCTCAGAAAAGATACTCCATTTCCTAACTGTGGGCATTTTCACTGACTATCTCCTATGCTTGGAACTTATTCTCTCCTCATCTTCACCTTCTGGCTTCCTTTCAGACCCAGCTAAAAAATTGGTCTTCTAAAAGATCTGATCCCTCTTCTAATATTTTCCCTCTGGGGAATTGCTCCAATTTATCGTGTATATAGTCTTTGTAAATAGTTCTTTGCCTGTTGTCTCCCTCATTAGACTGTGAGCTTCTCCAGAGCAGGAGCTGTTTTTTGTTTGTTTGGGTTTTTGCTTTGTACCACCCCCATTTAGCATAGTTCCTAACACTTAATAGATGCTTTCTAACTTGATTTGGACTGTTTTCATGCATTAGGTGATCAAGTGACTACTCAATGTTTCAAAATGTAAGTCTTGGGGCAGCTAGGTGGCTCAGTTGTTTGAGAGCTGGACCTAGAGATGGGAGGTTCTGGGTTCCAATCTGGTCTCATATTTCCTAGCTGTATGATCCTGGACTAGTTACTTAACCCCCACTGTCTAGTCCTTACTACTCTTCTACCTTGAAACTAATATACAATACTGATTCCATGATGGAAGGGTTTAAAATAACATTGCATTATGTTCACTTCATTCACCATTATGGTGGTTCAGGAAGTTCCAAAAAATGGGCACCTACTTTGTTTCCAGTTTTATTCTATAACACTTAATACTTGTTGAATAACCAATTGCTATAACTATTGTTGTACCTATACATCCTTTCCCTTAGTCTTTGACCTCTTTGGGGTGTATTCCAATAGTAGTGTTGCTGTATCAAAGTGCAGGTCCTGTGTAGTGACTTTTGGGGGACAGTTCCAAATAGCTTTCCAGAATGAGTAGAACAATTTACAACTCCACTAATAGTGCCTGAATATGTCTTATCCTTCTGTAGTCCTAGCAGTTATCAATTGAGCACTGGCTCTTGAATCAGGGGACCTGGTTTCCAATCCCACTCCTTATTGTGTGTGACAAGTAAGCCACTCTAGGATTCAATTTTGTTCTTAGTTAGAAAGGGGATTGGGCAGAATGATATCTAAGGACCCTCTAAGCTCTAACTCTATGATCCTTTTGTCAATGTTACCAGTCTGATGGGAATAAGGCAGACACTAAGCAGAATTTTCTTTTCTCTCATCTTTAGAGATTTAGAGAATTTTGATGTGGTTAGGAGTTGGTATTCCTTTTTTTTTTTGAAAAATACTTGTCAATAAGGTAGAGCTGTTTACATTTCTACATGGGAAAATGATACTTGTGTCTCCTAAGAACTTCATCATTATTAAGGGAGTTAGAAGGAGTATACATATGGGTGGGAATGAAATATGATGGGATGAGATCTAAAAACAATTAAAGGGGTGAGAAAGGAATGCACTGTAAAAAAGGAAAGGGAGAGAATGGAGTAAATTGTCTCACTGAAAAGAGCTTTTATAGTGGAGGGGAAAATGGGTGAGGTGGGGGTGAACATTTGAACCTTACTCTCATTGGAACTGGCTAAAAGAGGCAATAACATACATACTCTTTCAATTTTTGTTCTTCCCTTTTCAGTTGGCCCATTTCTTCTTGCATCACTTTCCTTTCTCTTCCCCACTTTTCCTCTGCCTCTCTTAATTGGTTTTTGAAGATTTTTTTTAGCTCTTCCAGAATCTGTGTCCAATCCATATTTTTCTTTTGGAATTTGCATGTGTTTCCTTTGCTTTCACCATTCCCTTCTGTATCTGTACCTTGCTCTTTGTATCCATCAAAATTCTTTAGAGTTTGGTGTTTTTTTGGTTGTTTGCTCATTTTTTCCTATCTAATTATATAGGTAGGCTCTGTTTTCTGGGAAGTTGGGGTACTGTCTTAAACTTTAGTTCTTCCTTGATGCTATTTTTAGCTTATTTTCTGGGTTTTTACCAGTTTCAGTTCTTGGAGGCTGATGTGATGGTCTGAGGGCTGAGAACTCTGAGAGGCCCCCTCCCTCTGCTGATTCTGTACCATGTAATTCAACATTTTATTCGTGACTTCTTGGTATTATTTGCTATATGTCTACACTGGACCAACAGCTAGTATGTCAGCTTTTGAGGGTAGTATTCAATAGTTATTAATATTCTAAATATACAATACCTGTTTACCACATTGTTAATTTTTTAGATAAGACTCCAAAGAGAAAACAAATGACTTTTTAATTTAAAAAAGGATTATATTTCCAAACTTGTCCATATGCCATTGTAATATAGGCAATAGTTCATTTACAGATAGCTAAGAAACAGGTTAAAGCAGAAGAGAACAGCTCAGCTGAGAGTGGCCTCAAAGTTATCATCAGAGATCACTGCCAACTTGGGATTATCATTAGTTTCAATTGCCCAGGCTATGCATATTCTCGACTTTTGTCTTTTCTCTATGTGTGCCCTAATCAAGCATATCACCCACTTCCTATCTCTCTAACCTGTGAATGTTTTTGTTGTTCAGTTATTTTTTGGCAATATCTGACTCTTCACAACCCCATTTGGGGTTTTCTTTGCAAAGATTTTGGAGTGGTTTGCCATTTCCTTTTCCAGCTCATTTTACATATAAGAAAACTGAGGCAAAAAGGATTAAATGTCTTGTCTCAATCACAGAGCTAGTGCCTGAGGCCAAATTTGAGCTTAGGTCTTTCTGACTCCAGACTCGACATTCTAAAAAATGCACCACTTAGCTGGCCCAAAGGAAGAGTGGGAGAGTGTAGCCTTGTATGCAGAGAGAAATCTTTATAATTTATTTTGCTACATTTTTGCTTTTAACTGTATCCTTTGATTGGTCTCTCAAAGGCAACTAATTGGTAGGTGCTCATAAAATAGGTTTTGAATTGATGTTAGCCCAGAAAGTATGTACTTTGATCCTGGGATAGCCTCTTAAGGGTCCATGTGTGAGGAAGCCAGAGGCTCTTTAACGTTCTCTGCTTTGTGGAGGCTTTAGAATTTGAAGGATCCATTGAAGATTTGATAGCAGAGTTTCTTGACACGACTTTCACTGCCCACATCAGCTGTTTTGCAATAGGTTTGCTATTCTGTGCAGTGAATTTAGATGTTGTCATTTGTTCCAATCCCACAAGCGGTTATTTTTTATTGAGGTTTCCTTTTATTTATTTTTTGTTTTATCTTTATTTTGAAAACAAATTTACACATAAATTTTCCAAATTTATATGATTCATGTTGTCTCCTTCATTTTTCCCTCCCCTGCTTCCAGTAGATCTTTCCAGCTCTTTCTGAAATCATCCTGTTCCTCATTTCTTATAGCACAATAGCATTCCATCACCGCCATATACCACAGCTTGTCCAGCCATTCCCTAATTATGGGACATCCCTTCAGTTTCCAATTCTTTGCCACCACAAAAAGGGAAGCTACAGATATTTTTGTACAAACAGGTCTTTTCCCATTTTTTATCTCCCACAAGCAGTTATTAAGCACTTATTATATGCAAAGTACTGTGCCAGGTTCTGGAGACACAAATGTGATCTAAAATCATCCTGCTGTCAAGGAGTTGATAGTCAAAATTGGAAATTACAAATGTAAACACTTAAGTATAAGCTGATTATTGGAGGATGGAGGAAAGGCTCACAATTTTTAAGATGAAGCAATGATTTTTATAGGAAGGGGGATCATGAGCTAAACCTTGAAGGAAGGCAGAGATTCTAGAGGTAGAGGAGAGAAGGGAAAGCATCTCAGGCATGAAGAACAGGCTGTGCAAAAGCAGACAAACAGGAGGAATCCTATGTTCTGAGAAGAGCATCACAGCCATATGGCTGCAAAGAGAACTGTGTTTAGGGGTATGATGTACACTAAAGGAACACATATAATGGCACCAAGAATGGTGCCAAAGGATTATCCCATACCTTATGTGCACTCAAGTCTTGAAAGATGGAGAACATATGAAAATCCACAACTAGAACTCAGAGGAGAACTAGTGGCAATATGGTGCTAGGGTTGGCTGTCAAAGGCACCAGCAAAGGGCTGGAGTGTTAGGAGGAAAACGGGTGATAGGCTGCACTACACGGTAATTTGAAGGCGTACTACCTCTAATTCTAAAAGATCTGAGTTCAGAGTTCTCCCTTTGATGCATATTGGATGCCACTCAACTTCTCAGTTCACCCAGGCAATTAATTCTCTAAGACTAAATCACACCAGATATGCCAAGGTATGTTGGTGGAAGGAGTTTTCTCACTGGAATTTCTTTATACCAAGCAAATCCAAGATCTAGTTCCCTGGCTCCACTGTGGTCCTTCTGTGTATCTCTTCCCTTACTGATGCCCTGGGGAATCTTGGGAGAATATGTTCCTGTATGAATTTTAGGGGTCAGGGTTGGAGGTAATTTAGAGAAAATCTTTCATGTCACTTATTTTGTTAATGTTATTAATATCTACTTCTTGGATTTTATACATCCTCTGGTTGAATTAGGAACTATGGTCTCGATCAGATGCTGACCCACAAGACACCTCAATTCAAGGGTTTGTATGGAATGATGAAGGGGGGAAAACCCGAAAGCTACAATAAATGAGGAAAGCCAGAAATTCCTTAGAGATCATCTAATCCAACCCCAACCCTCTAAGCATTGGCAATATCTTTCCTCCTCTCAAGTGTTACTGTTCTCCTGTGTATCTGTAACAGCCTGTAAGAGGCTCTGGGAATGCCAGTAAGTGCAAAATAATGTAAAATAAAATATAAATTATCATTTATAAAATTATAAAATATCATTTAAGTCCCCCTGGAGTGACGGGCCTCAGAATGAGAAAGATCAGGGGCATCCACAAACGGCTAATAACTGTTTCCAGAGCACCAAGAACCACCTGAGACAGGGAGGGGGCCAAAAGTAAAACCAAACCAGAGCCCCTAATCCTGGAGAAGCCTGCGTACATTCGAACACGAAAGGCATGAAGAAAAGTACTTCTTCCAAAGATCCAGAATCAGAGATGTACCACCCAACCACAGCCCATGCTCTGGTTGGTGATCCGTGTACATTTCTGAGATGAAAAAACAGAAATAAGAATCACCTCATGTTGCCTTTTCTTCACTCATCAAGACCAACCCTTGGCCAAACCCCCAAGTCTAATTTTTGCTGGGTCTGAATACTTAAAGCCCTCCCAGTATGTATATACTCTTCTGAGACTGTCCAGTCAGAAGAGTACAGATACCAATATCCTCAAATGGAAAAAACAGTTACTAAAATTACTTTTGTTTCCCCTTTTATTCCTAGATCTAATTGTTATGTTCTTTAAGTGCTAGCCTCAAGAAAGCCCGGAATTCTCACTTGAACAGCCTGGAACCAGGGACAAAACTCCACTCGTTTGCTCCTTGCCTTTTCGAGGCAGAAGGTTCACTACAATCTTCTGAAGCTAGCCTCTCCTGGATCCTTATCAACAAACAGGCCCAATTTCTGGTGAATGCGGGAAAGTTAGCCAGTTCCTTTACCAAATTTAGGCTTTGTTCCTAAGGCATTGCTCCTCCCAATCCAAGTGACAGTTATGAAGGCAACAGAGTACCTCTTCAATCTCCTCTGCATTCCATTATTCTAAAAGATATTTTCTTTTTCTTTAATCCCTCACCTCCCACCTTAGAATCAATACTGTGTATTGGCTCCAAGGCAGAAGAGCGGTAAGGGCCAGGCTATGGGGGTGAAGGGACTTGCCCAGGGTCACACAGCTGGGGAGTGTCTGAGGCCAGATTGGAACCCAGGACCTCCCATCTCTGGGCCTGGCTCCCAATCCACTGAGTCACCCAGCTGCCCCTAAAAGATATTTTCTGTTAGGTCATCCAGTAAGCAGGAATACATTTCCTAATGGATACACACCATAAAAAAGTAGAGAACTGAATAAAATTATTCTATTTCAGTGCTACATGCTATGTCCAGTATATTTGTGCATATATATGTATAGTATATATGTATCTGTCTATAGATTTATATCTGTACACACAGAGTCCACATAATTTGGGCTGAATGTACAAGAACATTAAATTTTATGTCTGACACCTTATTTGATATTTTTAATATATTTGCTAGGCTGCATAGTGGATAGTGTGCAGAGCCTGGAGTCAGGAAGACCCATTTTCTTGAGTTCAAATCTGGCCTTAAACACATTTTCTAGCTATGTGACCCTGGACAAATCACTTAACCATGTTTGCCTCAGTTTCCTCATCTGTAAAATAAGCTAGAGAAGGAAAAAGAAAATTGCTGTAGTATCTTTGCCAAGAAAACCCAAAATGTGAGTCAGACATGACTGAAATGACTAAACAAGCAGATGGTAAGGCACTCTGGGACCACCTCACCACAGAATAAAGGCCTGTTCCTGTTGTACAAGGCAGCCAGACTCCAAGGGCTACACACTGATGCCCAAACTCCTAGAGCTGAGGCCCCTTGGGGCCAAGGAGCTCACTGGCCCACTTACCTGCTGCATCCCTTGCAGAGCCTGCTGAAGAAGCTTCAGCTGCTGTTCCTTGGTGACATCCTCATCCCGGCTCATCTTGCCTTGTTCCTGCTTGAGCAGCTCCACTTCATTACGGTAGGCATCAACCTGCCAACGTAGGCTATCATTTTCTTCCTTCAAGGCCTCAGTCTGAGACACTAGAGCTGAAACACATAGGCGGTGAGGTCAAATGAAACAGCCAAGATGGCCACACTGGGCTAATTCAAGACTGTGTAAACCTGGCTCTGATGCAAAGAGTGACGGGTATCAAAACTCTCTTGACAAAATACCTAGGGTCAGAGGTGACCATGAGAGCATATGGGCAAAAAACAGCTCTCATTTCTCTGTGCCCTGGTGTGAGTAGTTTTTACCCTCATTGAACCTCAGTTTCCTTTTCTGTAAAATGGGAACAATAATTGTGCAAACATTTTTAAAGTGCTTACTCTGTGCTAGATGCTGGGGACACCAAGACAAATAAACAAATAGCCTCTGACCTCAAGTACCTTATAGACTAATGAATACCTGTACTACCTCCCTCACAAGGTGATTGTGAAGGTCTTGCTAATGTTTAAGGTGATAGAGAAACAAGGCAGCTAGTGACACAGATAGTGCATAGACACTTAATAGTGGTGTGACCCTGAGCATGTCACTTAATTTCTGTTTGCCTCTGGAGATGCACTGGAGAAGGAAATGAAAACCACTTTAACATCTGCCAAGGGGCGGCTAGGTGGTCCAATGGGTAGAGCACTGGCTTGCAATCAGGAAGACTTCTCTTCCTGAGTTTAAATCTGGCCTCAGACACTTATGAGCTGGGTGACCTTGGGCAAGTCGCCTAACCCCGTTTGCCTCCGTTTCCTCAATGATAAAATGAGCTGCAGAAGGAAATGGCAAACCCTCTAGTATCTTTGCCGAGAAAACCCCAAAATCAAATCACAGAGAGTTGGACAAGTCAAAGAAATAAAACGTATGCATATACATACACTTATAAATCTGTCCTACTAGCTACCTCATTTGTTGGCATGGGGCTCTGTCAGAAAAAGCTCCACACCACAGCCGACCCGTTCTCGTCAGAAATGGAATTTGGCATTTCCAAGCTAGTGGCAATTCTCTATACTTGGTATTTCACAGAGTCATCAGATTTTGAAGGATGGTTACAGATTGTTGGCGCCTCTCCTTCACCTTATGGTGGAGGGAACAAAAGCCCAGAGAGGGGAGGGGCCTCTTCTTCATGATCACAAAGCTGGGCCTTGGCTGGCAACCTACTACTCTAAGTCCCCAGTTCTTTCCTTCACCTCAATGGGAGGGCAGAGGCAAGTGGGAGAATGCATGTAAGTATAGCTATGAAATTGAATCCATCCCTTTCATTTTCTGTAGTAGGAAGCTGAGGCTCAGGAAGGAGAAGGGGCTTGTCAAAAGTCACCTTGCCTTGTAATCCCCAGCACTTTAGGCCAGTGCTTGGCACTGAATGAATGGCAGAGCTGAGATTCGAACACAGATGGCCTAATCCAAGTCCAGTCCTCTTTCCACTGCACTGAGATGTTTCCTGCACATATCATCCCAAGGATGCCTCATTTCTGTGCTGTGTGGCCTGTTTCCATTCAGATGACGAAGGGGGGAATAAAAGCAAGCGACTTAGCAATGCTGCTGAAAAATGTTTGGCCTCAGATGGGTTTTTCCTTTCCGATAGTGAAAAAGTCACCTGTGTCTAAGAAAAGGCTGCTGCACTGGGCTCCCTGCCTGTAGGCTGCCATACTCCTACATTAAAAGCTACATTCCTTGATAAGAGTTATCAGCAATATGGTCCTGTATATCATTGTCTGGTTTCATTAGCTCCAAGCATTGTGGCACAGCCCAATTTGCTTTGTGGTGGTGGTGGTGGGGAGAACAGGAATGTTGGGAGCAGAATCAGGAGAATTGACTTCAAGTCCCAACATTGTCACTATATTGAAGTGACCTTAAGTGAAGCTCTTTTCTTCTTTGGGACTCAGTTTCCCTGTGTATAACACGAGGGAGTCGATCTAGCTTATCCCTGAGGTTTTTTCCTAGCTTTAGTGCTCTAGAGAGTCAGAGGAAACCCTCTCTATGAAAGGGAAGGTGGTTTCACTTCCAGAGGGTCTTCTGGGTGGAGTTTGGAGAACCAGGGAAGGAAAAGGGGACAGGAAGGGAGCTAGGGCCTATGGAGTCTCCCAGAACACTGGGCCAAGTGGATTTTCCCCATGGAAGGAAAACAAAAGAGATTTGTACTGATTTCAATAAGAACTCACTAATGTTTATTAAACAGCTACTTGATAAAAGAGCCTATACTTAGTCCTAGGAACACAAAGAGAGCGTTGTCTCGGGCCTAGCCTTCCAGAGTTTATATTGGGAAGAGCAGTATCTCTGCAATCGAAAGGCCTGAGGTTTAAGTCTTGTCTAAAATTCTTAATGTTTTGGACAGGTCACTTGACCTCCCTGAGCTTTAGGGTTTTCATAGACAAAATGCAGGGGCTCGACTAGCTGGCCTCACAGATCTCTTCTTGTTTTTGTTCCATGACAAATAATTGTGACATACAGAAGAATAAAATAAGTACAAATGGGAGCAAAAGGGCTAGTAGGAATTAAATAAGGTGGGGGTGCCAGACTTACAGTATGGAAGAGTCATATGGAGAATTTAAAAATATAGTAGAGTAGAAGCTACCTGAGGGCAGGATCTCTACTCCTGAAGGAGAAAAAGAACCCCAGAGGCTAACATCTTCAATCTGGGAGCACTCCTAGAGAAAGGAGCTGCTCCTGATTTCCTGCTTAGTCTAGGTCCTGAGGACAAGCTGAGCCACGCTTCCTGAAGTCAGGCCAGTAGGCTCCTGAACGCAGATGTCCCACTCATCTTCCCTGGATCAGGCAGGACAAAAGGCTAACAATGGCTGTCCAGGAGGAAAAGGCACAGAATATAGAAATCTGCCTCCAGAAAAAGAACTGATGGAGTCAAAGCACAGATCAAAGCAGACTATTTTTCATTTTATTTTCTTTGTTGATTTTTGATATGTGTCTTCTTCCACAACATGACCAGTTTGGAACTATATTTTGCATGATATCACATGTATAACCTAGATCAAATTTCTTACCATTCAGAGAGGGTGGAGGGGAGGGAAAGAATTTAGAACTCAAAAATTTTGGCAAAGTAATGATAATTTATGTGTAATTGGGGAAAATAAAGTATCGAAAGATTAAAGAAAAAGATAAGTAGGGCAGCCAGGTGGCACAGTGGATAGAGCCAGGAAGATCTGAGTTTGAATCTTCTCTTTAACACTTTTTAGTTCTCAGACCCTGGGCAAGTCATTAAACCTCAGTAATTCATCTCCCCAGGAAGATAAAAGGAAGATAACAGGAACAGCTTCCTCCCAGAGTTGTTGTGAGGATCAAAGCACTTTGCAAACTTTAAAGGGTGAGAGAAATGCTAATTGTTATGATTAATACATTCATATAATTCCCCATCTCACCTCTGCTACTTTAGCCATGTGATGAAAGGCATTTCACTTAGCTAGGTTTTGGTTTTCCAATTTGGTAAAATTAGAAGATCAGACTAGATGGCGTCATTATACTCCCAGGATTCTAGGCACAAAGGAGGATAGCCCGTGGTGGCTGGCTAACTCAGTGAGACAGTCAGACACTGAGGGGTACAGGAAGGATGATGTCAGTACTGCTCTCCATAAATGGCCATACAGTTAGGCCTTGTTAAAGTGTTTTTAAACTGACCATTTTAGTGGTTGGTTGTTTTGTTTTTGAAGTACAGAAGGTCTTTAGCATGGTGCGTGTTCATTTTAATGTTTGGTTTCATTCTTGACTTTATTTGTTGCTGTAATCACATAGACCTACTGACTGTGAGTAAGAACCCTTTTATTACAGCAGGTCTTGACCACATAATGTGGCCCGACTCAACTCCATCCCTGTCATCTCTCCCCACTCCTGAAATGGTGCTCCTCAGGGAGCTCTTCTGAAATTGAACACAAGCCTGGCCCAAACCAGGATTTTATAAAAGGGGAAGCTGGAAAAAGTGGGACATGTGAGGTCAGCTTGTTGAGCCTCTGCGTTTTGGATAGGAAAACCCTAAAGCTCTGCTAGGTCGTGGAGTGACCGGGCATTCTCTAGAGAAAATGATACTGACTACTAGATAAAAGAAAGCATCCACGCATTCAGGGCCAATGAGAGCAGCCTAGTCAGGTCAGCCGAACAAAGCTGGGTTAGACCACAGAGAGGGGAGCGGGGAGGTGGGCTTGGCAGGCCTCTCAGTTGGCCATAGTACTGAATACCAATTAGTGGAGTTGAGGATAAAAGGATTCTCAGAGACTCTCATCCTGGTAGATCGGAAAACTGGTGACAGAGAGTAAGCTGAAGAACTAAAAAGTCAAAGCCAGGTCCTCTGGCTCTAGAACTCCATATCCAGTACTCCTTCCACTACACTCTGCTGCCTCACATCCCTCCGCTTCTTCTCTTCTTGTACTGCCTACAAGCTACGTGGAAAAGTGTGAACGATGTCCACCTTTTTTCTTTATTTCATTATGGTTTATAAAATAATTTCTTCCCAGCCAGCCAGCCAGGAAGGTTGGGAATGCAAATAAGATGGATAACTTCCATTTGACAAATAGGGAGACTAAGGCTCCAAGAGATGGAAGCGACTTGGCTGAGGCCACAGTGCCACTCAGTTGCAGACTTGGGCCATGGGTTCAGATTGTCTGACTCCTTCAAGGCTACTGTTTCTTTCTGTGATATTATATTGCCACAAGGGCAAGATCTGGGGTAGGGGTGGGGAACTACTAACGGCTTATTCACCAGTTAAAATGGGAAAATATTTTTCCTTCTGAGAAAATGTGAAGAGGTTGAATGGAAGGGAGAGAGAGCATCTGATGCCTACAGTCAAATGGGAGCTGGGAAGAAATTCTTTGGTTTAGAATTGCCTGAGGAAAAGAAAATAGGAATTGCTATTAACATTACCAAGGGGCCTTTACCACTCTCCTTAATGACAATTTTTGTCATTTTAATGAGGATACCTCCTCTTCATTTTCAGTTTTAGTATTTATTAGGGCCTTTGCCAAAGTCTGAGCTCTTTGTATGTTGGCAGAAAGCTGGAAAGTTCAGTATCACCCTTTAATAGAACATGACTGAGTTGCTGCATCCATCAATATGGGTGCCACATATAGAGCATGGAGCAGAGAGGCCATCCACAGCCTGCCATCAGCTCTCCCTGGCTCCTTTTGACTATTTCCAAGGCAGAGAGAAATGTTTGTTTATGCTAGAGCTGATGCTCCTTAGAAGGGAAAAGCAGTAATTCATTAGAGCCACATGAAAATTCTAAGGTTCTTGCTATGCCAATGGAATCACTACAAGCCCAACTCTAGGTGAGCATTTCCACAGTAAAGGACCAAAAACAGACTTCATGATTTGTTTTAAATCAATGCATCAGATTCAAGTTGTGAGTACCAAAAATAAACAAATATTACAGAGCTAGAGAAGGCAAGAGGTACTAAAGTAGGAGGAAAGGAGAGGACCTGGGTTGAGTTCCAATCTGAGCCCCTTTCTAGTTAGGTTAGGTTACTGACCCAGAGAGATACCTACTGAGCTTTTACATCCTTATCCAGAAATCTGGGGTAGAGCCTGACGAGGGGGTTATGGGAAAAGGACCTTAGAAACCTTAAAACATTCCCAGATTTTGGGACAAAAATCCACTATTCGATAAAAACTGCTGGGAAAATTGGAAGACAGTGTGGGAGAGATTAGGTTTGGATCAACACCTTACACCCTACACCAAGGTAAATTCAGAATGGGTGAATGACTTGAACATAAAGAAGGAAACTATAAGTAAATTAGGTGAACACAGAATAGTATACATGTCAGACCTTTGGGAGGGGAAAGACTTTAAAACCAAGCAAGACTTAGAAAGAGTCACAAAATGTAAAATCAATAATTTTGACTACATCAAATTAAAAAGCTTTTGTACAAACAAAACTAATGTAACTAAAATCAGAAGGGAAGCAACAAAGTGGGAAATAATCTTCATTACGAAAACCTCTGACAAAGGTCTAATTACTCAAATTTATAAAGAGCTAAACCAATTGTACAAAAAAATCAAGCCATTCTCCAAATGATAAATGGGCAAGGGACATGAATAGGCAATTTTCAGTTAAAGAAATCAAAACTATTAATAAGCACAGGAAAAATTGTTCTCAATCTCTTATAATCAGAGAAATGCAAATCAAAACAACCCTGAGGTATCACCTCACACCTAGTAGATTGGCCAACATGACAGCAAAGGAAAGTAATGAATGTTGGAGGGGATGTTGCAAAGTTGGGACATTAATTCATTGCTGGTGGAGTTGTGAATTGATCCAACCATTCTGGAGGGCAAGTTGGAACTATGCCCAAAGGGCGCTCAAAGACTGTCTGCCCTTTGATCCAGCCATAGCACTGCTGGGTTTGTGCCCCAAAGAGATAATAAGGAAAAAGACATGTCCAAAAATATAGCTGCGCTCTTTGTGGTGGCCAAAAATTGGAAAATGAGGGGATGCCCTTCAATTGGGGAATGGCTGAACAAATTGTGGGATCTGTTGGTGATGGAATACTATTGTGCTCAAAGAAACAATGAACTGGAGGAATTCCATGTGAACTGGAACGACCTCCAGGAAATGATGCAGAGCAAAAGGAGCAGAACCAGGAGAACATTGTACACAGAGACTGATACACTGTGGTAAAATCGAATGTAATGGACTTCTCCATTAGTGTCAATGCAGTGATCCTGAACAACTTGGAGGGATCTACGAGAAAGAACACTATCCACATTCAGAGGAAGAACTGTGGGAGCAGAAACACAGAAGAAAAACAACTGCTTCATTACATGGGTTGAGGAGATGTGGTTGGGGATGGAGACTCTAAATGAACATCCTAGTGTAAACAATAACATGGAAATAGGTTTTGATCAAGGACACAAGTAATACCCAATGAAATTGTGCCTTGGCTGCGGGAAAGGTGGGTAGAGGGGAGGGAGGGAAATAATGTGATTATTGTAACGAAGGAATAATGTTCTAAATTGACTAAATAAACTAATTCAACTGGAAAAAAAGTAAATAAAATGTACAAATATATTGTTTATTAGGAACTGGGGATACAAATAAAACAGATGCCTGCCCTTGACAGACTTACAGTCTAGGAGAAATAAAAAATAAACAAATAAACTAGTGCTAAAAGTAAAGGTTCATATAAAACACAATGAGGTATAGGTAGAGGGGGAAGAAGTGATAATGACACTGGGACAACAAAGTACAGGTACTTCTTGGCTCTCTTAATGCCAGAGACAGGGAAGTCATTCACTTGGAATTAGAAATAGAAACCTGGCTTCTGTTTGGCCTTCTTTTCTCTCCTTGAGCATTAAGGACTTTATGGCCAAATTGAGAGGCTCACTCCCAGTCTCCAACCTCTTCAACCCTCCCTTTAGTATTAGATATTGTTGACCACCCACACTCTTAAGACTCTTTTCCTTTGGCTTGTATGACACGATTACTTTCTTGTTTCTTCTCTCACCCTTCAGATCACATTCCTCTCCTTTCCTGGCTACACTTACTTCTTCTGGCCCCTAACTACAGCTTTGCCTGTGTCCTCAGCCCTCTTTCCTTTTCTTTCTTTACACTCACTACCCTAGGGTAAGCTCATTTCTTTATAAGATTTTACTCACGCCTCTCTCCTACTGACTCCCAAGCTGATCTCCCCAGCCCTGATTTTTCAGCTTGAGCATTAGTTTTGAATTTCTAGTTGACTGTGAGCTATCACTATTTGAATGTCTGACCATCTCTTTCAAATAAAAAAAACTGGATGCACCATCTTCCCCCTTAACTTCCAACTTTCGTCTTCTAACACCATTACCACCATTCTTCTAATCTACTGAACTAGAAGTCTTTTGTATTCTTTGTTCTCCTTCATTCACCAAGTCCAAATCTTTTATCAAGCTTGAGATACTGTTTGAATTCACCCCTTTCTCTTTCCTTTTCTGTTACTCCCTTACTCCAGAGGCCTTCCTGATCTCACATCTGAATTACTGCTATTGCCTTCAAACTGGTCCTAGCTTTCCCAACCCTTCTTCTCTTCCCATCTCCATCATGCATATGGAATGTGAGAATAACCTTCCCGAATAATGCATTTGTTATGCTTTAACCCTGTTCAAAAGCCCCCAGTAATGCCCCCATTGCCCAAACTCCAATGCCATACTTTTGAAGTGCTCCACAATCTGGGCCTATACCAACAGTGTTTAATCTCACCTGCCATTCCTTTGTAAAAGCCTCTGCTCCTTAGGTCACACAATTCTTGCCATCCACTACTGGTTGATTCCTACCTCCATGCCTTTGCTTGTACTATTCTTTAATTCTGGAACACTGGCACCTCCTTCTACCTTCAATTTATGACTTTACATTTTAGTTTATTTGGGTTTTAATTTGGGGGTTTTGGTTTTATATGAGTATTTTCTTACGACAATGACCAATATGGACATTAATAATACATGTATAACCCAGATCAAGCTGCTTACCAGCTCCAGGAAGGGTGAGGGAAGGGGACATTTTGAATCATGTAACTTCTTTTTTTTTTAATTTAAATTTTAAAAATATTTTTCCATGTTGACATGATTCATTTTCTTTCCCTCCCTGCTCTCGGAGTCAACAAGCAATTCCGCTGGGTTATACAAATGTTGCAATACCTATTTCCATGTTATTCATTTTTGCAAAAGAGCAATCTTTTAAAACCAAAACCCCAAGTCATATGGATCATGTAAGTTCTGAAAATTTATGTGGAAATTTATTATTACATGTAATTGGTAAAATAAAATCTTTTATAATTCATGATTCACTCTCTCAACTTCTCAGCTTCCCAGACCATTCCTGACCATTCTAGACTCCCCACTATATTCAAAGTTAGTACTATATAGTCTGGCCCCTAATTCTTCTTAAATTGTTTCATGTGCATTGGCCTAGCTCTTGAGTTAGACTTTGAGGTGCTGGTGGGCAGAGAAATGTTTATGTCATATGCTTCTTTGTACCCCCACCCCAACTTCATAGCACAGGGCCAGTCACATAGCAAGGGTTCAATAATACTTTCCAATTCTGTAGTACCTTAAGCTTTATTAAAGCCCTTTGTTTCCAATCCCCTGGGAGAAAGGGAGTTTAAGTATTATCCTTTCCATTTTACAGATGGGGAAACTAAGGTCAAGTTAGTCAACTTAAGCATGCCTAACATGCCAAATACTGTGCTAAGCCCTGGGAATACAAAGAAAAACATCCAAACAGTTCTTGCTCTCTAGGAGCTCATGTTCTACTGACATACCCATGGGTTACATGGGTAGGTATGTACCAGAGTTAGGATTCATAGTTTCATAAACATAAGATGAGTCAGTAATAGCTAGACAGAAGCTTGTCTGAAAAAAAAATGGCAGGGATGGGGGGGTATATTTAGGATTTTGAGTCAACAGCCCAAGAAAGCTAATGTAGCTATGTTAGGAGAGTAATGGTGTCCGGGATTAGGGAGGTATATTCTGCTCCGATTACATCACATCCTGAGTAATGGATTCTTTTTTGGGTATTGCATTTCATAAAGGAAGCTAATAATTTGGAGAGCCTCCAGAGGAGGATAACCAGAATAGCAAAGGGCCTTGAGATCACCCGGTATAACTGATTAGAAGAACTAGGCATGTTTCACCTGGAGAAGAGAAGACTCAGTAACTCATGTTGTCTGTAAGTAGTTTGCAAATATCTGAAGGCCCCTGGAGTAGAAGAGGTTCTGGACTTGTTCCACTCAGCCCTGGGAGGCAGAACTAGGAGCATTTGGGTGGGACTTAAGGAGAGGCTTAGCCAGGCTTAGAGCAAATACAAACTTCCTATCATGAATGTCTCGGTGCCTCCACATGTGCTGGATTTGCCCTCACTAGAAGCTGTCTTACAAGATATGGTTGCCCACTGGTTAGAGGGGAATTCTCATTCTAGGCTGGTTTCTAAGGACCCATCTAGTTTAGAGATTTGGGGATGCCATGCCCAAGGCTGGGTTTCTTTCCATCCTACTCCTTTGACTTGCAATAGGTATTTGGGGCTATGTAAAAAGAAGTCATAGAAGGAGCATGGCTTGTGCTTTCATGCCTTCCAGCTCTGAAAGTGTAATTCCATGAAGAGTCTGGTTTGAGCCAGGTAGGCATACAGGTCTGAGAAAAGCAGTTCAGCAAATTACTGCTGAATGAGAACAGTATGCCGGCCTGCACTGTCCATGTAATTTCAATCACTGACAAAACTAGAATGAATTTTGCTCCAATACAATTGGCTCCGATGTGTGTATCCTCTTCAATCATAGAACCACAGGGTATCAGTGTTAGGAAGTGACCGCAGGGACCATCAAGTCTAATCCATACCTAAACATGAATCACTAGGCTGTCTGTGTATAGGACAGCCTTCTCTCTTCCACAGAAAATATACCTCACATCCCATATGGTAGCTAGGGGCCAACCTAGCTTAGACTCCTTGACTTCGGACCTGGGTAGTATGGAAATCAAAGAAGCCCTGGGGTCTTTTTCCTAAAATATAAATGAACACTTCTTTAGAACTGAGTTCTATTATGAAACAGGCACTGACTGGCTCTAAATTTAAGCTCCTTTCTCATAGGAAATTCAGGGTACACAGGATTTCTCCAGTTGCATACCATAGAAGGAAGATAACAAACTTAGATATGATCCAGGGGAAGAAAAACACACAAAAATCCTTAAATTAAAATGAATTGAAGGCTTCTGGGAAAAAAGTTATTTGGTAAGCTCTATTAAATCTATCGTGGATAGCTTTATTTGACAAAGCAGCATCTTGGCACATGGAGCAGGAAAGAAAATAGCTTGGAGATGATCTGTCAGGGAGTTCCCAGTCTCAAAATAAATAAGGCTCTACCTATGCAGGAGCCATTGCAGCTTTCAACTCCACAAAGATAGAGAAGCAAAATGCTGCTCTGTAGCCCAGTAAGTACACTCATGGGTACACTCAGTCTAAGCCCTACAGATATCACTCTCCTCCCTCAGTAACTTCATGCTAACACCATATATGCCCTCTCTACATACTGCAGAAACTGGGGTAGAAAGGAGAGGCCATAAGTCACCATTGCCAAGCACTTCAATGATTCCAATGGTTTCTGTTTATCTTGGCCACACATATTTGTAGTAATTCTTTACTTGCTCAACAAAAGCTAACAATTCAAAGATGTGAAGGGATCTATTAGGCAAAATGTATGGAAACTTGTTGATTGGGACCTGGAATTCCAATCAAAGAAGTAGAGTTTCAGCTTGGTTAGTCTACTTTCTTTCCTTTCTTAGGAACGTAACTGCTAGTTGTTAAGACATGCATAGTTACCAGCATCAAGAGAGATGGTCACACATACCACTTAAGGTGTCCCTGACCAGCATTTTTCACAAAGTCTTTAATAACTAACGTCAGTCCACCTCATGAGGTGGAAGGAGCCCCACTGTACTGGGATATATGGCATGGGGGAAACCAGGATATTGGAAGAATTACAACTGCAGGTGATCCTAGTGGTTATGAGGAGCTGAGTGGCATGGTACTAGGGCTGATTTCCAGTCAAGAAGAGGTGGTAGACACTACTGGGTCTGTATCCCAAAGAGAAAAAAAGTGGGAAAGGTTCTATTTATACAAAAAATATTTACAGCTGAGCTTTCTGTGATGTCAAAAAACTGGAAAAAGAGGGAGTGTCCCTCAATTGGGAAATGGTTGAATAAATTGTGCTATCTGATGGTGATGGAATACTATTGTGCTCAAAGGAATGATGAACAGGATGATTTTGGAAAGAACTGGAAAGACCTACATGAACTGATGCAGAGTGAAATAAGCAGAACCAGGAGAACATTATACATAGCAACTGAAACATTATGGGACAATCAAATGTGATTGACTTTGCTACTGAAAGCAATGCAATGATCCAGGACAACCCTAAGGGACTTATGAGAAAGAACACTATCCAAGAACTGAGGGAGTAGAAATCCAAAAGAAAACATGATTTGCCATTTGTTTACATGAGTATAGGATTCGGGTTTTTGTTTTAAAAGATTATTACAAAAATGAATAATATGGAAATAGGTTTTGAGTGATAATACATGTATAACCCAGTGGAATTGCTTGTCAACTCTTGGAGGGGGGAAAGAAAAAGGGAGGGAGACAACAAGAATCATGTAACCATGGAAAAAAATTTAAAAAATCAAATCAAATCTAAAAAAAATAATTAAAAAAAGAGGCGGTATAAAAAATGTCATCAATACCAAGTTGGACTAGAAAAGGAGTTGTGGGAAGGCCATGTAGTGACCCAGAGGGAGGGAGAGCTCTAACAGATGGTCACTGTGACTGCTGCACTGATATTCTTGATATTATGAAATAACCTGGCAGCTTATGGAGAATTTGGGGAAAGATAAGGTCAAGGATTACACAGAAAGGGTTACATAGATCAACTGAAACATAAATGAGACTGCATCTTGTATTGTTTCAAGTTCCCTGCTCGTCCACTAGATTTTTCCTTTTCCTTTTGCTTTTTTTAAAACCCTTACGTCCTATCTTCAAATAGATACTATTGGTTCTAACCCAGAAGAGCAATAAGGGTAGGGCAATGGGGGCTAAGGGACTTGCCCAGGGTCACACATCTAAAGAAGTGTCTGAGGTCAGATTTGAACCTAGGACTTCCCATCTCTAGGCCTGGACCTCTACCCATTGAATAACCTAACTGCCCTTCAGCTCTTGCTTTCTGAATAGTGTTTGGACACTTCCCCTTTGTGGATATAATCTCTTAATCATGCATTTGGCAACAGAATCTGGAAAATTTAACCCAAGTAAAGACTATGCTTACCAAAAACCTCATGATTCCTAGAAAACAAAGCTATTTCTCAAGTATTCATAACAGGAAATAAGGACAAACAAATACACAGGAACATCATCCAGAAAAATCTATCTCTGCTATAAAGATATGAAAGGAATGGGCTTACCCGAGTCATCATTTTCCTTTGGATCATTGGGGTCTTCTATTTCTTCATCAGACATTTCCATCTCTTCCTCTCTCCGGATTCCCATCAGTTCATCATTATGAATGTTTCGAATTTCCTAGGGTTCAAAAGGCACACTTTTAAGGTTATTAAAGCCTGGAACATGGCAAGCAGGTGCCAGAGAGTTAATGCTAAATACACAGGAGGAGCAGCCTTGATGTGTAATCTGATGGCCAGAGAGATCTGATCAGCAAACAGAACTGGAACCAGGCCCAAGAGGCAAAACAGAAGCCAGCAACAAACTGACTTCAAGTTGCCTGTTAAGGGGTCTCAACTAGGAGTCAGGGTTCCAGGCAAGCCCATAAGCCTCTTCACCTGGCTCCTTCCTTATTCTCCTAGTCACAAGGCTCCCTTTGGCCACAAAGCCCAAAGATTTCTGGGCTGGTGTTGTGCCACTTTAAACCTCTTCAATACCTGGCTTTTGGACAAGTTGTTTCAGGCTTAGAAGTTATAGGGAAAAATAAACTCTTATTTAGGAGTAGCACTAACAGTAGGGAAGCAAAGTGGTGCAGTGGATAGCATTCTGATCCTGAAGTCAGGAAGACTCCTGAGTTCCTATCTGATCTTGGATACATCATAGGAGAGTGTGTGTGTGTGTGTGTGTGTGTGTGTGTGTGTGTGTGTGTGTGTGTGTGTTGCTGGATATGTCACTTCACCCTGTTTGCCTCAGTTTCCTCATTTTCAAAATGGGTTGAAAAAGGAGCTGGCAAACCACTCCAGGATCTCTGCCAAGAAAACCCCAAAAGGGGTCAAAGAGAGTCGGATGTGCCTGAAACAAATGAACATCACTAATAGTCAAGAATAACAAGGAAATTGAAGACTGATCCAGGAGTGCAAATGTGCTACTGGGCAGGTGGTGAAAGGGGTAATGCTTTATTTGAGAAAAATGAACTCTATGAGGAATGCATAGAGAGAGGTATTTGATAGCTCTTATTCCAGCCCACTAAAGAGGAAAATTACTAAGGAAGGGCTTATTATTAGCAACCAGTCTATTTCAAAAGGGTAGATTTTCAGGATCAACTAAGATCTGTTAGTAGCAGGGTGATTACAATGAGGACTGATGGCAGAAAATGGGAGTATTCATCAAGAAAAACATGTGGCTTCTTTGGCTGCATAACTTGTATCCTAGCTTTGGGGCACCATGCCAAAAAGAACTGCTTTAAGTCACAAATATGCCACCATTCTTTTAGGGCATTACAAGTCAACATCTATTTATTGGGGAAAGCAAAGTCAGACTACAGAGAACTGAGACACAGGGCTCCTTAGATGAGTGAAGCATGCTCATCCTTGGGAAGCTATCCTGGGCAGGCAGATGTAGGAAATACTAAGACATGCCCTGTGGGTAGTGAGCATCCACAAAACTAGCCTTTGGCCTCCAGCTGCCTCAGAAGGACTTATCCCTTTTTGAAGCAGGAGAAGTTTGATAAAGGAAGCCTTTTCCATAGAAGTGGACAAATTCAGAAGTGGGCAATTCTTATAAAAAGAAAAAAACTAAAATCTACCAAACTCTGAACCTCAACAAATCACCCTTGGCTAGAACAGCAACTCATTCTTACCTGGGAAATTTCACTTAAGTGCTTTCCAAATGAGCATTATGGGTTGAAGAAATAGGAGTTCAGAGTGCTAAGTGACTGGCTACCCTAGACCTTCATAAAATGGGGCACAGCTCAGGCCCTCTCTCCTCACTAGACCAGCCATTTTAGTGACAAACAGGTGGTGGCTCTCATTCCTTATCTGTCTTCCTTATATACCCAACACCAGGCCAAGACAATGCGCCATCTGTCACAGGCCACCAAAGGCTGCAAGATATCTTGCTAAAAGGAGTGGTTTGGAAATCCACAGAAGCTCATAAATCAAGGCCAAACTGCTTTGTCCAAAAGGGTACAAGTAAGTTCTTCATTCCTTAAAGAGCTTACCCAGAGAATAATGCAGGACCTTAAATCCTCTAAAGGATCACAAGTTCTCTGCAAACTATTTCAAAGAACAGGTCTCAATAGTGGTTTCGGATTTGACCCTAATGTCAGCTGTGACCTAAGTAAAGGTGGGAAGAGTGCTCTTAAGAGTTGACCACAGGAGGACTTCCGAATAAACATGGTGGCAGTCTAGACGCAGGACTCTTCCTCTCCTCAGCACCCACTGATATAGACTACCTCAAAAGACCAAAAAAAACCCAAATTCATAAGAACGAAGGGACTCTACAGTAGGGTGCAGCATTGAAAATACGTGGGATTTGGACATTTCCACACTATAAGGGGGTGAAAAAGCTCCCACCAAAACGCGAGCTGATCTACCCTCCCCCACCCCACCTACTAAGCCAGAGTCAGAGCCAGTGTGCGCCAGAATCAGTGAGTGAACAAGGGGCACCTCTAGAGTGAGTGAGGGGCACCTCCAGGTTCTTGGGATCTGACTAAGACCCTCAAAGACCTACCCCTGAGAGCAGCTAGACCTGAAACTCCAGCAGACTGAAAAGTGCTCGAGGGAAGATAGCACGGAGAAGAGCAACAAACAGCAGAAGCTGTTGAGATTTGAGAGCTTGCCTCAGGCAAAATCCTTGCTCCCTAACTCCATACACAGAGAGCCTGCCCATCTCACTCAGATTTCTGACTAAAAAGGGAAGGAAAATCCTCTATAGTGATGGCAAATAGTGCCCAGGAACAACAACCTCTCTCCAAGAAAACCAAGAAGAAGGGGTTGACCTTGGAAAATTTTTAAAGAGGAAAAACCCAGGCTACAGAGGAAATAGAAGAGGAAATTCAAATAAATGCACCAAAACCTTCCAAAAAAGTGGAAATTGTCCACAAGCTCTTGAAGAATTTAAATTGGAGCTTATCAAAAAGATGGAAGGCAAGAAAAGTGGGAAATAGTTCAAAGAGAAAATAACAGTTTAAAGGACAAGAACTCCCAATTGGAGAAACAGTTGGAAGCCACAAAAAGCAGGATAGACCAAACTGAAAAGGAAAACTAGTCTTTAAAATCCAGAATTAGGCAATTTGAAAACAATGATCTTGCAAAACAGCAAGAATTAACAAAGCAAATTCAAAAGGCTGACAAAATAGAAGAAAACATAAAATATATCACTGAGAAGATAACAGATCAGGAAAACAGAGGAAGGAGAGACAATTTCAGAATTGTTGGTCTACCTGAAAAGCCAGAAATAAACAGAAATCTTGACATCATACTACAAGAAATCATTCAAGAAAACTGCCTTGATGTTCTTGAACAAGGGGGAAAAATAGACAGTGAAAGTTCATAGAACATCCTCTACACTAAATCTTCAAAATTCAACTCCCAGGAATGTAATTGCCAAATTCAAGAGCTTTCAAGCTAAGGAGAAAATTCTACAAGAAGCCAAAAAGAGACAATTCAGATACCAAGGAGCACCAATCAGGATCACACAAGACCTGGCAGCTTCCACTCTAAAGGACCGCAAGGCTTGGAATATGATATTCAGAAAGGCAAGAGAATTATGTCTTCAACCAAGGATCACCTATCCATCAAAACTAAACTGACTATATATTCCCAGGGGAAAGTATGGGCATTCAATAAAATAGAAGATTTCCACATATTTGTAAAGAAAAGGCCAGAACTAAGTGAAAAATTTGATATCCAAACACAAAGCTCAAGAGAAACATAAAAAGGTAAATATGAAAGGGAGGGAAAGGGGAAAATGTTTTTATTCAAACTTTCTTCTTTAAGGGCTACAATAAGATAAAATTATTTATATTAATATATGGAAAAATGTTATTTGTAACTCTCAAAAATTATATTCACTATTATAGTAATTAGAAGAATCATTCACAGGAAGAGATTGGGGTAATAAGTGCTATAAGATGATATGCAAAAAAAGGAAAAGGGAAACATATCAAGGGAGGGGATTAGGGGGATTGATTAAAAGCAAACCACAAATGAGTTATGGAGTTATGGAGAAGGTGAAGGATTTGCCCAAGATCACATAGCTTTACTTGGATAACTAGTATACCAAAGCTAGATTTCCAGATTCTACGTCCACAATCTTTCTTCTATCACCGGCATGCATAGTCTCACAAGCAGTATACTTCTCTACTTGGATGTAATAGTGATCTTATAGAATCAGGAACTCACTCCCATGGTGCACAGGCACCACTCATCCACGTACTTTCATCCCATGCAACTCTTGCCCATGTCCTCCTCTACGTCTTCCACAGTAGATCCATCTAACCTTCTTCCTGATGGGGTGGGGTCATACATTCAGAACTAGAAGGCATCTTACAGGCTACCAAATTCAGGTCCCTTGACTTTGGTGATGAGGAAACTAAGGCCCAGGGAGTTTAAGTTGTTCCATGGGATGCCAGAGATAAAGGATTCAATGTCAAGTTGTTGGCCTCATATTCAAAGCCTTTCTGGTATGGAAATAGCTCATGCTCCCAACATACTCCTTTAAGAACTTAGAGTCTTCTTCCTGGCTTTATGATACACTAGAGGATGACACGTTGGACAAGAGCTATCCAGGATAGGCTATGGTGTTGAACTACTATGGAAAACAACAGCATGGGTGAGATCAAACATCAGTTGGACAGAAGGAAGGAGAAAGGGAGGGAGGACCTATTTGCCACAGTCCTTGCCCTCAAAAAGCTTACATTCTCATAGGAGGTGTTAAAAGAGGGGAAAAAAGGAGAAAGGCAGTACGTGCTTAATTTAAAGCAGTTGGCTCTCTGTGACACATGGCTTTGGATGTTGCCTCGGTTTGAATGTCAAATTCAATAACAATATCACTTTGATTTGAAGCCTGAAAGCCTTTGATATGGAATGGAATCGAATTATGAGGCGAAGGAAATTCCCCCCTTTGTAGTTTCTAATTTCTGTCACCTTTCAAATGATCACAAGATCTAGAAATAGAAGATGAACACTCTCCTTTGACAGAAAGGGAAACTGAGGTCCAGGTAGAGTCAGATTTGAACCTTTATATCACTTGATGTTTCTGATTAGTCCTAAGACAGGCAAATTGGATTAGTTCCAAATAATTAGACTGACTATGGCTGTACCAAAATATACATAGATCTGAATTTATCTTGCTGGTGTTTTATGACAGGAAGGAACAAGGTTACCAGAAATTCTAAGCTGCTAACCTTTCATTAAATGTGTAACACAATTCCATTTACTGAGACTTTTCACATTTACAGGAAACTTGGCAGTGCAACAAGGGGGGGGTTAGGGAGGGGAAGGGGTAGGGGCCAGGGAAAGACTTTCTAATCTTCTACGGAAATTGAAGCCTGGAGATGTCATTATTAGGACAAGGCAAACCACAAACTCTGGTTATAAATCACTGTCTGTTATGCCCTGTGCTAAAGCCCAGTGGGCTATGGAGCATGTTGATACAAATTGGGTTAGTAGGTTTCCCAATGGCGGGAAGCCAAGAGGTGACACAAATGCAAAGGTTTCCGACAACTGGGCTCTAGGAACAACTTTAATGTCTAGCTAGAAAGAATTATCTGAAGTTTGGAAATGTCAGCCAGCTTAGAAATTTGGAGTTTTTTTTTTAAAGAAACTGGGCTATTTCTATTTTAATTCCACTCAGCATGTGCTTATCAATTGCCCATTGTAAGTGAGGCTCTGTGCAGGGTGCTGAACATACAGAGGCAAAACTGAAATTGTTACTTTCCTCTAGAAGCTTACATTCTATTAGGGAGAAATCATATGTGCCCAAGTAGGGGCAGAAAATGTCACTGACAGCTGGGGAGAAATGGGCAAGGCTTCCTATTAGAGGGGGCAGCTGAGGGGAGCCTTCGGAGGATTGGAAGAAGGCAGTGTACTCCCAGCTGGGAAGTCGTGTGAAGCAAGTCTGGAAAGATAGGTTGGAGCCAGACTATGAAAGATTTTTTTGTATTGTACTTAAAAACAAATCCTTGATCTTTTGTTTTCCCATCACCTATACTTCTCATTATACTCCTCCTCACCCCAGAGAGCCATCCTTCATAACAAAAAAAGAGCAAAATCAGTTTTGCTCAAGTAATCAATACACCGCAAAACTTGTGACATATATGCAACATTCCCTACCCATAGTCCTTTGCCTATGCAAAGAAGGACAGGGCAGAGTATCTTATGTAGAGCTTTAAATGATAAAGACTCCATTTTATCCTAGAGGAAATGGGGTTACTGAAACTTTTGGAAGGATGCTGAGAATTATCAGCTTCTGTTCTCTGGGACTAACAGACTGTTGGTTTGTTGGCTTCAAGCCACAGGGCAAGACTAAACAAAGAATCGGAGAGTCTCAGAATTGTTAGGGGCCTTGGGGTGATCTTGACCAGTCTCCATTCAAATCACGAAACACCCCAGCAGATGAGGCTTATCTTCACTTAAATGCTTCCACTGCTGGGGACCTTACTATCTTAAGGCACTTTTGGAGGACTCTTGTGGCAGGCACTGACTACTTAGTGGCTGCTGTTCCTGTTTTTATCTCGAGGAGAATTTAGCACCTTATTTATTTTAATAACAAATTTCCACATAATTTCCCCAAAATTATATGATTCATGTTGTCCCCTCTCCCTTTATCCCTCCCACCTCCTGGAGTTGACAAGCAATTCAATCGGGGTTATACATGTATTAACACACAAAACATATTTCCATATTATTCATTTTACAAGTAAATAATCTTATAAAACCCAAACCCCAAATCATATACCAAAATAAACAAGTGATAAACATATGTTTTTATCTGCATACCTACTCCAACAGTTCCTTCTCAGGAGGTAGACAGCATTCTTTTTCATAAAGCTCTCAGTATTGTCCTGGATCATTCACTGTATTGCTGTTAGTAGCAAAGCTACCACATTTGATCGTTCCATAATGTTGCAGTTACTGTGCACAATGTGCCTCTGGTTCTGCTCATTTCACTCTGCATCAGTTCAAGAAGGTCCTTCCAGTTGAGGAGAACTTAGCTTCTAGGCTCATTTTGGGTGGAAGAATCTCAAGGCCATTTGCTTATGTGGCTGGTTTTCAGGAACAGCAGGCTTTGGATGTCAGCTTCCTCTCCCCTAAGCTCTCTCTAACTGAATCTTTTCAGAGAATTTCATACATATACTACAGAGAACTGGTCAGAGGGTCAAAGGCTCTAGGTGTGGATTTGGGTTCTGCTACTTAGGACTTCTATGGCCTTGGGCAAGTCCCTTTTCTTCTTTGGGTCTCAGTTTTCTCTCCTGTAGAATGAGGGGCTGGGAATAGATGTTCTCTAGGTCCTAATCACCAAAACCTTCTAATGCAACTGCCCCTCAGCAGGCTGATTCTCTTCTTTGTCAGGATGCCATCACATGCAAAGTAAAAACCCCAGTCAGGAAGTAGGTATGGCAGACAGTATGCTCTCCTTCCTACCTGGGGTCATTTCTTCACATGTCTTTAGTGTCTGTCTATTATTCTCTTCAGCACACAGCATTGTGGCTAGGATGTTCTTCATGTCAGTGGCTCCCAGGGAGGCAGTGGCTCCTTTGATCCTCCATTCCTCACTCCAAGTTAAGCCTTTTGCTCTGAGCTGGGGATCCGTAGGGGCAGAATGACATAGTCCTTGCTCTTGGGGACCTTACAATCTAATGTGAGCTGGCTGTACATCTGAAAATTGTTTGCTGCCCTTTTGAAAGATGTGCTGGGCTGCTCTGGTGAGTGCTTGGGTATATGGAACACTGAACTGTTACACTCCAGAGCTGCCTCCTCAATGAGATCCAGAAGCACGCAAGAAGTTAGCCTAACAGTCTACACAGGACAAAACAAGTGGATCAAGGACGTCCATTGTCCAGACTGGGGTATGTAGTATAATAGCTACTCCACTGAGGAAGTCATCAGCCTATCCAGCTAAAGCACGTATCAGAGATGGACAATGAACTGGCCTTGGAATTGAATAAGAGGAGGATGGCAAGCTGTATTTTTACAGGGCTGGGGGGACAGACCAAGCAGCACTTTTCAGGATTACAAGCTGTTTCTTGATATAAATGACTAGCTTTTTAAAAACATTACAACTGTTCTGAGTAAGAGATTGTACAGACTAGCAGAGAGGGTAGGAGTGTGGCTGTTGTGGAGTAGAAAGAATGAGGTTTTGATTCTCAGAAGCCCTGGATTCAAGTGTTGGCTCTGCTTTTCCCAACAGTTTGACCCTGGGCAAGTCCTTGTCTTTCTATTTCCTCATCTGCCCACCTCCCTCCCAAGCTGCGGCAATGTGTTAAGACCTATAAACATACTTGGGAAAGAATAAGCCCTCAGCACCCATTTCAGTAAGATTAATTGAAGTCAATCTGTTTTCTTAGCAGTGTTCTTGGGGAAAACAAATCTTCCCTTTCCGCTTTTTGGCTCTGCTTGCAATCATGTCCATCTGTCTGTCCATCCCTGTCATATCCCCAAGGTTATATATTCTGGACATCATACTCAGAACAGACATGGGCTGTCTTTGATATAAAAGCAGAGTCTCAGCCAAAGGGCTCAGTCGGCTCGCTGTCCAGCGATAACTAAGCTGTGTTTGCACGTGGCAGTCAGAATCCTTGGATAAGGACATCATTAGACCTCCCCATTTCTCTGCATTCAAAAATGGGCAAAACATTCTCTCAACGACAGCCCTGTGGGGTCAGTATTAAAAGAAGCACCCCTATCTTACGCTGGAGAAATCCTGGAATTCCAGAGTTGGAAAGGGCCACATACTTGAATCTCCACCATTCCTTGGCTTTTGCCTGTGGCCTTGCAGTGAGGGAGGAGAAGGGGCAGTCCACTGTATTTTGGGACAGTTCCAGTATTAAGAAATGATTTTCTCCCCCTTAATTCAAGCTGAAATGGGCCTCTTTGGAATGTCTCCCCAACTACTTGTGTGGTTCTGTTCTTTGGGGGGCTAAATAGAAGAATTAGAATTCCCCTTCCATACCTGCCCTTCTTATACATGGAGAAGGTGGAGTCTTCTCTTCTCCAGGCTAAACATTCTCCAGTTGCTTCAACATTTCCTCATATTGTGTGTTCTTGAGGCCATTCATCATCCCGGTTGCCCTCCTATCAATGCCTTTTCTAAATTAAAATGACTTGCCCAAAGCCACATAGCTTTGTCAGCAACAGAGCCAGGATTTAGGCCCAGATTTCCTCACTCTAAATCAAGTGCTCTTTCTACTACATCATATCAATACATAGACCCAATCTAATTAAGGCCAGACTATTCATTATCACTGCACACAAGCCTCTCTGGCTTAGAGAAGGGGAGACTTAGCAGGATCTGGCCCTGTTTGCCCCACCAAGCTTTCTGTTCAGTGGAACAAGATCCGAGAAAAAAAAAGTGCATTTCTGATCATCATCATAGTTGGGAGGACTGAACAGAAACACATGTTCTGGGGATGGCATCTGACTGGGGCGGCTACTTCATTCCCAGCTGATGGGGATTTCCAATCAATAAACTGGGAAGTAGAGAGAGCATCCCTGACGTGGGGGCCAAATAGAATCCAAAGTTACCCACCTCAGCTTGTTTGCACCACACACTGATGTTCTTGCGCTGGGCTTTGGTGAAATGGTCCCAGGCCTTCTGTTTGGAGGCAGAATGGTAAACAGCAACTATCTGCTCGACTGTTGAGGGAGTCCAACAGTTGCATGGAGCCAGAGGTCATCCAGAGAGGAGGAAAAGAGGGAGAGAATGGAATCAGGCAAGTGTGGTTGGGCTGGGCTGCAGCCAGGCTCAGCAGAAGGGGTTGGGAGGGCTACTCCATCAACAGCCAATGGGAGGAAAGGGCTGATGAGAGAGTGGAATACATGCTGACAAGGGAGTGGGGTGGCTTTGGTGAAACCCTTCATATCAGTGGGCCTCACTTTCCTCATTTGCAAAATGGGGAGAGTAGCATTCAAAATGCTGCTCACAGGGATATTGTGAGGAAACAATGTGGAAAGCCTGAAAGCTATTGAGGAAAGGGAAGCTGTTGGTAGGATTCATGGCAGCTTCAGGGGGAAGGATGGAGGGTGGGAATGCATGGCAGATGAGATAGCTGGGAAGTACTGTCTGAGCAGGGTTCATTGGCTTTGGAGTTTAAACAGGCCTTAAAGGTGATAGCTCAACCTCAGGAAGACAGAAGCTCCTCTAGGGCAGGGCCAGTGTCACTTGTCATTTTTCTATCTTTAGGGCCAAGCCCAGTGCTAAGCAAATACCTTCAGGGGAAGAAGTTAAGGATCAGATGCCAGAAGGGACTTGCTCAAAGGGACAAAACAGGTAAGTGGCAAAACCAGGTTTAGAACCCAGGGCTTTTGGGGAAGTTATTTTATTAGCTTTTTTCTCTCATCTAAAATAGAAGGGTTTATAGTATTATAGTGGGCTAGGAGGGGAGAGGAATGAGGAAGGCAGGGGAGGAGAGATCGGTGGGGGAGGGGAGAGAGAGAAGAGATAGAAAGAGAAAGGAGAGAGAAAGAGGAAGAGAGAGAAGGGGAGTAGAAATATGGAGAGAAGCGAGGGGAGAAAAGACAGAAAGAAAAAGGAATAGGGAGAGATGGAGAGAAAGGAAAAAGGAGAGGGACAGAAAGGAGGAGAGACAAAAGAGAGAGGAAACAGGGAGGCACAGAGAGGAGGAGAAAAGAAAAGAGAGAGAGAGGAAAAGAAAGACGAGACAATGAAACAGAAAGAGACAGAGGAAGGAGAGAGAAAATAATGAGAGCACAACTCACACTGGACAAGGATTCCTGCTAGGGCCTGCTTGAACTTCTCTTTGGCCTCCTCCATGCCCTTCTCATGAGCTGCCTTCTCGTTGACTAGGCGGCGGATGTGGCTGTTGGCTGACTGGATCATGGAGTAGAAGTTGTTGGCGCTTCTGCGGTTGACCTCACCACGCTCTATCCAGGTGAGCAGGGTCTGCACTGCTTCAGAGAATTTGGAATCATCTGAGGAAAAGAAAGAATCCTTCAAGTCATCACAACTGCTCAGGGCCCAAACTGGCTCCTCCATAGGTTAGTTACCAGGGATCTTGTCACTCTTATAATCCTGCATATCAATAGGACCAGCATAGATGACTTTCTGCTTGTGGATGTTTCCCTACCCCCAACTGTAGATCATAGGTCTGGGCAGGTCTGGGGAGATGGTTCTGATGAGTTGCCATGGCTGAGCAAATGGTCCCTCAGCTGGTGGCCAGGCCATCATTCTGGTGAGGAACTTTTCAGTCCCCACCTATTGATTGAGCTCCAGGCCTTGTGCTTGGTGCTTAGTGTGCAGAGATTGACATTCCAGAAATCATTCAAATTGGAAAATGTTAAAACTTACCCTGATTTCATAGAACTGTAGGGTGGATCTGGCTCTTAATAAACAGAGGTCTACAGTAGAGATTCTTTTTCATATTGAAAATTTGGAACCCCATATGTTCAAAACAAATGCCAAAAGTAGTTTTCACATATAATTGGCAAAAAACAAAATGGTATTGGAGAATTTTAAAAAGATCTCTGATTCTCTATTTATACTCGAAGGCTTAGAAGAGTGCTTTAAAGTTCCCAAATTTTTTTTCCACCAAGCACCTTGAGAGGTAGGTAGCTCAAGGATGACTGTGCTTATTTTGGAGAAGGAAAGGGGAGCCCAGAGAAGTCAAAAGGATTGATCAAGGGCTTGCACTCCTTCTAGTAATGCTGAGGAGGTTGTCTCCTTGTATACTGTAGGCAAGGTAGCCTGGTCCCTACTGGAGTCTCTATAGGCACCATGCTCTGGAGAAAAGGTTTATTCATTCTTAGTGACCCCTCGGAACCCTATTTCTAGCTCATGTGAGGGATTGGAGAAGGCCTGATGGTCTCATTTACAGAGGGGGTAGGGAAGTATGAAAGCAGCTACTCCTCATATCTGAGGGAAACACTTGATATGGGGCAATGGAGGATCTGAGCAGCAAAAGAAGAGAAAGGACCAATTCACAGGATCTTGAGTCAGAAGGGGCCTTAGAGATCATCAGACTCAAAATCTTCATTCTAAAGAGGAAAACACTAAGGTTGAGAGAATGAAAGAAACCTGAGCTCACTCACACAGGTAATAAATGGGTTGATCTTTCTAAAACACCACTGTTGCCCCTCTAGTTAAAAGCTATAATCTATCAGAGATGAACCCGGCCATATATCTCCAGCATGGAGAGGGGTCTTTCCCACGGTCAAGGACAACTTACTCATTTATGAAAGAAAAGCATTCAAGAAAAATTCACTTGGTGCCAGCTGTGTGCAGGGCACAGTGGGCTCGGTGTTAGAGGAGAAACAGAGTTTAGATGAAACAGAGTCCCTGCCCTATGGAGCTTATGGTCTAGTAGGGAGATAGGATGCACACATAGATTTTTGTTGTTCAGTCGTTTTCAGTCAAGTCCAACTCTTCATGACCCCATTTGGGGTTTCCTTGGCAAAGATATTGGAGTGGTTTATCATTTTATTCTCCAGCTAATTTTACAGATGAAGAAACTGAGGTCAATGGGGTTAAGTGACTTTTCCAGAGTCAGACAGCTAGGAAGTGCCTGAGGCTGGATTTGAACTCAGGAGTAGTCACTCTGACTCTGGGTGGGCACTCTATCCACTAGGTACCCTACATACACAGATAGCTATAGTTCTAATAGTACATGATAAATGGGCAGTTAAATGACATAAGGCAGAGCTGGGCCTAGAGTCAGATCTGGCCTCAGATACCAGTTGTATGAGCTTGGGAAAGTCACTTACTTCTGTCTGCCTCAGATTTCTGATCTATAAAATAGAGATAATCATAGCACTTGCCTCTTAGAGTTGTAAGGGTCAAATGAAAATATTAATACAATGCCTCACATAGTGTCTGGCTCATAGTATGGGCTATGCAAATGTTAGCTGTAAGTGCATTAGTGAGGGCATGAATAAATTGCTACCTAAGCTAAGTCAATTCTACGCTATACACTTGGAAAGGCCCTTCAATATCATCTAGTCCAGCCCCATCATTTTGTAGATGTTGAAACTGGGGATCAAAGTGGGTAGGTGATTTGTCCAAGGTCACACAACTAGTCAGTGTCAGGATGGAGATGGTACATCATTCTCAATAATGGAAAGGATCAGAGAGGGCTTTCAAAGTTGGGTTTTAAGGGCCAGGGACTAGACCTTGGATGTCGTTGGCATAGGAAACTCCCAGATCTTGAGGAAAAACCCTTTTACCAAGTCAGGGAAGCACCTTTTCCCATTATTCCTCATCTTAGAGATCTGTCTAGAACACTGAGGAGTTAAGTGACTTGCTTAGAATCATACAGGCAGGTGGTGTTGGAGGCAGGACTTTAACCCAGTGTCTTCTGGCTTCAAAGCTAACTTTCTACCCATTATACCAGGGTAAGCTTACTGTAAAATAAGGGGAGGAGAAGACTTTAAAAGGCAAAGGGAGGAAAGGAAGACATTCTCGAAATCAGGGAAGAGCAACAAGAGGAGGGCCCATAGTATCTTTTAAGAACAACCAGCCATCACCATCATTAACAACAAAGAGTTAGTTATGCAGTGTGACTGGAGAACACAGGATGGGGCAAACTAAAATGAGACCGAAATGGAAAGGTGCCAGTGTGTGGAGGGCCTTTAATACCAAGCAGAAGAGCCTGAACTTAATTCAGTAAAAAATAGGGAACCACTGCAAATGTGTGAGCCACGGCATGAGCGGGTCTACTCAGAACACAAATTACTTTGATGGGAACAAGCAAATGATATGGGGTATTTTGAAAAGGTCAAGTTCTTTACTAAAAAAGGAGATGCCCAAGCTTAAGAAGAGCCTTTACCTTTCAGTTTCTCAGCCACAATGCTGCACTCATGGTCTGAATAATGAACAACTGGAGGGGGAGATGGAGGCCGGAAGCGCTCTTCTTCCATCCGGCGGCGGTGGCGCTCTTCCCGGGCCAGCATGCGTTGTTTACATTCCCATTCATACAAGTCATCTCGGGCCTGGGCAAAATCCACATGGAGGCGGCCAGTGTCCTTCTTGTCAGTGCTTGAGCCCAAGCGGATGCGGTACCCTAATGGCCGGAGCCAGGACAGAGAGAAGAGCAGGGAAGAGCAGTTCAGGACAGAAGTGGGAGCCATCTCTGAGGATTTGCAGAATTTGGGGAGCTAGTGCAAGCACAAACACAAAAAGGAACTCCAGGGCTTTGCCATTTCTTTTTCTAAAGTACTTTTGGAGGCAGGGAGTATGAACAGCATCACCCTCACTATAAAGATGAGACATTGAGCCTCATGACCAATTGGCAGTAGAGCCAGAATTCCAACCCAGGACTCCTAATTAAAGTGCTGCTGCCTTTTGCTTACTACAGGAATCTTGAGGTTCCTTCCAGCTCTAAAGTAAAGCCAACAGGATGGTAGGGCCATTGGATTTTAAAAGGCCTCTTAGCTCTTTGGAAGAAGGCTGCGATAGTCACAGAAGCTCCAAGAGGGAAGGGCCCACACGGCCAGCAAGTCCACTTATACTGGAACAGATCTCCTTTTAACAACACCCCAATGAGTGGGGCATCTGATTTGTGCTTGGGGTCAGCCAGTGAGGGCCAGCTCCCAATTCCCCCTGGGCATAGTTTTCTTTGTGAGGAAGTGGGAGGTGGTGGTGGTGGTGACATAAAGCCACTGAATGCAGGATGTGTGTCCAAAGCTAGGGAAATGGCTGTCCCTCTGGTCTTTGGCCATGGAGCAATGCATTCAATCATGAGTTACCCCTTTCAGGAAAGGTCTCAACAATTTAAACAGCACACAAATGGGGATGTTTGGCCTCCCTGAGGAGCTTTCTTAGCCTAACAGCAGCACTGATTTTGCTCACATTTTGCAGCTTACTAAGTGCTTTCCTTAACACAAATGCATGTGGTTGGTAGTATAAGTATTATTGAGCCCATTTGGTTTAGGAGGAAACTGAGGCCTCAAGAAGAATCAGAGCATCCTGAAGCTGTAAAGGACCTCAGAGGCGTGGATCTAGCCCAACTTCTTAATTGTACAAGAAAGGAAACTGAGGCCCAGGGAGTGGAAGGGACTTGCCCAAAGTCACACAGCTAGCAAGTGGCAAAGCTGTGACTTGAACCTGGGTTTTCCTGACTCGAAATCTAGTGTCTTTTCTATTTTATCATGCTGCCTTTAATGTTAATCACCCAGATGTTCCCAAGGATTAGTGAGTGGTGGCAGATCGAGTATAAGTGAGCAGAGGGCAAGGGGCTGACTGACAATGCCAAAAAGCTGCAAAGAATCCCTGGAAGAGATGTGGAAAAAGTTCACCCAAACCATTCCTGCAGCAGACATATTTTTCCCCCTGTGCTGGCTCTGGCATCAGTGCCCATGATCATTTACCAGAGAGATAGAGGGCTTTGTCCACCATGAATTCTTCAGCAAAGCGAATGTGACAGAAATTCTTCTTGCTTTTACGGATAGCAATGATATCCCCACATTGTTCAAACACTTCCACGATAATCTGCTCTGTTCCGTTCTCTGGCAAACCTCCTACAAAGACTGTTTTGCATCCTGGGGGTCTTTCCCGGGTTGCGGGTGGTGGAAGATCTAAAAAGAAAGGAATAAAAATGGTTGCTCAGGCCAAGTCCCCACCAGGGAGCAAGGAGCTCCCCAAGAATGGACCCACAGCATGGACTTGCAGAATCTCTGAATGAAAAGGAACCTCCAAGAGAGTCTGGCCCTTTATATCTTCCTTTTTCCACCTGTAAAACAAGAGTATGAGACTAGATAATCTCTAAGAGTCCTTCAATTACAACTCTCTGATCCTATAGCCATCAAAAATCTGGAGAGTATGGATTAGGAGACAAATTCAAGTCTTTTTCTGCTACTTAATACCTGTATGAACTTTGGCAAGTCATTTCTCTCCTCAAGAATATGTCCCTTCTAGCTCTAAATGATTTTCAAAAATTCTTGATGTTATGTAATCTGTATTGTTTTCCAAGCCAACCAAAGCACAAAAATATCCTTGTTTTCTTCCCATGATCCTGTCCCCAAAGCCTTCACTTGATCCTATCAACAACCTTGGGAAGCAAGAGCTGTTATTGGCCCTATTTTACAGATGAGTAAACTGAGGCAAACAGGGGTTAGGTGACTTCTCTGGGGCAGAGCTAGTAAGCCTCTGAGGCTGGATTTGAACTCGAAGCTTCCAGACTCTTAAGTCAGTGTCCTATCCACTGAGCCACCAACTGCCATACTGGTGGCCTGGTGACAATAACAACAGTTAGCATTTCTCTAAGCTTTCATTTATTGTCTTTTGAACCTCGCAACACACCTGCTTATATTCCTTACCCCTAGCATTTTGCCTGGCACATAGTAGGTACTTAAATACTTGTTGACTGATTGATTAAAGAAACTTTTTTTTGTTACTTGTAGGAGGAACCTCACCATCAGACTAGGGTAGGAAGTGAGTCTCAATTTTCTTTATACGCTCCATCTCTTCCAATCTAGCACTCAGTAGGCATCATATAGCTAGCAGTTGAATGAATGAGCTCATGTGGCAGTTGGCTTCTTTCTAACACATTCACTGTATTCTAGCCATCAGTATTGGTTTCTTACCCTCTACTGAGCTGGGACTGGCTCTTAGAGCATTTTGATCTGCCTGGAGCCTGGTGTTTTAAGGCACACAGTAGGTGCTTCACCAATGGTTTGTTAAGAAGAATGAATGAAGAAAGCAAGATTGATGGAGGAAATTGTTAACTCTGGCAAGAGAAGTTTTCTGAACTGAGTTACTCAGAATGTGTATTAGCAGCCAGTTCTCTTGCTTCATGAACAATGCACTTTCTCCCAACTCAGGCAGTAAGTATTCAATGGCTGTCAAGCCTGCTGAATTCCCCTTTCACTGTTTATAGGTATCAAAGTGTTTCTAGTCAAAATTTCTGACTGTCGTTCATCAAGAAGATATGTGTGGGTTACTAGGTTTTCTGGGTTTAGGTTTTAGATCTGCAAGGATTGCTTTTGTGTCATCCGATCTTTTCATTTCACTCTTGCCAGCATTCTGAGCTACAGATTTGGAAGGAGCTTTAATCTCAAATGAAGGAGCAAGTTAAATGTGAGTCTTTCTACAAATGAAGAAGCGGAGGGTGGCCAATGTAAGCATTGACCCAAATTGTGGGGTCAGAGCTGGAAAGGATTTCAAATTATTATCTAAGCCAAACCACTCCCTACCCCCATCTGATAGGTGAGGGAACTGAGCTAGGAAAAGGGACTTTCCCACAGTCATGTCATTAGTAAACAGCAGAGCCAAGATTTGAAAATGGGGCCTATTTTCATTATGTTAGTGATAATGATGATGATGATGATGATGATCATGTCTAGTACTGATAATGGCACTTGAAAATTTGTAAAGAACCTTACAAATAGGATCTCATGTTATCCTTACAACAATCCTGAGTGATTAGCATCCTCATTTGACAGATGAGGAAACTGAGACAGAGGTGAAGTGTCTTGCCCAGGGTTACATAGCTATTAAGTGTCTGAGTCCACATTTGAACTCAGGTCCTTTCTGATCCAGATCCAATGGCATTTCTTCTGTGCCACTCTGCCACCTGTGCTTGTGTCACTAGACTCCTGGATTTCCAAAATCAATTAATCAGAAACTTCAAAACTCCTATAAATGTGGGACCCTATGTGGGCCATGAGGATTCCCAAGATGAAAACAATAGTTCCTACCCCAATCGAGCTGGAGTATGTGAGGAGAGAAAGGGAGATGGAGACCACGGTCTCAATAAATATGGAGAAGAGAGATCCCTTTCAGAGAAGGGGATCAGGGAAGGCTTCAGAGAGGAGGACCTGAGTTGGGTCTTAAGAGCAGAGATGATGAGGAGCAGACGCAGTGCAGGCTGCTACATGAAGAAGAGCGATAACACAATCCAGCTGCCAATGTGGGGAAGGCTCTCAGTGCCTCGCTGGAAAGTTGGCAGTTTATTCTCTGAGTGAGAGGATGTGTGGTATAGTCAATAGGAGAGTGGAAGTGGAATCATGAAGAACCCATGTTCAACCCCACCTTGTTACATTCTCTTTCTAGGCCCAAATCCCATGTATATCTGCTTAGTGCCTTAAGCTGGGGGAGGCAGATGTGTGATCAGATCCTAAGTATCAGAGTTTGTAAGATCATAGCTTGAAAACTGGAAGGGGCTTGAGCTCATCTAGCCTAATTCCCTCATTTGGTAGAGGCCACATAGGAAATAAATGGCAAAATTCTAAGCCAGATCCATCTTCTCCCTGGGATCTCTGAATAAAGAGGGAAAAGAACAAGATTAGCCTTGGCAAGGAGCCCAATGGATACTCCTTCCTCTGGTAGAGGGAAAAGAAAAAAAGTGAGGGATGGGGTGGAGAAGAGAAGGAGGTCAGAACAGATAACATTAATCCAAATGAATGAAGTTAGGAGATGCTGCTTGTTCTGAGTGTGGTGGATTGGCCTAGAAGTCTTTAAAGAAGGAACAAAGTTGAGAACAGGAGAATTGGAAGACATGATGGGGAGTCCATATACATTAACGGATTACCTATTGATTTCCTGGGGAAGTGGAAAGAGTGATGGGCCTGGAGACAGGAAGACTCATTGTCCCAAGTTCAAATATAGCCTCAGACACTTCCTAGTTGGGTGACCCTGGACAAGTCACTTCACCCTGTTGGCCTCAGATTTCTCCCCTAGAAAATTAACTGGAGAAAGAAATCACAAACCACTTTAGGATCTTTGCCAAGAAGACCCCAAATGGGGTCATGAAGAGTTGGACACAAATGAAAATGACTGACCAAAAGCAACATTGATTCTCTATTTATGTTGATTCCCTTTTGTAGTGTATACAGAAGGATTACTGGTAGCAGTGAGGGCCTGGATGAAGTCATGTGACATAAATTTGTAATGGATGAAATCAGCTCAGTTTCATGATTTTCTTTAGTAACCAGGAACAGAAATGGAGAAATTAGATGGTAGGGGTTATCCGGGATTTTGTATTATTGAGGGAGAGGAGTTGAGAGTCAAGAGAGTGTGGGATTCCAGGGCAAGTGCTCTGGTTATGGGGAGCCAAAGGGAGGGACTGGGAGATTGAAGGCCATGGTGAGGGTAGGCCACAGGTGGAAGGATAAAGTTGGGGAATTTTGTCATTGAGGACTATAAAGGTAGTGTGGTGGCAACTGAAGGAGAAGGGTTGGTGTGACAATGGCTCTGTGGGGTTGCAGAAGATTAGAAACAGAGGACCCTGGCGTTAAAGAGGTTGAAAAACTATGAAGACAGTTATGGTCTTCAGTACAAATCCTGAAATGCCCCAGGGTGATGATGGCAAGAGGAAGCCTGTGGGTCATGGATTCCTCTGTTCCAGAGACCTCCTGGAGGCTGTCAGATGACAGACATCAAAGGGCAAAGGTTAGGTGAGAGAGAGTTGTAACTGGCTGGGCTGTCTTCCAGGATATTTAAAGGAAGGATTGGTTGTTGAGGGGCTGCTGGCAGAAGAATGTTCTGGAAGTAGCACTACGAATAAGTAGCAAGCCAACTTCTTCCCAAGGCCTTCTATTGAAATCAGATTGGGTTAGAAAAGGGCCAGGCCAGGCTGAGAAGGAAGGGAAGTGATCTGGACAGGGTGCCAGGTCCTGCTTAGTGAATTAATGGATCCCCTGAAGTGACCACATGTATTTTAATTCTCACTATTTGAAACTGTAAAAATGTAGGCAGCATCTAGTTTATATTCAGAGCAGTAGAACTGGATGACAGGGGTTGGGGGTGGGAGGTACAGTGAGGAGGGGGAGGAGCCTAGCTTGAATGGTCAACTCTTAGCCAATGACAGAGCAGGCAGAATGAACTGGCCTCAAAATTCTCATCTGCCAGATTGTGTCCTAGAATGTCGGTATGGCAACGTTAGGTTGTCATGGTAATGTGGGGCCTCACAAAGCAGCCCCTTAAGTGCCTTCCCTGGGCTCCCCTCAGAGGCACTAGAGGCAGGGAAGTGGGTAAAAGGGCAGCAGCATCGCCCTAACCTCAAACCCTTCACAAGCAGCCTTAAAACCTCTGAGATGGTGTCAGCAGAGCAACAGGCAGGCAGAGGAGACGGCCCAGAGGTACCCTGGCCCAACGGTCGTCCCCGGGGAAATCTCCAGCGTTCCCTTCGTAATAGTGCAGATGGCAGAGGTGATGCCAGGGTGAGACCGCCGCCCATTCCAGCAGCTAATCAAAGGTGCTTCCGAGCCCCTTCTGAGGGTGTCCTGAGAGATCCAGGCATCGAAGGAGATGACAGAGCAGAAAGAAGGCCTTCCCCAGTTCTACATCGCAGGGGACCACTGCCTTACTTGACCAGACGACACGGAGCATTCACTGGCGGAGGAGATGGAAGACATAGAGGGATGCTCAGCTTAGTGGCCTTTCCTAGGTGGTCTCAAGCCCTCATAAATGGCCTCCAGGGAGCTTTAGATGGTGGAGGGGATGATGGGACTAGAGCAAGACGTTTACATTTCTGAGCATTCTTTCCTAGGTATTTTCAGGCCTTCCTTACTGGAATAATCTATTAAATTAAATAAATTAAGCATAACACACTGTGTCTCTAGTAATAAAAATGTTCTGCCCCTTTACTGGCTTGAATTCAGTCAATTAATAGATAAACAATGATTAAGCGCCTACTATGCACCAGGTACTGTGGTAAAAGTGGTGGGGATATGAAGAGGCAAAGAGAGTGGGAAATCCCAAATCTTTCACGGAAAGCCCCTAACAGAAGGTCATTTAAGGATGGAATTAAAGGTGGAAGAGGGGAGGGAACCATGTTGCTCCAACTGAATTGGTCACAGGGCCCTTAGAGATCATCTGGTCCAGAGGTGGGTGGATAGATTTTGGTGGTGGTGGTGGTGGTGGTGGTGGTGGTGGTGGTGGTGGTGGTGGGATCCAGCTATTAAGTACTAGAGATAAGATACGAACCTTGGACTTTCTTCACTGACCCCAAATCTGGGGTTTCTCCTACTTGATCCAGATTTGCAATATACAAAGCTGGTACTTCATCAAGTAGTGGACTGAGAACCTACAGAGAACATGGAGAGTACCCATCTCTGCTAACACGAGAGGAGAGAAGAGCCACTGCCAGAATTTCTCAGCCTATCATGGCAGCCCACTTTAGTGGCTAAGTGGGGGCCCTGAGCATTGGTGATACAAAGTTGGCCAGTTTTTAACAGAGTTATAGACACTCAAGGCTTACTAGCATTCCCATACTGAGAAATCTTTCAGATGATTTTATTAGCCACTCCAAGATAGACATTCCCCTAGATAATCAATGGGAGGTTAGATTTGGCTTAATGTAATCTCCAATGATTGAGAGAAATGAGGAGACTGGGGAATCTTTATTAATACTCCATCTGCTTTCTCTTTAATTGGACCAGTCTGGTAGAGGAGGAAGAAGATGGCTTTCTCCATATGCCTGGACATGACCTACCACAAAAGGGAGTGATGTCACAAAGTCTGGAATCTTGGGATGGGAGGCTCTGCAGAGTCCTCAGAGACCCTTCAATTTAATTCACTAAGTATAGAGAAAATGGAGCTGTCACTGGTCTAGGTGCTGGGGACACAAAGACAAAAACGAAACAAATCTTCAACTCAAAGAACTTGAATTCTCCTGAGAGAGACCATCTAGGTTAATTCCTTTATTTTACAGAGGGAGAAATCAAGGCCCAGAGAAGTAGTATTAGAATGAGAAGAGACTTGAATGATGTTCTAGTCTAACTCCTGTATGTTCAGAGGAGAAAAGCTAGGTGGGCAGGAAGGAAGGGGAAGAGTGGCAGTGTGCCCAGTAGAACGAGTACTGCCTCTCCAGTTAGAGGACTAGGGTTCATAGCCTACCTTGGCTGTCATTTTCCCTACCCAAATCTCAGTTCCCTCATCTGTCAAATGAGGGTATTGGCCTAGATGACCTTTGGGGTCTCTGCCAGCTCTATATCCTCTGATTAGGATATAGGCAGCCAGGAGACTATAGTGGTTATCATATTGGCGTGGAAGGCAAAAAGGCTGGGTCTCAGACCCGTCTTCTGTAGAATGAGAGGACTGGATGGGAGACCCTGTGGGGTGGGTAATGAAATTATTATCATTCCCATTTTATAGATGAGGAAAAGGACATCTCCTGACTCAAGAGTCTCCTTCTATTTAGAGTTCCTCACCTTTCTGGGTTCTGCCCCATGTGCTGATGGTATACTAAAGATCTTTGTTCCCAATAGACTGAGCATCACAAAGGTGGAGGTTTTGGTTACAGACACTGTTCTAGGGAACCAGTTATAAGATCGTTGCTTTAGAGATATGAGGCCTCTCAGGCCATGTGGACCAACCCCCTTATCTGACAAGGGAGGAATCCGAGGCCCAGGGAGGGGAAAGGACTTGTCCAGGAGAATGTAGCTAGCAGATGGCAAAGGCAGGATTTGAACTTGGGTGAACCCTCGGACTCCAGAGCCAGTGTTCTTTTTACTATAAAGCACACAGATGGCCAATCCAGGGGAGAAGCTTGTTCACTCACTGACATTTCCCCCACTCCTGGCATTTCCAGGGTCTGTTATCGGAGAGAATCATTAGCCTTGTACAGGGACAGCTGGAATAAGACCTAGAAAGACCACAGACCCCTAGATGCACCCCTGGGTATCTGACTGAGCCAAATGAGATGCAGCCAACAGAGGCTCACAAAACCTTCTCAAACAGGAACATTAAAAGTCAGGGACCAACTCTTCCATAACCCGGTGTCTAAGGCAGGGTATGTGTCAAAGGCCACACTCAGATCTACTGCACAGAAGGCAGCGTGGTGTGATGGAGAGAGCATTAGATTTGGCATCAGAAGTCTTGGCTTCCCATCTAAGGCTCTTCTATTAAGTAGCAGTAGGAGGCCTTGGGAGACAGCTATTTGGCTCAGAGAATTGAGCACTGGGTCTGGAGTCAGGCACATCTGAATTCAAATCCAGCCACAGACACTTACTAGCTGTGTGACCCTGGCAAGTCACTTCACCCTGCTTGTGTCAGGTTTCCTCATTTGTCAAATGAGCTGAAGGAAATGGCAAACTAGTCCAGAATCTCTGCCAAGAAAACCCCAAAAAGGGGTCACAGAGAGTTGGGCACAACTGAACCACAACAAAAAAGGCCCTGGATTTGAAACCTGCCTCTGATGTTTCTAACTTATGTCACACCTAGAACAAGTCATGATTGCCCTCTGAGTCCCAAGTTCCTCACTGGACTCAATGGTCTTTGAAGTATCTTCCAGATCTAAATCATTTCCTTAGGAAGAATGCTCTTAGGGTTTCAACTTCCCCAACTGTAAACTGTGGCGGGGGAGGGGGGGGTTGGACCAGAGGATCCCTAAGGTCTCTCCCTGTTCTCTATTAATGTTATTCTCTCCCTTGGCCACAACCAGCTGCTTTCTATCCAGTGAGTTCTTGGTTCTCACCTTTAGACAAAGTGTTAGTATGCTCTGCTGCTTTCTAGCTGTGTGACTTCGGGCACGCCCCTTCCCCAACTTGCGCTTCAGTTTCATTCTCTGTAAAATGAGGAGGGCAGGGGTAGGGTTGGACCTGGGGGGTGTGAGGCCCTTATCAGTATGAAGCCTATGGTGGGTGCTATAATGATGACCATTTCGGGGGGCCTGAGATCCTGCACATTCAGCATACAACTAAGGCCATCTTCCCCACTGTGGCAATTTGATTCAATGAACATTATCAAGCCAGGTACTGCCGGGTTAGGCCCAAAGGATACAAGGGCAAAAACTAAATGGGTAGGAAAGTTACCTCAGAAGATGAAGAAGAGCCATCTAAGCTTCTCCTTTAATGGGACCCAAATCCTAAAGGCTGGAAAGGAGACAGAACCTCAGTTTTCTCTAAACTGTATCAGGCATATGATTTGGAGCTCAGTTCTAAAACCAGCGTTCATCCCAGGAGTCACCACTTTCCTGGCACTGATGGACCTGTCAGCAATCTTCTAGCCGAATGTAGGAGCTGAATGGGTATCCCAGACCAAATGTTCCCCTATTCCTGAAGTGGGCCTGCCAGCTCACAATTGGGTAAGTTTGGCTGGAGAAGGCAGAGAGGGAAGGCCCTGGGGTCTGCTTGCCTGGTTCTGGTCCTACACTCTGGGGCAAGACAGTCTTCCCAGTCTAAAACAAAGGAGGCAAGGGCCTGGCTTGGAGGCAAAGACAAGTCAACTAAAAAGTAGAGTCCAGTTGGTACTAGAGGGTCTGTGGAACACCAAGATCTGACACCTGAGACAGATAGGAGTTGTTTGTTGAGCTCAGGGATCCGTACAAGTTTAAGAGAAGAAAATTTAGGTAGGAGCCAGGAGTTGATTCCTTGAAGAGTCTTAAAAATTTCGGTGGCTTAGAGGCATTTGTAGACCCTGGCATGGGCCCTGAGTACCTTTACCCAGGTTATGACCCGTTCATTCTTTATTTGGAAGAATCCAAGGAATGTCATGGGGTGGCATTTTGACTTGTTCATGAACTGGACTGAAGTGAAACAGAGTGGCGGCAAAGTCATCAGCCCCACTTTCCCTGCCAGAGTCATCCAAGTCCAGTGAGTGGTGACCGCCCAGGATGTCAGCTGCCTTTGTGGGTTAATTTCCAAACCAAAATGCCAGCCTTGTCTCAGCCCTGAAGTTATTAATTAGGTCTGTTATGCCCAAGGGTAACTCAGAGTTGGACTGGCTGAGTTGGCAGAGAGGGTGAGGGATGGGGTCTGGGAGTTTATGAAATCATAGGAAGTCCTGGATGAAAAGACTCCATTTGCTAAACACCCTGCTGAGAGTCCAGAATCACTCAAACAGTATATGTTCAAGACAGAATTTGAGCTCTAGGCTCGTCCTGCTCGGCTGCTCTCAAGTAGCCTTTAACACCCAATCACTTTTTGGAAAATAGATGTCTCAGAGGCATCTACAACTCAATGTGTCTGAAACAAAATCCATTTACTTTCTCTCTAAACTCTCCACTCTGCAGTGTACTGATGACTGGCCAAGGTCCCCCTGTCTTCCCGGGCACCCTGACCCTGGAGTCAAGGGCTCACATCTGGTCATTTCTCCCTTCCTACCATCTCTCACCAGCATCATGTCCACTGACACAGACATCACTTGAAGGCAGGCTCCCCATGACCTTGTACCTCCACTCCTGCCACAGCTTCCTAACTAGTCTCCTTGCCTTGATTCTTTCCCTACTCCAATCTAGCATCCACTTGGCTGTCAACATCATCTTCCTAAAGACCAGCTTGGGCCATGCCACTTCCCTATTGAGTAAGCTCCTACCAGCTGCCTGATCAAACAGCATTTAAAGTCCTTTACCATCTGCACTGGCCTACTATCTCTTCTTTGCACTCAACATTCCATTTTCTGGGTGGTAGGTACAGTGGTTAAGAGCACTGGAGTTGAAAAGACCTGAGTTCAGATCTGGCCTCAGATACCTACTAGCTGTAAGACCCTAGGCAAGGCACTGAACCTGTCTGCCTTATTTTCCCCATTTGTAAAATGGGGATAATAATAACAACAGCACCTACCCCCAAGGTTGAGAGGATCAAATGAGATAATAGTTGTAAAGTGCTTAGTTCAATGCCTGGCACATAGTAGGTCCTGTATAAATGCTTATTCCCTTCCCTTTCCCTACTCTTTGCTCTGGCCACCCCCCACATCTGCAATGCTCCTCTCCTCCTCACCTCAGACCCTTGGATTCCTTTAAGACTCAGCTCAAACCTCACCTTCTTCTCCAGAAGGCCCTTCTCATTCCTCCCAGTTACCAGGGCTTTCCCCTGTCAGACTGCCTTCCATCTAGTCTATAAGAGTGTCCCTGAGGACAGGGACTCCTTTTGTATTTTTGGCATTTCTTTGTATCTCCAGCATTTGGTACGGTGTTTTGACACATTTGTATTGTTTAATCATGGCTGAAGCTCCATGACCCCATTTGGAGCTTTCTTGGCAAAGATGCTGGAGTGATTTGTTATTCTCTCCTTCAGCTCATTTGTCAGAGGAGGAAATGGAGGCAAGCAGGGTGAAGTGACTTGCCCAAGCTCACACAAGTAGTGCCTGAACTAAGTTTAAATCTCTCAGGTTTGAATTTTCAATTGCTTTTTTTTGGGGAAACCAAAGCATAAAAAAAATCAATCCTATACCATGTGTCATCTAAATGAGTTCCCAGAGGACCAGGGCCATTTTGTCTTATCTTTGCATCCCCAACACCGAGAGGGCACAAGTGCTTGGCACCTCGTCTGGGAGCTTAATAAATGCTTGTTGTATTGATGTTAGCCACCATATGTAAGAAATGGCCATTAATACATGAGAATCAAACTTTGTCTCCTCACCATGGAATCCTACTGTGATAACTCCTACTTCTCCCTTCATTCTGGTGAGTCAGCAGAGTTTCACCTGAGCATGTTGTAGCAGAACCAAGGTTGCTGTTTGACAGGAGACACCTGTCCGCATGCTGCCTAAATGCGTTTAGCATCTCTTGCAGGATCAAACAGCTCTTTTTGGCAGTCTGTTTAGGGTCTGCCTATGATTTTCTGGTGTAAGCAATCCCTGGTTGAGAAAACTAAAAGGATGCTGCTCAGTACCATTTCTGTGACTTGGAGACTGAGGACAGAGGTAGGTTAGGTGACTGGTCCAGGGTCACACAAAAAGTATGATCCAGAAGAGGGACTTGCTTCTATTCATCCACATGGGCCACCATGTTTCCCCTCCAACCTTTTTTATTTGAATTTTTAAGATACTAGAGTCACAGCCCATTATTTGGTTGATAGTGAGAATTCCTTTGCAAAGTATCATATGTATTTTTATGTGCATTGGCTAAGTGAAGAACAGACTGAGTGTGCCCAGTCATAACATGTGGGCTAGCATTAGACTGGGAGCCCCCAGTCAGCAGGAACTGTCTCTCATATAAGTTTGTTTGCTTGTTGTCTCCTCTGTTAGACTCTGAGCTTCTTGAGGGCAGAGACTGTCCTTTTGCCTCTTTCAGTGTCTCCACCACTTAGCACAATGCCTGGCATATGAGAGGTGCCTAATAAATGCTTATTGACTGGTTAAAAGGAAAAGGAGAAACTATATGTAATGGAATGTTCTGCTGACCATTTTGTACCAGTTGTAGCCAAATGCCTGGTTTTCCTTCTCACATATTTTCATGTGTTAAAGTCTCAAAAGGTTATGATGCCACGCCACCCATTCCAGAAAGTCTGAGATGAGGTTATGCCATTTATCATTCAGATGATACCACTTGCCCCCTGGAAGAATAGGAAGAATAGGAAGTTCCCCCTACTCCCCAGGTTGTGCATGAGCAGGTAATGCTGGTAGGCCCAGGGAAGCCTGGATATCTTATGAAGGCCTCAAGTCAGGATTCTGTTGAGAAAAATGAAGCATTTCTTGGGTATTCAACCACGTGAAATGAGAAATCCAGTGGGAAGAGACTTACTTGGATTGGGTGGGAAAAGAGTGCAGCTTTTGCAGTGTATTATCTCCTTGGCCACTGGCATGTCAGGAGGAATTGGAGGGGGAACGATCCCCAAGCCTGGCATTATGGGTGTGATTGGTGGAATTCCTGTCATCATTCCAAGAGCTGGATCAAAATCTAAAAGCAAAGGAGAAACAAAGAACAACACATGATGCTGCTGGCCCTTTTTTCAGCACGTGCCTGGCACATAATCATTACATGATGACTGACTGCTAACTGGCAGCAGAGGAAACCCAGCCTGCAGAAGACAGGAAGTTGCCCTATTGTTCCTGCAATCATGGAGGCAGGTCCACTGAGTTGTGGAGACAGGAAAGGAGCAGCTATGCTTTGGGAGGTCAGTGATGGGTAATACTCCTTGGTCCTCCTTCATGTGGATGTGATACTGGATGATTTATGAGCACTGTACACATAACAGCATGGGAAAAAAGATTCTTCTTGTTTTATACAGGAGAAACTGAGGCTCAGGGGGATTGCTAAGGATTACATAGCCTAGACTTGACTCTGATATACTTTCCAGCGTGTCACAGAGATAGAATTCATGGGATTGGCCCAGAGCCTCTGGGCCAATGTTTGAGATGGCCTGCTAGGATGTCATCTGCCTCTACTGAAATGCTCCTCCAGTGCCCTGGGGGGACAAGGAGTTCATCTTTATTTCCCACAGGCGAGGCCAGCCAAATCCCAAGGTCATTGGTCACCCCAAGACGGAAGGGCTTTGAGGACAGACATGGTGCCAAATGGAGAAGCCGGGCCCAGCTAGGCAAGGAGAAGCTCACCACAAGGGAATGGTCTCCCTTGATTGCATCAGCATAGCAAACCACCTATTAAGGTATGGAGGGACTGCCAGCTGGGTCAGGGGAATGATTAAAGCATCACTGCCTCACTGATGTCACCAATTGGAGAAGTTGAAGGCTCAGAGAGAGAAGAGCGAGCCCCACTCAAGTGAGAAGATTCTTGGGGAGCTCCAAGCTCAGTGGAGGCAACAGAGTGCCAAGGCAGGCCAGAAAGTGCTGCTCTGTTCCATGCCTGGATATGGGCAAGACTGTAATCACCTCTGGGTGCTGCAGGAGCGTAACCAGGATGGGAAGAGGGTTCTAAATCAGGCCCTACCTAGATTACTTGAAAACTTGGAGAATATTTAGCCTGGGGAAAAGGAGTGTACGCATGTGTGTATGCATGCTTACGTGCGGTATGCATACATGCATGGCATGCATCATGTCTGTATATGTGTTGTGTACTTTGCATATCTATGCATTGTATTTGTATGTGTGGGTTTGGGTATGTATGTGCAGTGTATGTATAGGTGTGGGGTGTGTTAAGTTTGTGTTTTGTGCTGAGTGATTCTTATGTATATGTGGTGTATTTGTATGCGTGGTATATGGTGTATACAAGGTGTGTGGACAAGTATAAGCATGGTATCTCTTTGTGGCAAGCATGCATTTTGTTTGTATATGTGTTGTGTGCTTTGTGTGTTTATGTGGCATGTCTGTTGAGGGGTTGAATACATATGGGTGGTGCGTGTCTATTTTATATGTGTATGAAGTATGCATACAAGTCTGTGGACTCTACTTGTATGTGTGCTGTTTGGACATAGTGTGTGCGTGTGACATGTATGTGTACAAGTGTAGTGGGTAGATATGTGATATGTGATGGTAGATGGTGTATGTGTGTGTTGTATGCACAGTGAGACATGTGTGTGTGCTGTGTCTGTGGTGATTTGGCATGTGGGTGATATGTCCAAGTGTGGTATGTATCATTTTAGCATGGAGTATGGAAGGATGGTGGGTGTGCAGTGTGTGCACACTGCTTTGTATGGTAGATGCCATGTGTGTATAGGTATGTTTGTGTGCTGAGTGTTTTGTTGTGCTTGTGCATGTGTAGACATGGTGTGCATGTGTGCTACATATGTGTCAAATGAACGCTATGGGTTTGGTGTTTGTACATGCATATGGCATGTGTGGGCTGTGTGTAAGGTGTGCTGTTTGCATGGCATATGTGAGAAGTACGTGTAGTAGGCTGTATGTACATGCTGTGGGACATGAGTGTAAGGTGTGTGTATTCATGTGAAGTGCCTGTATTGGGGCTGGGCTGTCTGTTTGTACAGATGTGGGGCATGTCTTATTGCACAGGAGGGGATACATGTTCAGGGCACGAGTGTGGACGGGCAGCACTTTAGGTGTGTGTGTGAGCCATGTGGA